>NC_062283.1:131499263-131801309 GCF_902655055.1 Lutra lutra | reverse complement strand
ATTAAAACCACATTGAGATACCACCTTACACCAGTTAGAATGGCCAAAATGAACAAGACAGGAAACAACATGTGTTGGAGAGGATGTGGAGAAAGGGGAACCCTCTTACACTGTTGGTGGAAATGCAAGTTGGTGCGGTCACTTTGGAAAACAGTGTGGAGATTCCTCAAGAAATTAAAAATAGAGCTTCCCTATGACCATGCAATTGCACTACTGGGTATTTACCCCAAAGATACAGATGTAGTGAAAAGAAGGGCCATCTGTACCCCAATGTTTATAGCAGCAATGGCCACAGTCGCCAAATTGTAGAAAGAACCAAGATGTCCTTTAGCAGACGAATGGATAAGGAAGATGTGGTCCATATACACTATGGAGTATTATGCCTCCATCGGAAAGGATGAATACCCAACTTTTGTAGCAACATGGACAGGACTGGAAGAGATTATGCTGAGTGAAATAAGTCAAGCAGAGAGAGTCAATTATCATATGGTTTCACTTATTTGTGGAGCATAACAAATAACATGGAGGACAAGGGGAGATGGAGAGGAGAAGGGAGTTGAGGGAAATTGGAAGGGGAGGTGAACCATGAGAGACTATGGACTCTGAAAAACAATCTGAGGGTTTTGAAGGGGCGGGGGAACCAGGTGGTGGGTATTAGAGAGGGCACGGATTGCATGGAGCACTGGGTGCAGTGCAAAAACAATGAATACTGTTACGCTGAAAAGAAATAAAAAATTTAAAAATTAAAAAAAAAAAAAAGCAAGAGACCATTAAAAAAAAAGACATTCCTATTACACGCATAAGTGTAGGCTGGTAGGTAAGAGTATTTTAAAACATTGCTTTGTTTTTTGCATTATCTTTTCATAGTAAAATCTCAGAATTCAGTTTCTTTGGCTTGAAAAATCATTTTTTTTTTCAAGAAACAAATTTAATGCTGAAATAATAAATTATAAAAATATCTGAAAGCCTCATGGCTCTGCTTGTTGTGGTCTCTTTGAGCCAGGTCCATTAGCTGTGTGCACTGGCTTGGACTGAGTCGGTGATCACTTTTTTTTTTTTTTAAACCCTGTGAGATGCAGAATCTCAGATGTCTGCAAAATAGCCCCAGAACAACATGAGTTAGCAGTATATATCTTCTGCTGTCTTTAATCTTAATTTGGGGGCAGTTTTTTTCTCTGCACTCAAAACATACCAGAGGAAGCCAGCTCACTTTTCAGTGCTCGTTGCCTGGAGAAAGTGCCAGAAAAGGCCTTCACAAACAAAGTGGGGGCTGCTTCTTTCTCTCAGAAGTTAGGAACCCCGTCTTCCCTGAGTCACCTGTCCATGCTGGGGGAGGGGCTCCTTTGTATGAGTGGCCTGATGGTTCAGGGAGCAGGAGCATGGACTGCAAAGGAGTCTAGAGGCCCTTGTCGCTGCAGCGGCTCAAGAAGATGGCTCCTTCTCTGGGGCAGTTCATTGTGTGTGTGGCGTTTGACATTTTAGCCCAGGTACAAGAAAGATCAGCGCCGAGTGACAGTACAAGCACTCCCTTCTGCTGAAACTGTTCCTTTACCCATCCTGAGAGGGAGCTGGGGTAGCAGACAGGCCAGGGAATCCATGTTTCCACCTCCTGAGCGTGAGGGGGGTAGCATTGTTCTGGGCCCATGCTATTTGGAGCCTACGGGTAACAGCGTATGCTGCCGTTGAGGGAATTGTTTGGGGATAAAATCATAATTTTTTTTTTTAAAGAAAAAGGTTTTTTGTTTGGTTTTGGTTTTGCCTTATTCTATTAAACACCAGCCATTGGTGTTTTAAGGTGCTCTGAGAAACCCGTCGGTGGGATGTTTGGAAGGACAAATATTGATGTGCGCGCTAGAGAATTAAGACAAACGATAATTGAAAGAGATGATAAAAGCTAGTGGTTTCCTTGGGGAAATAATCACGAACTGCTGTCAGACTGATTCCAATGAGAACATTACTTTATGTGAAATGTTTTTTAAACAGCTCAAACAAAGCATTAAGCCAGATTACTTCTAGGGTGTCTCTTCGCTGTGTGTTTCTATTATCCCTCTACCTGAGGCTTCTCAGCAGAGGGTCAGTGTTTCAGCTGCCATGTTGAGCCTCATCATGGTCAACACTCAGTTGGAAATGAGAAATTCCAGATTGCAATCAGGATCCTGTTTGCGGATCCTGAAGATAATTCTATAGTTTTACCGTATTCATTCACCGTGTGGGTTCACTGTTACCGATTTGCGAAGTTATCTTTGTGTGTTAGCTCACATTAAGCAGCTCCTGTAGTGTTTAGGGTGTCTCTTTATTTTTTCTTAAAGATTTTACTTATTTATTTGAGAGAGAGACAGAGAGAGCATGATGGGGGGAGGGTCAGAGGGAGAAGCCCGATGCAGGACTTGATCCTGAGACTCCAGGATCATGACCTGAGCTGAAGGCAGTCACTTAACCAACTGAACCACCCAGGCACCCGGGTGTCTCTTTAATGAAGCCTTTGGGCTTCTTGCGGTGGAGACTGCTTGCCACAGTCTGCATTTGGGCATTTGTGTTGGGGTTATACTTGGGTCCTTCATGTCTTGGTGACCCCTTTTACCCTCTAGAGATATCTGCCAGAGCCCCTCCAGAACTGCATTGCATTTATTGGGTCAAAGCAATTAAATTAAATTATCCTGCGTTAAATTGTAACCCAGAACCTGGCACGAGGCATGAGTGTCCACTGAATGAATGAATGACCCCTGCTCAAGTCTTTTGGCTTCTTTCCAAAGGAAGAAATGTCAGAGACCTTCTGTTTGCCTCTCCAGATCCTTTCCACCCTTCTTCTCCTCTTCTGCACCCCCAGAGGTGGACCAACCATAGCCTCCCTCTTCTCTGCCTTCTCTTGCCTTTGACAGTTAGTGTGGGTATATGATAGGGCTCGATGTGCCAGGATTGGTTTTGTTCCTTTCTTGAATGTCTTCTCCATACAGTGTCCCCCTCTGGGTTCCACACATTCATCTTCCTCCTTGTTCCTTCAGTCTGAGTGTTTGTGAGGGCTCCTTCGGGCTACCAGCCATGGGTGTTCCATTATTCCTTACTGGTTTCCTTAAACCCTGCCCACACCTTTATAAATGGTTTTTCTATTAAATTCTTTTCAATCAGCCAGCAGGAAGGAGCCCACCGTATCATGCGAGAACTCGGACTGATATTCGCCTAAGTCACCCAGATGACAAAGTTAGCTCACTAGCTATCCTACTCTGTCTCTCTTGCATTATTCAAGTAAACACTCTCTTCTAGGCCAGCCTGCCTCTAAATTAGAATCAAATATAGCAGGGGTCAGCAAACTACAGCCGTGCAGGCCAAATCCAGCCTGCGACCTTTTTCTGTAAATGGAGATTTATTGGAACACAGCCATGACTGTCTGTTTACTCACTGTCTGGGGGTGCTCTGAGCCATAGCAGGAGGCGAGGAATTGCAACAGAAACCGTATAGCCTGCAAAGCCTAAAATGCTTGCTGTTTCCCTGCTTAGAGAAAGAGTTTACTGCTCCCTGATTTCGAGGGCCAGATGCTGGGGGACACTTAGGAGTGGCTACAGGATGAGAACATGGGGAGTTTTAAACCCCAGGCCTAGATACGTTTGCCCAAAACACGGTCTTGTGGCCACTGGGCAAGGCGCTCCCTCATGTGATATGAGAAGAAGGTGACCAGACCAAACTGGGAGGTATTTGTATTTAAATGTGCTTATAAGGTCTGATTTCATAATTAGATAATTTCCTTAAAAGAGTTGCTCTCCCTAATGTCTCAGCATTTCTCTGTCCAAGTTACCAGACTGCCCTTCGTGGGACAGCCCAGGTCTTGTTTGTATCTGTGCGACCACTGTCCGGGTCCGAGTGACCAATGCTCCGTATTGTTTGATCAAATGGTGACCAGCATCTACTTCAGAGAAGGAAAAAAAGTAGGGCAGGGGGTGGTGGCTTTCTGTGATTAGAGTCTCTGCCTGCTCAACCTTCACAGAACAAGACAATGGCTATAAGAAAAAGCTGTGTACCCAGAAAAGGTGCCCCTCAGGGCATACTGGCTATATCATTTGTGGGGTTCAGTGCAAAATGAAAATGTGATGCTCCTTGTTCGAAATTATTAAAGAATTTCCAGACAGTGTCTGCAGAGCATTGAGCCCAGCGGCAGCCCCTCGAAGATGGCACAGGTCGCAAGCCCAGGAGGCCCGCCGCTGAGAAGGCGGCAGCCTATGGGAGATCAGTGAGGATTCCTTAAGGCTAGGGAACGGCAGGGCACTCAGCTACCACAGGGGGGATTTTCCTTCAGATGGGGAGTGGCTCTGTGTCCTACAAAAGCCCCAGTGGGGAGAGCCTGATGGGGTCAAGCGGAGTTTGTTCTGAATCAGAAGTCAGATGTCCCCAGGCTTTTGCAGTCTTTTGCTTAACCCAGTAGCTGGGCTTTCTTGGGCCCTGTTAGCTTCCCTATGACTGACATGACCTTAATGACAGCAGCTCCAACCCGGGTGCCCTCCGCCTGTGCTCAGACGTGATCATTTGGCAAAAGCGACCACACAGCTGCGCTGATATCCCATGTCCTTGTCACCCCCACCACGAGCACTGCCACCCTTCACACATGGGCCTGTTTTCTGTCTTTCGCAGGGTCCCCGGTGGCACATAGATCTGCAGCCGTGGGCGGGCCCTGCTCAGTCCCTGGATGAAGAGGTCTTGAGGTTCCTGAGCTACATCAGCACCCCCCAGGTTGTATTCCGGGTGCAGGCGGGTTGGGAAACATGGGAAGATACTGAGCAGCCCCCTTTAAAAAGGAGTTGGGGGCCACCTGGGTGGCTCAGTGGGTTAAGCCGCTGCCTTTGGCTCAGGTCATGATCTCGGGGTCCTGGGATCAAGTCCCGCATGGGGCTCTCTGCTCAGCAGGGAGCCTGCTTCCCTGTCTCTCTCTGCCTGCCTCTCTGCCTACTTGTGATCTCTCTCTGTCAAATGGATAAATAAAATCTTTAAAAATAAATAAATAAATAAAATAAAAAGGAGTTGGATCAGCGAGGGGGTGGGGAGTCTCCCGGGGACCCCTGGGAGGGACTCGGTGGGGACAGAATCTTTGAGGCTTTGCCGCTTAAACTTACCACTTACTCAGAGGCAGATAAGATGCCTTCCACTTGCCTCAGCATCTTCTGCCTTTCAGGGCTATCCTCTTCTTGAAATGCTTTAATGATTCATTCCGATGTGTTTTAAAGATCCACTTCTGCAAACTGCTCTGCAAAGGCATTCGAAGCAAAAGATCCATGCCTGTGAGTAGGCAGTCAAGTGTGTCACAAAACAAACCCATCATCCGGAGGTTCAAGTTCCATTTTGTATTTGGAGGAATCTGCCTTTTCGCTTTGCTCCCACAGATGCTTGGCAGACCGAGCCCCACTAGGCCAGAGAGCCCAGGAGATGAGGCAGGCTGAGAAGCTCCCCTGTCCAAACGCACTCAGTTCTCAGGGGACGGAAAATCCTGAGGGGGCATCGGCCTTTACCATGGTCACTTAACACACTGTGGCAGCACCGGCCGGGGCTGAGTCTGTGCCCCCAGCAAGGAAAGGGACTGTCCACTCAGCAAAAGGGACCGTCCACTCAGCAGAGTCTATGGCTCTTGACACGTGAAGCAGGGGATTCTGTCCTCAAGTAGCCTGATCCTGGGGACAGAGACACGCTAGAGAAGATCAAGGCCCAAGGGAAACTTCGCCCTGACCTGACCTGACCTGAGCTGAGAGGTGTTAGGAAATTAGGAACTCGCACTGCCTAGAATGGGCCTCGGTCCCCTGGGAAGGTGCCCTGGGGGCCAGGTGTGGCCCTGGAGGTCCTGGGCTCTGTTGATGTCCCTTCAGCCCATTGGTTCTGGGCATCCCACTTGTCCTGGCAGCAGAGCCCATTTTTCATCTGTGGAAAGAACATGTTTCTACATCTTTAGAAGGCTACTTTAGGGGTAAAAGAAAGTCCCATTTTTCATGTAATGCAGTCAGACAATTGGATCTTAATATCTGTCACCTAGACATGGAAGGAAAAGCTTGTTGAATTAATCATCAGTTATGTAGGATGATAAATTTGATCCTTGTGCTTTACATAATTTCATCTTATTTTGCTGCTGCAAATTCATTTGGTGGACTTTCATAGGCTTAATTAAAATGCTGAAATTTTAATTTTATGGTTTGGTTTCTACAGGAAGGACATGAAGTCTTTGACTTTAAGAAGCCCTTAAGGCACCAGAGAAAAATGCAAGGTGTTAACTTCATGAGTTGGATTTGAGAACTGTGGACTCTACCTGCCACCCCCCAAATAAATTGACCAAGTAAAGTCTCCAAATCCCATTTTATATGTATTTCAGGTTAATGTTCTGTAACTTATAAAAGGCATGAAAGGGTTATTTCAAGCCCCTCTTGGATTTTTCCCATGAGCTCCACGCTGAGAGGAGAAAAATTTTGAAGGGAAAAGAAAAGTATCCTACAAGGTAGCCTGATGTGACCCTGGGCAATTTATTTTGCTTCTCTGGCTCTCACTGTTCTGATCTTGAAAAAGAAGAGGGTTATTAAATTATTTCTTAGGTTTCTCCCAGTTCTCTGAGCTTATAGTCTGCCAAGAGAAGCAAAGGATCGTTATTGACTAAGTGTTTTTGAGCACCTACTTTGTGCCAGGCCCTGGGAATACAGTCTCTGACCTCAAGCAGCTGAGAACTAGTTGGGAAGGTAGATAAATGGATGCATTATTCAGCTTGATGAGCACAAGAAAGATCTGGGCGTTGGAGCGCACTAGGATTTTCATCCTCCAGAGAAACTGAGATAAAGTTCTAGATCTCACAGTGGTTTTGCAATTAGGGGTCGTTTTGCCCAGGTGGGTCCTATGTTTTTCTGGACTTCTAGGTCCCTGGGAAGCCAGCAGGTGGGAGCTCATCAGAGATGACAGGAACTCATTCTTAATCAGGATATTTTGCTAAACAGCATTCCCTCCCCCTCTCTACGTAATACAGAGGGTTGTTTTTTTGTTTGTTTTGTTTTGGGGTTATTGGGCTGTTTTGGGGCTTAGGCTTTGTTAAGAACTCCTCTTGACAACGAAAGCCTACAAAACTGGAAGAATATTAGAGTCACTGTTCCCCCAAACTTCCACAGTTAGCAGTCGTGAGTCATAACGGGCCAGGGAGGAAGAAACCCTCTGAAAGTCTTAAAGCAAATTCCACCCCCATCCTCTTATGCTGCTTTTTAAAATTAAAAAAAAAAAAAATCTCCCTCAAATCTGTGTTCAAGCTTGCACAGCAAGGCCCAGCATTTGCTGTGTTCGTCATGGATGCATTCATTCCTAAAGTCACCAGGCATTTGTCAAACCCCTGTTCGGTGGCCAGTAGTGACTAGGGTGGGCAAGCCGAATCGCATACTCCCACTTACTGGCCAACCAGCTAGGGTGCACGAGGGTTGTGTGTTCTCTGACTGGGTGAGGGGATGGCTGGGGGAGCTTCCCCAGGCAGGGGAGCTTGGAAACAGAAGCACAGGGCGGGGGACAGCGTGACATCAGACTGCAATGGGATGGCACCCCCTGGACTTCCACATTGTGGTGGCCCTGGTGGCACAAGACACCTGGGGACCTGAAGTTTCAAGGAAACACCAGAGGACGGGATGTTTGGTGGCACATGCACAACATTGACCTCAGTTTAATTAGGTATCGTTTTCTTTTTTTTTTTTTTAAAGATTTATTTATTTGACAGACAGAAATCACAAGTAGGCAGAGAGGCAGGCAGAGAGAGAGGAGGAAGCGGGCTCCCCGCTGAGCAGAGAGCCCGATGTGGGGCTCGATCCCAGGACCCTGGGATCATGACCTGAGCCGAAGGCAGAGGCTTTAACCCACTGAGCCACCCAGGCGCCCCAGGTATCGTTTTCTAAGGTCAAAGACCAGAATGACATCTCTGAGTTCTGGAGTCGATGAGACGCTGCTGCTAACAGAAATGGTTAAATCATAAACACAGTACTCTGTTCTAAGGGAAGGCTCCAGATCCAGCTTTTGCTGGCCACCCCCAAACCATATGCCTCTAGGAAGCAGGTCTTGCAGCACAAAATTAAGCAACAGTTGCTGTTTTTAAAAAGGAAAAATAGATTTTAAAACATTATCTATCTGTCTAGCTATCATCTGTCCATCCATCCATCCATCCATCCATCCAACCATCTACCCATCTGTCTATTTCTGAGAATAACATAAAAATCCAAGTCCTGGAGATGCAAACTTAACAACTTTATAACAATCATATCTATTATATTTACTGCTACACACATACACCCTGGGATAAAAGCAACAAAAATACCACTCTTTCCTTAAATTTTGCTTTTCAAAATAATGGTATTGCATATACACACAGTTGATCATTGAAGTGATTCTGCCAGAAGTTCCCAAATTTTAAGAGCTACCTTTGCCAGATTCTACTTAGGCATTGCCGGATAGTCTGTTCCATCTTTTGGGATACCAGATGAAAGGAGAGTAAACTAGTGGAACATGTGACTCTCGATCTTGGGGTTGCGAGTTCGAGCCCCACATTGAATGAAGAGATTTAAAAAAGAAACCAACCAAGGAAATAAATAATCTTAAAAAAATAAATGAATCCCTTTAAGTTAAATAACTAAAATGCATTTCAGAAACTATTTTTTCCTGGAGTCTCTTCTCCTTTGTGCAGGCCTAATTTGCTAAAATTACAAGGGGAATTAGAAGGAAAGAACATAGTTACTGGAGTTGGAGCTTAGCTAGGAGTTACTGGCCTCGATTATTTTGCTTGCAAGAGTTTATTGAAGCCCTGGCCATAAATCTTAACGAGAACGTTTGAAAAATCAATATTTAATTAATTTTTAGGAGCTGAATTTTACCGATTCCTCCTGGTTGTTTTCAAAAGCCAATGTCTACCGGTGAGATGGTTAATAAATGGCCAAAATGGAAAACACTCCTGTGTTACATTTTTGAGCTAGGAGAGGAAAGGTCAACATTAGCCGAGAGACTGAACAGAGAAGAATGTCTTTCCAACAGGCATATATCTGTGCAAGACAAAATCCAAGGAAGAAGAAACTCTTGAAGGGTCACCTTTAATAGAATGAAACTCTCCTCCCCAGCGTTGAAAGGAAGGGCTGCTGAACCTCAAAGCCCCAGACCTTGACCCTTATTATTTATCTGATTCCTGGAGGCCTTGCCCTAAGTGTCATTGCCTGCCTTGCTGGCTTTTTGCTGGGGGTAGGTTTGGAAGGGTTGCTCTTTTCATTTTAAAAGCACTGGCCCAAGTGTAGCCTCCTCCCTGAGTTTGCTAAGGCACAGGTGAGGCCAGGCTGGACCGTTTCAGTGGGGCTTTCCACAAGGGCGTCTGTAAACTCCCAGGACCACCTGCAGAAGCATGGCTTGGAGGAGTGTATTAAAATGCATGTTCCCAGGTCTCCACCTCAAGGATTCGGACTTTATGAATCCGTGGTGGGACTCAGAACTCTGGATTTTCAAGTACCTCCCAGGTCCAGCAGGATGTAGGCGGACCACACCTTGGGAAACACAGCGGGAAAGGTGAGACTTCAGTGTCAGTGGGGTTAGGAGGCAGTTGGGAACAAGAACCTGTGAGTGTCCATACCCTGTTCTGATTAAGAAGGTTCTTAGGGAAGAGTACACACAAAGAAATGGGAATCATCATGCCGCTTTTTTTTTTTTAAAAGATTTTATTTATTTGACAGAGATCACAAGTAGGCAGAGAGGTAGGCAGAGAGAGAGAGAGGAGGAAGCAGGCTCCCTGCTGAGCAGAGAGCCCAATGTGGGGCTCGATCCCAGAACCTGGAGATCATGACCTGAGCCGAAGGCAGAGGCTTAACCCACTGAGCCACCCAGGCGCCACCATCATGCCAGTTTGATGAAAGTACTCTAGGAGGCTGCCCTAGAACAAATGGGACAGGCTTAGGAGGTCTGGCTGTGCTCTGGGGGCCTACAGAGCTGCCCAACTGGCCGTGTATGGGGGGCAGAGCATGCGGCAGAGTGACAGCGCCGATGTTCAAGGCACCGTAACCCGCCCACTAGTAAGAGGGGCCCAGTGAACACATTGAACGTTGATTAATTAGATTAGCAGTTCTTCCTCCCTTGCTGGGTCAGTGGAGCCTAGGCAGTGGGCAGGCAGAGGCATAATTTCCACTTATCTGTGGGAGAACTGTAGGAAATGAATTGTACACATTAACATGTTGATGCACCCACTTAACGTATTCTGTAATAGTTACTCGAGAGAAGATTTGATTCCACTGTTATTATTTTTTCCCTTTAAAGTGTGATAAGACCTCAGCTGAGAGAAAAGAATACATATACAGGGTTTCACGTTTCAAGCTTCCCTCTAAAATGTCCAGATCCTAGCAATGGACTCTCTCCTTTATCTCTGATAAATAGTGCAGGATGATTTTGTCAGGTCAGCAACCCTAGGTGACAGCAAAATCAGGGAGATGCTGTGTGCATTGAATAGGCTATATATATATATATATATATATATATATAAGCTTTTCAGATTAGAATTTTGGAAGCTCCATTAAATAAAAGAATTGGGCAAACTTAGAGTATCTTCTTCAGAAGAAAATAAGTTGCTGTTATATTTTCCAATGAATCAGAGCAAGGAGCCTGAGAACATCCTTGGCTCATGCAGTGCTCTGTTGTCTGTGATGTGACAGCCAGAGCTGCTGCCCGATTCATGGAGCATAATGATGATGATGGGCGTTCGGAGGGGTTCAGGGGAAAACTGATGCTCGTAATGTCATATGGGCCACAGAAGAATATCTTGGCCACAGAACCTGCTTCCTTTGGTTCCAGCAGCCTCCATCGTGCACACTGTGCCAGCCTTAAACACAAGTCAGAATTCCTTATACAGTATATTTGTTTTATACGCATTTGAAATCAGAGACTTGCTTCTGCTTGATTTAGATACATGTTCCCTTTGATTTCCTTATCTAATTTTGATAGATGAGCTAAAAGAAGTGCTTTGGTGAGCTCGGGCATTGCTTCCTTCCTGCGTGGGGCTCTTGCTCTTCTCCCCTAGGAGGAAGCTCATTAGTATAATGTTCACGAAGAATACGGTTTGGGGAGCAGGGACGACAAACGGATCTCACTTGACCCTTGATCAGCTGTTTACCTGGGATAGTGCATGCTCTCTTTCTGGACCACGGTGGTCCCAGCTTATCTGCCTGAGACAAGGAATTGATAATCTATATCCTTCTGAGACCTGTGCCCACAATCGTATCTCACAACTTCCTGTGGGAACACTGTGGGTTACAGACCTCTGTGTTTTGCCAGCACCGTTCTCCTTGTCTGGAATGCCCTTCTTGATCTCAGCTTCTTGGTCAACTTCTGTTCGTCCTCCAAGGCTAACACACCTCTGCAAAGCCTTCCCAGACCCCTCCTCTCTGCCACCTTTGCTCCTGACTTGGTCTGTCTTGCGTACTCTGTGCTATATAGCTATAGTAGTCCTTAACTTCCCTTCGAACCTACCTATAGTCTCCACAAGGCTCCTTCTAATCCAATATTTGGAGGTCCTCTGAATATTTGGCGCAGTCTTGTGTTTCCCCAAGGAGAGGAGTAGTTAGCAGTGGAGAAGGACATAACTCTCCTGTTACAGCTTTCAGGGACTGGGGAAGCATAACTCCCTACCTGCCATTTATCATCCAATGCTTTAAATTATTCATATTGATTTCCAATCCTTACAGATTGCATGCAATCACATGAGCACAGACAGCCTAGCTACTGATGCCAGCCCTGCAAAGAAGCCCTGGTCAGTCTGTCTTGATGACAGGTTTGGCTTAGCGCATCAAATCCGCAACAAGCAATGCCGCCTCTACTCTTTAGGGTAAGTGCCTTTTATAGCGGAAGAACACAAAACACTCCTGCGAGTGGCGAAGGCTTTTTCGGCAACACAAAGTTATGCACGGTCAACAGGTGCTGGGCTTTGCCTCCTGCCATCGTTTCAGACCCCGCTGGCTGTCATGTAACTGTGAGCACTGCCCTTGTGGGTCACTGGAAGTGGCTGGGGCCATTTTCTCTCCCATTACCTACACTTAGTTGGTAAGTTGGCAACTTCAATTTTCAGCATGATGAGGATGGTCCTCTTGGTGAAGCCAATGATTTCCAGCTAGAATTACAGCATCCATATTACAAAGAGAATATTAAGAATTAAGAAGAGAAGGAACAGCGGGCATATTGGAAATTCCATACATACTTAGGATGAGTGACCCAAGATGAATGATTCCACTGTTGGATTTTTATGTTTTGTGCCCATGGTAAATCCATGTGTACTTTACATTAAAAAAAGAAAGAGGGGCGCCTGGGTGGCTCAGTGGGTTAAGCCTCTGCCTTCAGCTCAGGTCATGATCTCAGGGTCCTGGGATCGAGTCCCGCATCGGGCTCTCTGCTTGGCAGGGAGCCTGCTTCCTCCTCTCTCTCTACCTGCCTCTCTGCCTACTTGTGATCTCGCTCTGTCAAATAAATAAATAAAATCTTTAAAAAGAAAAAAAAAAGAAAGAAAAGGGAATTCTGTGAAAACAGTGTGATTTTGTCAAAACTGTGGGAAATATTAATATTCCGGTATTCAGGCCGAAAGTGATCTAAATACACAAATGAATTTAGAGAGTTTCCTATAAAAGGAAAAATAGAAAGTAATGAGACTATTTCACCAATTACAACAGTACTCACATCCAGACCTGAACTTACAAATATGTGTCTCAGAAAAAAAAAAAAAAAAGGCAGAAAAGAGTTATTTTTATTGGGGGCACCCTATTCCACAGACTCTCTGTGGAAGCTGTGTGATGAGGTTCTTAGGCAGGACCGCTAACGTCCATTACAGAAGTGCCGGGGACCTTAACAGGTGTCTTGCGCTTTCTTCTCACTGATAGATTTAATCACTTCTGTGATTCACATTCAGGCAGGTGAATAACAACTGTCAATGTGAACCCTAGATGATGGGGTTGGGCGGGGGGTTGGGTCTACATTTGTGTATGTGCCCAGAGGATCACCATTGATGTCAAACTTTACCAAAGAAGAACTCTTAGTTGCAGTCATTGTGGACTTCTTGTAAAAACGAAAGGTTCAAATAAGAGTTTCAGGATAATGGAAACATTCTTCTATGGCTTCAATGAAGTCTGTATCAGGGAGGCTTGATACACACAGTAGGCACTCAATATATGCTTGCAACATAAATGATTGCACAAGATAAGGAGACTAGGGAGAGACGCTGGTTATGCTGTGATTTAAACCAGGAGGCTAAGGTTTAGGAAATTAGTTCCTCAGCCATTAGAACAGAAGGGAGCCTACCAGCTTTGCTTCTAGCTTGTAGAAAGAATGAAGAGTTTTGACAGTAGACTTTATTTTCTATCATGTTAAAAATGTATGAAAGTAGGTCATAAAAATAATTCCATAGTACCACATGCAAATTGGAGAGCTCAGCTTGGTCCTGTTTTCTTGCTCTGAACTGCCTTTATATTTTACATATTATTTTACACCCCGGAATAATCTCATTTAAAGCATATCCCTGAGTAAAATGAAAACTGGGAAAGCTGTTGAGGGGAGAGATCTTTAAAATTCCGTTTTGCTTTCTAATACTTCAGAGCCATTCGATAAGAGAATCCTGCTTTAAGATTTCAGACTTCATGTAAAAAGGTAGTTTCTTACTTCCATTGAAATGCTCACTATTCAAACTCAGCTTTTTAAAGAGCAGATAGGGACAGTTGAATTCTTCAGGGAACAGACGTGACTAGATGATAAGGGCCAACTTTGACTCAAAACCGAAAAATGCTTAATTGAAGACTGGAAATTAAAATATTTCTGATGGGTAAAGGAAGGATGCTTTGGGTTGTGGATGTACAAGGAGGTTGCCCTGTGACTCAGGACAGGGTCAGGATAAGCCTATCCCTTTCGCAGGTGGATTGCTTGTCTGGAGGCAGGTAAGTGACCAGCTGGCATTTCAGTTGATGCTGAGGGAAGACAGAGACCCAGGCCAGAAGTGGTGGTCTTGAAATGAGGCTCAAGAACAGGGAATGTGGGCCCTGGGTTCTCAGGGTTTGGGAGGATGGGGGTAGTTGTGAGATGGCAGGGAGGGCAGGGGGCAGGTGGGTCATGGGGCCCCTACACCAGGCCAGTTTGTGCTCTGAGCCCCTGGGCTGTGGCAGCAACAAGACCGTGTCACTGCTGTGCCCCGTCATTCCTTGCACACTCAGGATGGCAGATAAAGCCACAGCTAGGGGTAGCCTTCCTAGACAGGAGAAAAGGAATCTGAGCACAGAGGACCAGAAGACAAGGGCTGCATGCCTTTCCTCCATCCCAAGAACTAGAGGAGGAATCAAGTTCACCTTGTCTCGGAGTCTGGAACGTCTTTACTAAGAGTCAGACCTTTTTTTTTTTTTTTTTTTTTCCTGCAGCTAATGTAAAAGCATTTCTCTGGGAGAGTGTGTGCACTCCGGGTGAAGCTCAGTTGAGAATTAAAATCGGATCCTTTTCAACTTTGAAATGGGGGTAGAAGAGACCAGTTAAGATAGGGGAAGGTGCTGTACAGGAAGGTTATGTCCCCGGAAAGGGGAGGAGAAGAGGAAGGAGGGGCTGTGGGTTTAGGTGCTCATGTCATCTGCCTGACCTCTTCAGCTGGGGGCTGCCCTGAACATCTTCTGTGTGAGGGGGAGGATGTGGGTGGGGTGGGAGGAGGGTGATAGCTAAAGCGAGTGGGGGAAAATCACCTATTTTATCCTGCCTGTCAAAGACTGTTATTTCAGGGGTAGACATGAGAATGGAAGAGGGAACTTGAGAAGGGATCGTGCATAAGTCCATCTTTTTATTTTTATTTATTTTTATTTTTTAAAGATTTTATTTATTTATTTGACAGAGATCACAAGTAGGCAAAGAGGCAGGCAGAGAGAGAGGGGGAAGCAGGCTTCCTGCTGAGCAGAGAACCCGATGCGGGGCTCGATCCCAGGACCCTGGGATCATGAGGAAAGCAGAGGCTTTAACCCACTGAGCCACTCAGGTGCCCCAGTCCATCTTTTTAGTCTCTTCTTTAGTTCTCTGGTAGGTGGCACCATTTGGTTTCGAGGCATAAATTCTCAGCATGAGACAGAAGAATGTTTGATAGATGACACATGGTTAGGCAACAACCGTGTCTTGGGTGGGAAAGCTGGGACTTCCGGGTGCCATGAGCATTTCACGAGGAATGACCAAGATCCAGAGCCAAACCTTTTCAACTTGTAGGAGTTTAATTAACACAGCCAGAGCTCTGGTGTAGATGAATGAGGAATCAGAAAATCATGGACACAAGGATCCTTTTAGATAATTTTTTCCCTAATCACCACCCCCCACCCCATGAAATTTAAATGGCATAGATAAATTGTGTATCTGTTTATGTAATGTATGTATCTGTGCCTTCAATGTAAAAAGGGGAAGTTTTCATGGCTCCCAAGAATGGGTTTTTGCCCCCTTAGGGGTGATATCATCCCTGTTGAGAATATATGTTTTAGATGAAATTTGGCATTTCATGAAATGTTATTTAACAAAACTAATAATTATAACATGTTTTTATCCACTATTCAGTGTTATTTATGCTCCAAAAAACCTATTCCCTCCCTCTAGTAGCTGCCAGTTTACAGATCTAATCATAATCACCTCAATAATTAGATAACAGATAACCTAATTATCTATTAGATCACCATTTGGCCAGATTCTCTGGGCCCTGCAGGGTTGAAGAATGGGTTACTGAAACTCCTGGGGACACCTTTGTCCAGTTGTGTCACTTCTTCCCATCCTTATGCCTCAGTGGTCATAGTTAGAAACCTTCCCTGTATCTGGTTAGAAACCTATCCTGTATCAACTTTGTTGAGTTACAATTCACATACCATATAGTTTGCTCCTTTGAGACATACATTTCAATGGTTTCCGGTCACTACAGTCAAATATAGAACACTTTCATCACCCAAAAAGAGGAAGTCATAAACCCAGTAGCAGTCATTCCCAATTTCTCTCCAACCCCTTTCCCACTTTTCACTCCTTGTCCTAGGCAACCACTAATCTACTTTCTGTCTGTAGATTGGCTTTTTCTGGACATTTCATATAAATGGAAGCATACAACATGTGGCCTTTTGTGACTGGCTTTTTTCACTTAACATCAAGGTTCGATCTTGTAACATGTATCATTACTTCATTCCTTTTAATGGCTGAATAATATTCCATTATATGGATATACCACATTTTATTTATTCACTCATCAGTTGATGGCTTTTTGGGTTGTTTCCACTTATGGGCTCTTGTGATAATATTGCAGTGAACATTCATGTACAGGTTTTTGTGTGGACATATGTTTTTACTTCTCTTGGATGTATTTTTCCTTTTTCCTTTGGTAACAGAGCTCGTGAGTTTTGTGGCGCCTTGCCGAAGACCGCATTCCCTAGCCTTTCTTGAAGCTCTAAGTGGCCATATGATTAGCTTTGAGCAGTGAGATACGAGTGAATGTGGTGTGTGCAATGTCTAAGCCACGCCCTAAGAGGAAAGGATGTGACCTTCATTCCCCTCCTACTTTTCCCTGCTGCCTGGAATGCAGATGTGGTGGCAGGGAGTGGAACAACACTCTTTGATCATGAGATAGGAGCCTTATGAGGTACATTTCTTGCTTCATGGAATAAATGTAAAGTAGAACATTCCTATAAAGTAGAATTTTCTACAGTGAATTCTCTTTCAAGTTAAATAAGAACAGAAAATGATTTTCTTACAGACTAAATACATTTTTGCTGTAACTAATAGTTTTGTTTTGGTTATTTCATTATTTTCCTATAGTTATTTGTTCAGAAATCTTTCTTCATTAAGACTTGTGAGCTTCAGTTCAAGGGTTATATTTTATTTATCTATTTGTCTCTGGTGTCTAGTATAATGCCTTAAACATATTAAAGTGCTTTTTGAAAAGTATTTATTTATTTGAGAGAGAGAGAGAGAGTGAGCAAGAGAGAGGGCACAGGCTGGAGAAGGGATAGAAGGAGAGGGAGAAGCAGACTCCCTGATGAGCAGGGGGCTTGACATGGGGCTCGATTCCAGGACCCTGGGATCATGACCTGAGCCAAAAGCAGATGCTTAACTGACTGAGCCACCCAAGTGCCCCTTAAAGCGCTTTATAAATATTTATTTATATACACAAATAGGACAGTGAAACATAGCCTGCCCCATGCTGTGTTGGATACTGTACTATGTATTCTGGGAATTCCAGACCCTACCTAATTTTCTAGTTTTCTCTCACTTGGAGCAACATTTTATAGATCTGTCTGTCAGCCCTCATCTCATTGCACAGCACATGGGATTCAGAAATAAGCAGAATATTACATTGCATGTTAGCTAAGTTGAATTTAAATAAAAACTTGAAAAAGTACCATTTGAATAAATGAAAGTAAGAATTACAGACCCTGATTCAGTGAATGCTGTTTATTATTTTCCAATTTGGTACACTTACGTCTTAAATGTATTTTATTTAGTAAAAGTAACATAAATTAACTCCAAAACGACAAATTTCAATATTTGCATGTTATTTAGGGTATCGTACAAAATAGTTCCTCACTATATGATGATGAACTTAAATATGTATGTGTGTCCTTATGGTGTCTTTGGTAGAGAACACTTACTTGTATGTGTGTAGAGAATTTTTGGAAGGATACACAAAAAATTGCTAAGTGTGATTATCTCTAGAAATTAGTGGCCAAAATTTCTAGGGCTAGAAAACTTCATCTTTTCATTCTATCTATTTCTTTGAATGCTTTCTATGAGTATTGCTATTTTTTCATTATAAAAATTAGTTTAAATTGAAAACATACCAATATATAATAAAGTGCCTTACTAAAAAAAATTAGTTACAGAAGTGTATGTGCTTAATTTAACTCTTAAATTTTTTTTAAGTCTTGATTAAAACACATGGTTTAGAGTGGAGAATGTTTCCTTGAAAACTATTTAGAAAATTTAGAGAAAGAAATTATTCACATTTCTCTACTCTAGAAAGTTTACATACAAATTATATCTAATGAGGACTTTCTTTTTTTTCTTTTTTATTTTTTTAAAGATTTTATTTATTTATTTGACAGAGATCACAAGTAGGCAGAGAGGCAGGCAGAGAGAGAGGAAGGGAAGGAGGCTCCCTGCTGAGCAGAGAGCCCAATGTGGGACTCGATTCCAGGACCCTGGGATCATGACCTGAGCCGAAGGCAGCGGCTTAACCCACTGAGCCACCCAGGTGCCCCAAATGAGGACTTTCTTGATACAGTGTTTTCTTAGTAAAGTTACAAAACTGCCATTTTCCATGAGATGACCCATAAAACACTGGTTTGCTCATCTAAGTTTCAACATATTCAATTAAGTGAAAAATTCCTTGGGGCAGGTGAATTTGGCAGCATTCTGATCTATACAGGAAGAAATCTGTCTACTAAATAACGTTTTGTCATTCTTATTCAATTCTTGGACATACAGTGCATGGCAGGTTTATAAGTTAGCTATTGCTGTATAACAAATCACTCTAAATTTCAGTAGCTTAAAACCATTATTTATTATGGCTTATATGTTTCCAAATCAGCTGGGCTTCTGTTGATTGAGGTTGGGCTCAGCTGGGAGACTTTACATCAAGGTGAGGTGGCCAAGAGCAGTTCTGTTTTTCATAGAAGGTTGGTGGTGTCACAGAGGCTGGGGTACCTCTACGTTTCATGTCTTGTATTTTCCCGAGACAGCAAGTTTTCATCATGAGCATGATACGAGAGAGTGGACAGAAGTTCTTAGAGGCTAGGTCAGGTCTGGTATACTGTCACTTCCTTCCAAAAAAGAAATCACATGGTCAAGCCAAAAAATCAAGGGGCAGGAAGGGACACCCTGCCCATGATGAGCCGAGCATGGCAGTGGTATGGATGAAGGGTGAAGAATTAGAGCCAGCAAGTCAGTCTGCCACACCGAATTAGATGATGGAAAAATTGGGGGGACACTAGGTTAGAGATTACAATGGGCTAAGCTGGGTGGGTTTGATAAGAGATAAAAATTAGGAAACAGTATCTTTCGGGTAAAGGGAATGGTAGTGTTTGTAAGAGGAGTGCTAAATCTTCTAGCCAAAAGGGTAGAGAGAATTACAGGTAACAGACAGCAGAGGGTTAACGTGCCATGGGTCCAGTGAGGGGAAAAGCAGTGGAGTAGAAGTGAAGAGAAAACAAGGCAAATAAAAGTATAGTCAGAATATCTAGGGGGAGGACCTCTGTGCTGAAGACTTATTTTAGTCAACTAAAAGCCTGTAAATAATTGTTAGCCAGTGAGCTTGTATGTTTCCATATTATGAAATATCTGAGACAGTAAAGTCTAAGAGAATGAAAGCATTTCTGCATGGGGTTCAAGTTCGGTCGATGTATAATAGATACTCTGGGAGATTTTGGTATCTTAAATCACATCTAAATATAGTATTTTGGGCAAAGAAGCTGTAATCACCATTTAAAAAAATAATCCTCTTTCATTTAATTTCATGTTTTTCATCCAAACTGATGCTTTAATCAAAGTGATGAATATAACTCCACCAAATACATCTGAGTAATATGACAGAGTAAATTAAAAATGTGTTAATTATATGAGTGTTCTGCATGATATGTTACATACTGCGTTCGTAGGTACAGCTAATTCAAAATTTCTTCCTCCTGTTGATGTGACTTTAAGTGAGGTATCTCCTCTATTTCTTGAGTAGAACCACACACAGTTGCCTTTTCTTTAGCTGTACTATTTTATTTTATTTTCTGTTTAGCATTATTATCATCAAACATACCTTATTTATTCAGCTCTTTGATGTATGAGGTCAGTTAAGGTAAACCCATAGGTAGTTGCCTGTAAGACATCTTCTGACATGTTAAATGTCCTCATAAGGCAGGGCTGATTTCCTCTATTATTGTTCTAATTGCTGCTTTCATTTTTATTTTTTTAATTTAATTTTTTCCCCAGTGTTCCAAAATTCGTTGTTTATGCACCACACCCAGTGCTCCATGCAATATGTGCCCTCCACGATACCCACCACCAGGAAGCTGTACTATTTTAAAACGCATTCCATTTCTAAGGAAACAACTATTGTCTTTAAGTCAGGCCTCATGCATCGTGGCCATTAGAATAGAGACAAATTACTTCATTAGCAAACTGCACCTCTCCCTAAGGGAACCGATCCCGGCACTTATATTTTTGACGTCTTCTGAGAAAGCCTCTTAAGATCACTGGATCATCTTGTTTCGTTGCTGCTATGATTCACATCTTTGTAAAAAATTAATTTGACATGCCTCTGCATGTTTGAACATGTGCTTTGCTGGTCTGCATTTAGCAGATGATGTCTGCTTGCTTGATACCCAGAAGCTCTTAGCTCTAATGTTTTTTATGATAGAAGAAGGTTTATTGACTGTGTGCAGTTAGCCATGTGTTAAAACAGGAGAAAGCTTGATAAGAGTAAGAAAATTGGCCTGAGAATCGTCTTGTCAATCCAACACTTTTGCTTCATATTGTTTCTACTGATTTCCATCCTCTTTCTTTCTAGGCTGGGGAGTGACGATACACAGTTTGAGGTTAGCTTGGCCAACAGTGGATGCGAAGTCCATCGTTTCGATCCTAGCGTGAAGTCGGCTCATCTTCTGAAGAGTCGGCGCCTCTGGTATCACCGCTTGTCCATCGACTGGCGGGACCCACACCCAGCTGTGGTGGCCCAAAACCCACATAGCAACACCAGAAAGCTGGGCACCATTTTGAATGAATTTGGGCATCACAAGGTGAGAGTTTTCATTTGATTGCATAATGAAATTAACTGAACAGACTCATGAACTTGGAAAAAAAAATGCAAACCCAGAATTGGACAGTCGAGGATCCAGTTTCAAACTTCGTGATGATCGCCCGTCATTATTTATAGTCAGCTCGGTAGACATAAAGCTTTGGCAAAGATCGAGGTCTTTAAGTTGATTTGTAGACCGCGGTTGCTGTTGGGTAGTGCTAGGGTTTTGGCTAAGACTGGGCAAGGAAGTGAGAAGCCTACTTCTGGCAGGGGCTCAAAAGTCCCATTTTCATTTGGCAATCGACTTAAAATGTTCAGATGGAGGAAACTACTTATGCTGGTCCCAAATACAAAGTACTCAGGGCCAGGTTTTTGTTTGATAAGAGATCGCCCACGTATCGTGTTTCTCACTGCTGTAGCAACTGTCTTGAGTCTCCAGGCTCTGGAAGACCAGAACATACGTTATGTCTGATTAAAATGAACTTTGTAAAATGGAATGGACATTCTGTGTGTTGCAGCGGATAAAATTATGTCAAAAGATGTCAGATCTCTGCAAGTGTCTTCTTGTGAATGGATAGCAAAAAGAAACTCAGTCTTTGAACCGTGTTCCTTGAAAGCAAAATTTTTGGTGTAGACCCAAGGCAATTGCACTCTGTAGGCAAATACTAGATAGTTCTCCTGAGTGTACTTGGCCTGTGTTGGTTTGCCAGCCCTTCCCGGGCTTGGCCTATTTTACCTTCCTGTTCTCAGCCAGAGATGACATGTGATTTAGAACATGCCAGAATGGGTGTTTCTGAAAAACAGCGTACATGGAATTCAATTTTAAACTTGAGTTGCCTGCCTGATCTTTAATACAAGGGCTTTTCCTCTGTTGTTTTTTTTTTCTTCTCCTCCTCCTCCTCTTGCTCCTCGTCCATTTTTTTTTTTTTTAAGTCCCTTTAATTGGACAGCAGGAGCTTTTTCAAGAACCACTTCAAAGAATTTGCTGCTCTTCTAACATGTGATTAACTACTGATTTCTATTTTGCTCTGCCGTTGACAGTAACTAGCATTTAATAATTAGGAGACTTAATGCAACATACACAGGATTTGGGGGGGTAAAATCTCCAGACAGAAACTGAAGTGGGAGCATTTTTCAGAACTTTATTTTATTTTTGCCACTTGTTACCTTCAGAGATCTGTGTTTTTTGTTTATTTATTTATTTATTTTATTTATTTATTTTTTTCTTAAACTGAAAATTTCAGGCTTGATTCTCTAATATGTCAACTCTTGGTGATTCAGACAGCTAGCTACAGACTCTTTGTGTTCATTTGGGACTCCTGTGGCTCCTCCTTAAGGCTCTTTATTCCCTGGCCCTATCTGCCCTCACTCTTCAAAGAATAGACTTTGTCGAGACTGCTTTTTTGGAGAATATTTCAGCAAAAGATTTGGTAAATGTGAGGATAAAATAAGGCTTTGAAGAATGACCCGTGGATAAAATGTATCCAAGCCACATTTCCTATAAAAATGTGTTTTCAGATAATCAGGTATGCACCGGAATTGTGTTTGTTTAATTCCGTAGGAGCCACAGTGGGCAAAGTTTTATGTTGAGGATGAAGCATGAGATCTTTTAATGGGATCTTCTTTTATGCTGCTCCTGGGACAGCAGAAATATTTACAGTAGTACCTAAAAAGGATAAATGTTTTAAAGGATGTTTTTAATATTCCTAAGGCTACTTATTTTTATTAAAAACATTAGTAATGACACCTAAAATTGGTTGAGATGGTAAATGTTATGTTATGTATATTTTACCACAAAAAAAAAAAAAAAAAGAAAGAAAGAACACGAAAGTGATCTGGGCCAGAATTGCCAAGTATATATTTGCTGTTTTAAAAATGATCCCGGTGAGGGGGGAGCGCCTGGGTGGCTCAGTGGGTTAAGGCTTCTGCCTTCGGCTCGGGTCATGGTCCCAGGGTCTTGGGATGGAGCCCCGCATCAGGTTCCCTGCTCAGCCCGGGGCCTGCTTCCTCCTTTCTCTCTCTGCCTACTTGTGGTCTCTGTCTCTCAAATAAACAAAATCTTTAAAAAAAAAAAAAAAAAAAAAAAAGATCCTGGGGTCGAGGGATCGAGCCCTGAGTCTGGCTCTCTGCTCAGCAGGGACCCTGCTTCTTCCTCTCTCTCTCTCTCTGCCTGCCTCTCTGCCTACTTGTGGATGTCTGTCAAATAAATAAATAAATAAATAAATAAATAAATCTTTTTAAAAAAATTCCATATGGAGGATTTTGAAAGATTCTGATATTCTTTCCTAGGTGGTTTTTTGGTTTTTTTGTTTGTTTTGGCAAATGCTTTATAACAAGACAGCGAAAATGAAACCCATCAGCGAGCGATTGCTTCCATTAGGAACAGGCCTCTAGAAGCTCTGTGGTGCCAGATACAAGGAAACTTCATTTCCCGCCTGCAGAAAGCAAGGTCTGTTTTCATTTTCCTGCACGTTTACAGACACTGGTAAACAGGAGGTAGCCCTGGCCGGGAAAGCAAGTAGAAAACTCTCACACAACGTCTGTCCTTGAGTCTTGCCTTCTTCACTCATTTCTTCTGCTACTGACTTTAGAAACCAGAAGGGTTTTTGTTGTGTTATTTTCACCTCATGATGTAAAACTGTTTCATATAGTCAGGAGGTGTTCTCTAGGGGAAGCCGGGATTTTTCTTCTTCTCTTTTTTCATCCCTAGATTCCAGCCACTCAGGCCAAAAGGAAAAGCCAGACTCGGAGAGGGTGACAGAAAGACGCATAGGGCTTTTGTTCTGCTTTGAAAACTCTTGGGTAATTTTAGTTGCCAGCTGTAAATCAAAAACATTTCTAAAGCATTAGGTGAGAGCAGCAGCAGCAGCAGCAGCGAAAGTGGGAGAACCAGAAGCCAGTCTGGCAGGGAATCCTATCACCTGGGTCGAGCATTATTAATGATCAGCTGTCTTCTCCTTGCTGATGTGCTTGTTGCTGTAACGATGCTTAAGAATTTTTCCAGAACAGGACTGGGTGTATCGAGTCTGAAATTTCTGCTCATATTAATCACGATGTGTGCTTTTTCCCCCTAAAGCCTTTATTACACAGAGTACCCTAAATGATCCAGACTGATTGAGAAATTACTACTTTCCATCTTAACCATGCCATTGATCGTAGGAGTAACAGTACTGCCTTAGAGGTTACCTCTGGAAGCTCGGTGATTGACGTTTGACGCACCCATTCTCACCTTAGTTAGTTGTTTATTATTATTATTATTATTTTCATTAGTATTTGGCACCGATTGGGTCATTTAATTACTCTGGTGCCCCGTTTGATTGCCAGTGTAATAGGGACCACCATCCTTCCCAAATGGATTGTTTTTGAGAATTCGAGCAGAGAACGCAGTGTGACTTAAAAATAATTGTAACTCGGGGGCGCCTAGGTGGCTCAGTGGGTTAAAGCCTCTGCCTTTGGCTCAGGTCCTGATCTCAGGGTCCTGGGATCAGCCTCCAATCAGGCTCTCTGCTTGGCAGGGAGCCTGCTTCCCGCCCACCCCCACCCCCCACCTACTTGTGATCTCTGTCAAATAAATAAATAAAATCTTTTAAAAAAAGATTTTAAACTCAAAGAGTTTTAATTAACAGTTTCATTAAGTCTTAACAAAATTTTATAGAAAACCTTTCTTTTTTCTTTCTCTTTGTTTTCTCGGAAAATATATCAGATTCCCTAGGAAACTGATAACCGCACCTAATTCAACTCAAGAGTTTTTAATGAAAGCTTTGTGCGGAAACTGAAGGGCAATTGGTTCTTCAGATGGGGTCGTAGACAATTGTGACTGTTTGCTGCCCCGGGGCCCGAACAGCTTTGCTGGCGAGTGTAGAAAGTAAACACTGTGCTGTAGAGAAATTAAATAAACTGCTGAGAATTAATACGGAGCAGAAGCGGAGCACGGGACCTGGAGCCGCGGGTGGGATGGCTGCGTGGGGGCAGGTCCCCCACTCCTCCACCCCCACGGGGGCGGGCTGTCCCCCACTACCCTCGCTGGAGGGGCGGGGCCTGAGTCCCTGGGCCTGGAGCTCTACAGCCGTCACCAGACCTCAGGTCTGTGTAAGCCCTGTGCTGGAGAGAAGGGTCGCTTTGAAATTGAGCCACAAAAACGTTCCTTTTCCTTTTGCTTATTACTTGAGCAAATTATAAACAAGATGTTGATAGCGCCCTAGAGTGAAAGGCTTCTTGGGAAGAATACTCAGGCTTTGCTGGTGGAAATGGAAAATGGTAGACTCAGGAAGAAAATTTCTCCGCATGTGTATATTTCATTCCTGGAAATTTCCTTTGCCTTAAATTCTCCTTTGTTTGCTGTTAGTTCTGCTGTACCAGTTTTTTTGTTTTGTTCTGATAAATATTTATATGAAATATCATTCTAGATTCCTCTATTTTCTTTATTATTACTTATTACTTTAAAATATAGTTTTAGTTCATATCCTTTGTGTTCTCCTTCTCTTACAAATCTCACTTTTTGGTTTGTATTTGGCATGGGGGTACATTTGCCCTTAATACTTTCTTTTAAGTCAACTTTAAACTGACTCACCTTTCTTAGAATTATCTGGAGAAGTAGTACCCATGGACTCAAGAGTAAACTTGAGTAACTTATGTTTTCTAATAAATGTTAAAAATACCTAACAAACAGAAGATTTTGAAATGCTTATTTGTAGCGCCTAAATTATATTTCATGTCATTTTGGCTCATATTTAATGTATAGGTGAATCACCTGGGGAATCTAATTAAAATGCAGACGTTGATTCTGAAGTTCTGGGGTGTGTCCTGAGATGCGGCATTTGTGGCATGCTCTCAGGCTCTGGTGAGACTGCTGCTTGGGGAACTATACCTTGAATAGCAAGACCTATACGGTAGTCTGAGAAACACAGGAGCAGAGGGTGTTTACTAGTAATTGGTGTCTTCCAAGAGGCCTGGCACTGGACCACTTTATTTTATTTTATTTCATTTTATTTTATTTTATTTTTTTTTTATTTTTTTTTTTTAGTATTCCATTGTATTTATTTATTTATTTTTTTTTTCAGCATAACAGTATTCATTATTTTTGCACCACACCCAGTGCTCCATGCAATCCGTGCCCTCTACAATACCCACCACCTGGTGCCCCCAACCTCCCACCCCCCACCCCTTCAAAATTCTCAGATAGTTTTTCAGAGTCCATAGTCTCTCATGGTTCACCTCCCCTTCCAATTTCCCTCAACTCCCTTCTCCTCTCCATCTCCCCTTGTCCTCCATGCTATTTGTTATGCTCCACAAATAAGTGAAACCATATGATAATTGACTCTCTCTGCTTGACTTATTTCACTCAGCATAATCTCTTCCAGTCCCGTCCATGTTGCTACAAAACTTGGGGATTCATCCTTTCTTTCTTTCTTTCTTTCTTTTTTTTTTTTTTTTTTTTTACAGCTTTATAAACATATATTTTTATCCCCAGGGGTACAGGTCTGCGAATCGCCAGGTTTACACACTTCACAACACTCACCATAGCACATACCCTCCCCGATATCCATAACCCCACCCCCTCTCCCAACCCCCTCCCCCCGTCAACCCTCAGTTTGTTTTGTGAGATTAAGAGTCACTTATGGTTTGTCTCCCTCCCAATCCCATCTTGTTTCATTTACTCTTCTCCTACCCCCTTGACCCCCCATGTTGCATCTCCTCTCCCTCATATCAGGGAGATCATATGATAGTTGTCTTTCTCCGATTGACTTATTTCGCTAAGCATGATACCCTCTAGTTCCATCCACGTCGTCGCAAATGGCAAGATTTCATTTCTTTTGATGGCTGCATAGTATTCCATTGTGTATATATACCACATCTTCTTTATCCATTCGTCTGTAGATGGACATCTAGGTTCTTTCCATAGTTTGGCTATTGTAGACATTGCTGCTATAAACATTCGGGTGCACGTGCCCCTTCGGATCACTATGTTTGTATCTTTAGGGTAAATACCCAGCAGTGCAATTGCTGGGTCATAGGGTAGTTCTATTTTCAACATTTTGAGGAACCTCCATGCTGTTTTCCAGAGTGGTTGCACCAGCTTGCATTCCCACCAACAGTGTAGGAGGGTTCCCCTTTCTCCGCATCCTCGCCAGCATCTGTCATTTCCTGACTTGTTAATTTTAGCCATTCTGACTGGTGTGAGGTGATATCTCATGGTGGTTTTGATTTGTATTTCCCTGATGCCGAGTGATATGGAGCACTTTTTCATGTGTCTGTTGGCCATCTGGATGTCTTCTTTGCAGAAATGTCTGTTCATGTCCTCTGCCCATTTCTTGATTGGATTATTTGTTCTTTGGGTGTTGAGTTTGCTAAGTTCTTTATAGATTTTGGACGCTAGCCCTTTATCTGATATGTCATTTGCAAATATCTTCTCCCATTCTGTCAGTTGTCTTTTGGTTTTGTTCACTGTTTCCTTTGCTGTGCAAAAGCTTTTGATCTTGATAAAATCCCAAAAGTTCATTTTTGCCCTTGCTTCCCTTGCCTTTGGTGATGTTCCTAGGAAGATGTTGCTGCGGCTGACGTCGAAGAGGTTGCTGCCTGTGTTTTCCTCGAGGATTTTGATGGATTCCTTTCTCACATTGAGATCCTTCATCCATTTTGAGTCTATTTTCGTGTGTGGTGTAAGGAAATGATCCAATTTCATTTTTCTGCATGTGGCTGTCCAATTTTCCCAACACCATTTATTGAAGAGGCTGTCTTTGTTCCATTGGACATTCTTTCCTGCTTTGTCGAAGATGAGTTGACCATAGAGTTGAGGGTCCATTTCTGGGCTCTCTATTCTGTTCCATTGATCTATGTGTCTGTTTTTGTGCCAGTACCATGCTGTCTTGATGATGACAGCTTTGTAATAGAGCTTGAAGTCCGGAATTGTGATGCCACCAACTTTGGCTTTCTTTTTCAATATTCCTTTGGCTATTCGAGGTCTTTTCTGGTTCCATATAAATTTTAGGATTATTTGTTCCATTTCTTTGAAAAAAATGGATGGTATTTTGATAGGAATTGCATTAAATGTGTAGATTGCTTTAGGTAGCATAGACATTTTCACAATATTTATTCTTCCAATCCAGGAGCATGGAACATTTTTCCATTTCTTTGTGTCTTCCTCAATTTCTTTCATGAGTACTTTATAGTTTTCTGAGTATAGATTCTTAGTCTCTTTGGTTAGGTTTATTCCTAGGTATCTTATAGTTTTGGGTGCAATTGTAAATGGGATGGACTCCTTAATTTCTCTTTCTTCTGTCTTGTTGTTGGTGTAGAGAAATGCAACTGATTTCTGTGCATTGATTTTATATCCTGACACTTTACTGAATTCCTGTACAAGTTCTAGCAGTTTTGGAGTGGAGTCTTTTGGGTTTTCCACATAGAGTATCATATCATCTGCAAAGAGTGATAGTTTGACTTCTTCTTTGCCGATTTGGATGCCTTTAATTTCCTTTTGTTGTCTGATTGCTGAGGCTAGGACTTCTAGTACTATGTTGAATAGCAGTGGTGATAACGGACATCCCTGCCGTGTTCCTGACCTTAGCGGAAAAGCTTTCAGTTTTTCTCCATTGAGAATGATATTTGCAGTGGGTTTTTCATAGATGGCTTTGATAATATTGAGGTATGTGCCGTCTATCCCTACACTTTGAAGAGTTTTGATCAGGAAGGGATGCTGTACTTTGTCAAATGCTTTTTCAGCATCTATGGAGAGTATCATATGGTTCTTGTTCTTTCTTTTATTAATGTGTTGTATCACATTGATTGATTTGCGGATGTTGAACCAGCCTTGCAGCCCTGGAATAAATCCCACTTGGTCGTGGTGAATAATCCTTTTAACGTACTGTTGAATCCTATTGGCTAGTATTTTGGCGAGAATTTTTGCATCTGTGTTCATCAAGGATATTGGTCTGTAGTTCTCTTTTTTGTTGGGATCCTTGTCTGGTTTTGGGATCAAGGTGATGCTGGCCTCATAAAATGAGTTTGGAAGTTTTCCTTCTATTGCTATTTTTTGGAACAGTTTCAGGAGAATAGGAATTAGTTCTTCTTTAAATGTTTGGTAGAATTCCCCCGGGAAGCCGTCTGGCCCTGGGCTTTTGTTTGTTTGGAGATTTTTGATGACTGTTTCAATCTCCTTACTGGTTATGGGTCTGTTCAGGCTTTCTATTTCTTCCTGGTTCAGTTGTGGTAGTTTATATGTCTCTAGGAATGCATCCATTTCTTCCAGATTGTCAAATTTGTTGGCGTAGAGTTGCTCATAGTATGTTCTTATAATTGTCTGTATTTCTTTGGTGTTCGTTGTGATCTCTCCTCTTTCATTTATGATTTTATTTATTTGGGTCCTCTCTCTTTTCTTTTTGATAAGTCTGGCCAGGGGTTTATCAATCTTATTAATTCTTTCAAAGAACCAGCTCCTAGTTTCGTTGATTTGTTCTATTGTTTTTTTGGTTTCTATTTCATTGATTTCTGCTCTGATCTTTATGATTTCTCTTCTCCTGCTGGGTTTAGGGTTTCTTTCTTGTTCTTTCTCCAGCTCCTTTAGGTGTAGGGTTAGGTTGTGTACCTGAGACCTTTCTTGTTTCTTGAGAAAGGCTTGTACCGCTATATATTTTCCTCTCAGGACTGCCTTTGTTGTGTCCCACAGATTCTGAACTGTTGTGTTTTCATTATCATTTGTTTCCATAAATTTTTTCAATTCTTCTTTGATTTCCTGGTTGACCCATTCATTCTTTAGAAGGATGCTGTTTAGTCTCCATGTATTTGGGTTCTTTCCAAATTTCCTCTTGTTATTGAGTTCTAGCTTTAGAGCATTGTGGTCTGAAAATATGCAGGGAATGATCCCAATCTTTTGATACCGGTTGAGACTTGATTTAGGACCAAGAATGTGATCTATTCTGGAGAATGTTCCATGTGCACTAGAGAAGAATGTGTATTCTGTTGCTTTGGGATGAAATGTTCTGAATATATCTGTGATGTCCATCTGGTCCAGTGTGTCATTTAAGGCCTTGATTTCCTTGTTGATCTTTTGCTTGGATGATCTGTCCATTTCAGTGAGGGGAGTGTTAAAATCCCCTACTATGATTGTATTCTTGTCGATGTGTTTCTTTGATTTTGTTATTAATTGGTTTATATAGTTGGCTGCTCCCACGTTAGGGGCATAGATATTTAAAATTGTTAGATCTTCTTGTTGGACAGTTCCTTTGAGTATGATATAGTGTCCTTCCTCATCTCTTATTATAGTCTTTGGCTTAAAATCTAATTGATCTGATATAAGGATTGCCACTCCTGCTTTCTTCTGATGTCCATTAGCATGGTAAATTCTTTTCCACCCCCTCACTTTAAACCTGGAGGTGTCTTCGGGTGTAAGATGAGTTTCTTGTAGGCAACATATAGATGGGTTTTGTTTTTTTATCCATTCTGATACCCTGTGTCTTTTGATTGGGGCGTTTAGCCCATTAACATTCAGGGTAAGTATTGAGAGATATGAATTTAGTGCCATTGTATTGCCTGTAAGGTGACTGTTATTGTATATTGTCTCTGTTTCTTTCTGATCTACTACTTTTAGGGTCTCTCTTTGCTTAGAGGACCCCTTTCAATATTTCCTGTAGAGCTGGTTTGGTATTTGCAAATTCTTTCAGTTTTTGTTTGTCCTGGAAGCTTTTAATCTCTCCTTCTATTTTCAATGATAGCCTAGCTGGATATAGTATTCTTGGCTGCATGTTTTTCTCATTTAGTACTCTGAATATATCATGCCAGCTCTTTCTGGCCTGCCAGGTCTCTGTGGATAAGTCTGCTGCCAATCTAATATTTTTACCATTGTACATTACAGACTTCTTTTCCCGGGCTGCTTTCAGGATCTTTTCTTTGTCACTAAGACTTGTCAATTTTACTATTAGGTGACGGGGTGTAGACCTATTCTTATTGATTTTGAGGGGGGTTCTCTGAACCTCCTGGATTTTGATGCTTGTTCCCTTTGCCATATTGGGGAAATTCTCTCCAATAATTCTCTCCAATATACCTTCTGCTCCCCTCTCTGTTTCCTCTTCTTCTGGAATCCCAATTATTCTAATGTTGTTTCGTCTTATGGTGTCACTTATCTCTCGAATTCTCCCCTCGTGGTCCAGTAGCTGTTTGTCCCTCTTTTGCTCAGCTTCTTTATTCTCTGTCATTTGGTCTTCTATATCGCTAATTCTTTCTTCTGCCTCATTTATCCTAGCAGTGAGAGCCTCCATTTTTGATTGCACCTCATTAATAGCGTTTTTGATTTCAACTTGGTTAGATTTTAGTTCTTTTATTTCTCCAGAAAGGGCTTTTATATCTCCCGAGAGGGTTGCTTTAATATCTTCCATGCCTTTTTCAAGCCCGGCTAGAACCTTGAGAATCATCATTCTGAACTCTATATCTGACATATTACCAATGTCTGTATTGATTAGGTCCCTAGCCTTTGGTACTGCCTCTTGTTCTTTTTTTTGTTGTGAATTTTTCCGCCTTGTCATTTTGTCCAGATAAGAGTTTATGAAGGAGCAAGTAAAATACTAAAAGGGTGGCAACAACCCCAGGAAAATATGCTTTAGCCAAATCAGAAGAGATCCTGAATTGTGAGGGGGGAGAAAGGGGATAAAAAGGGGCTCAGAAAGAAAGAAAAAAAAAAACTATTAAAAAAAAGAAAGCCGATGAAGAAATAAATATAAAAAGAGGAAAAAATATATATATATTAGATAAACTATTTAAAAAACGTTAAAAAAAAGAAAATGGTAAAAGTTAAAAAAAATTTAGCAGAAGAAGAGAAAAAGAAAAAAAAATTGAAAAAGAAAAAAAAAATTAAATTAACTGCAAGGCTAAAAAATCATGGGGAGAAAGCCATGAGTTCCGTGCTTTGCTTTCTTCTCCTCTGGAATTCCACCGTTCTCCTTGGTAGGTGAACTTGGTCCTGGCTGGGTTTCCCATAGATCTTCTGGGGGAGGGGCCCGTTGTAGTGATTCTCAAGCGTCTTTGCCCCAGGCGGAGTTGCACCGCCCTTACCCGGGGCCGCGCTGAGTCATCCGCTCGGGTTCGCTTTCGGGAGCTTTTGTTCCCTGAGCGCTTTCCGTAGAGTCCGGAGGACGGGAATGAAGATGGCGGCCTCCCGGTCTCCGGCCCGGAGGAGCCGAGAGCCTGGGGCCCCACTCCTCAGTGCGCCCTCAGAGAACAGTGCCAAATGACTCTCGTCACCCTGGCCTCCGGCCGCGCTCCGAGCTGACCGAGCCTGCGACCGGTTCAAGGCAACCCTGAGCTGAGAGTCACTCCTCGGCTCTGTCTCTGCAGCCGGCTTCCCCGTTCTAATACCGGTAAGCTCTGCGACACTGAGACACCCCTGATCCTTCTGCGACCCTGCGGGACCTGAGGCCGCGCTTACCCCGCCTGGGCTTCACCCCAGTTAAGCCTCTGGAGCGATGTCCCTCAGCGGAACAGACTTTTAAAAGTCCTGATTTTGCTCCATTGCTCCGCCGCTCGCCGGGAGCCGGCCCCTCCCCCCGCGGTCTATCTTCCCGTCGCTTTGGATTCACTTCTCCGCCAGTCCTACCTTGCAGAAAGTGGTTGATTTTCTGTTTCTGGAATTGCTGTTCTTCTTCTCTTCAATCTCCCGTTGGATTTGTAGGTGTTTGCAATCTTTAGATAAGCTATTTAGCTGATCTCCCGCTACCCGAAGTAGTCTCAGCCTGCTACTTCTCCGCCATCTTGACTCCTCCCCTTATTTTATATTTTATTTTATTATTTATTTCAGTGAGAGAGAGTGAGCACAGGGGGGAGGAGGAAGGATGAGGAAGAATGAGAGTGGAAGAAGAAGAATGAGAGTGAGAAAACCAAGCAGACCCCCCGTTGAGCTGGGAGCCAGGCACTGGGCTCCCTCCCGGGACACAGTGATGAGACCCCAGCCAAAACCAAGAGTCTGCCGCTCAACTGACTGGGCCACCCGGACACCCCTGGACCACCTTGTGTTCCAACGTCCGCCACCCTCAGCCCGAGTCCCTGCCAAGGGTGGTATGAGGCACTGATGATGTCCTATGCTTCAGATCATTTTTCCATTTCTGTGCCAGCCTCTACCAGATTTTGGTTTCAAACTTGCTTGTTTCTTGGAACAAAGTTTTTTCCTCGCGAGGGACATTCCTTTATAAAAATGTCTCCCAGGGCACTTGGGTGGCTCAGTGGGTTGGGGCCTCTGCTTTCAGCTCGGGTCATGATCTCAGGGTCCTGGGATCGAGCCCCGAATCGGGCTCTCTGCTCAGCGGGAAGTCTGCTTCTCCCCTCTCTCTCTGCCTGTTTCTCTGCCTAATTGTGATCTCTGTCTGTTGAGTAAATAGATAAAATCTTAAAAAAAAAAAAAAAGTCTCCCAGTGGTCTCCCATACCAGTTCAAGGCCCAGACATGCCCCAGTCCTAGGTGACTCGTGGCTTACTCTCCAGCTAGATCCCTGCCTGCCAGAGGTATGTTCCTAACGAAGGAGCACATGGCTTAAGAGCAGGACTCCATCGTTAGGCTCTCATCCCAACTACCTAGGGAAGTGCTCAGGAAATATATAAGGTACTTGACCTCACTTTCTGTCCAGCATCCTCCTAAATAAAACGTGCAGGGTATTGAAGTTTGGATGCTCGATCTTTTCACATAGCCCACCGCAGAATTCCTAAGCGGCAGCTAGAGCATCCAGAAGCCTTAGCCACTGACGTTCAGGATACTTGGATGGCAAACACCATGGCAACAAGATATGCTATGGTAAAGGTAGAAATCCAGGTGACTCTTTTAGGGCCCAGCGCAGTCTTCCGTGTAGACTTGTTTATATTACTTTTCCAGAGAGAGGTGTGTATCTTCTGTGTATTTGAAGGCAACTTCGTCTTGCAGAAATGCTATTTAATCATGACAAGGCTGCATTTCTGTGAAATAAGCCAGTAGCAATTTAGGAATAATGAGTCAGCTATGCTCCTGAATTGCAATTTGAGATGCAGAGACATTTTTCTGTCCCCATCAATCTGTAGTAGACCTAAAGGACAAAGCAGCTTGGGAAGGGGGGTCTAGAACTTCAGCACTCAACACGTAGGAAATGAGTTTCGGCTTTTTACCCTTTTTCACTTATTTATAATGGTAAGATTTGCTGTGAAGCAAATTTCTGGGCTTGTAGTGATTTTTCAGACCATTCAGTATTTAGCTAGCATGCAGGTTATAAAGCCTGTTTGAGGAATGAGCCAGGTGCCTCTGGATCTAGCAGTGGTTTGTGTTTTCCTTGGGCAGAAGCCATGACTGGTGAAGTCGAACGTGAGCAGTGCTCCCAAGTCCGGACACCCACTCCCACCTCTACAACAGAGTGGTTCTCAGGTTGCACTGTAAGCATTGGTAACACTGGAAAACAAACCAAAAATAACAGTATAAGTAAAGGATCCCATCAGCTAGGGACCTTGATTAAAACTTGGAACCCAGAACCAACCTTAGAGATTCTCACTTAGCTGGTCTGTCATGGAGCCCGGGAAGCTGCCTTTTCAACTGACCCACCCCAATTCTAACCCAGGTAATAGGAAGATCACCCTGGGAGGGGCCTCAGCATGTAGAGAGGGCTCTAGGGACTCAGTCTTCCCTTTGCAAATCCCCCTTCCCCTCCTGAGCGGGAAACCCTTTAAGTAAGAAGGGGGTTGAGAGCCTGTCCACTTCTGCAGCCTCCTTCTCTGTCTCTTCACTGAGTTCCTATGTCCTCTGTGCCTCGGTGTTCCCTATGAGAAGGTGTGGGATATGAGCTGTGACTCTTTGAGAAGGTCGTATAGGCTGTATTGGTGAGAGAAATGAATGAATTTTAAGGAGAGCAGAATTATGATGTTATGTAAAACAAAACATTTTGATTGAGTGTTGCATTTTTGAGATTTTCAAAGGCACCTGCCATTATTACAAAAGGGGAGGGTTCCACTCCTGCAGGAAATGAGCCTCTGGGGATCTGGTATTTGGTTTTCTTTTCTGCTGTGTACCAGGGGAGGGTATATTTGTCTGAGGATTTTGTCATTTTGGCAAAGTTTTGGGAAAGAGAGCCAAAGGAGTCCTGAGGGAGCAGAGGGGCTGTAAGCTTCGGGAGCCGGTGAAGGTTTCCCTCCGTGTGACTTTCTTTTGCACAGAATGTTTTGTTCAGTGTTACACAGCCCAGTTTCACCGGGTCATGCAACTCCGCCAGTTCCTCTCTCTGTGTTAGAAAGTGCTTAATGCCTTTTGACAGTAAGAGGCCCCAGAACTTGCTAACCTATTGGTGAATCCTCCGAGGGAGCGTATTCCTGAGCAAACCCTGTGAGGTCACACCCCGGCCAGCCATTTCTGACCCGGGAACTCAGCCATGCCAGTGCTCAGAGGTGCCATGCATAACCAGCCACCCATGAAACAGACTACAAGGACTTGGGGGAAAAGCGGGCATGGTTTTATTTGGAGGTAAAAGCTGATTTATCTTCCAGCCAGCGAGGAAGGTGTCACTTGCCACTTTTTAGTTAAAAACATAAGGACATTATAAAAACACTGATTTCCTAGCATGGAGTGGCATTCAACAGTTTTGCAATTAAAATGATAATGAAACATTTCTTGTGAGAGCCTCTCTTTAAAATCAGCACGCCATTAGAAGGAATTATGTAAAGCAGCCTCTCTGTTCCAAGTTTTATTTTAAGATTTAATTTATTCCAGATTCTGCAGGAAAAAACCATCCATGTGACAAGCCTGCTAACAGATGTCAATTTAGTTTTATAGCACATGCCTGCACTTTAGAGTCAGAAAATGGATATAATTCATTTCGCCTGCTGTTTATTACATGACACAGCTTCGTAACACTACGCCCTGGAGGATAGCTGATTAATAACTTATAGGCAAGCAACTTATCACCTGCTTTCGTCTTCTGCAGTGTTGATTGTAAGCCTTATTTCACATTACCCTTTTGGATTAAGAGAGGTTCTGGAAAGAGCAAAGGTGACAAAAATGGATTTTTCTCTTTTAATTTCATCTAGGTCGAAAGACAGATTATATGGTGATAAAGAGAAATAAGAGAAAAAATAAAAATTACTCAACCTGAAAGAACTAAATCTCTATTATATTTTTTTGTGTGGGGACGCCTGGCTGGCTCAGTGGGTTAAGCCTCTGCCTTCGGCTCAGGTCATGATCTCAGGGTCCTGGGATTGAGCCCCCGCATCAGGCTCTCTGCTTAGCAGGATGCCTGCTTCCCCCTGTCTCTCTGCCTGCCTCTCTGCCTACTTGTGATCTCTCTCTCTCTCTCTGTCAAATACATAAATAAAATCTTTAAAAAATTTTTTTGTGTGTGGTGTTGGTAGATAAGACAAAGTAGTTCTGTAGGGTAAATACTATATCAAAATCAGCCATAGTAGGGACTCTTCCCTTCTTCATAGTCACAGGATCCACTTCACTGTGTTCACATGCCATAGTAATTATTGGTTTATATGTTGGTCTTCTGTTCGTATTCCCATCTCTCTGTCCAGTCCTTTCATCCATCCATCCCTTCCTCCATTCATCTATCCATTTAATAAATATTTGTTAAATATCTTCCATATGCAAGTACCTGTGCTTAAATAATGAAACTATAGGGAAAAAAGTCTCTCTCTTTTTTTCAAAGATTTTATTTATTTATTTGAGAGAGAGAGAAAGAGAGAAAGCTCATGTGTTCCAGCACACACATGTGCTCAGGCCAGGGGGAGGGGCAGATGGGGAGGGAGAAGGAAAGGGAAACAAGGAGAGAATCCCAAGCAGTCTCTGTGCTGAGTGTGGGGCCCTATGCGGGACTGAATCCCATGGCCATGAGATCATGACCTGAGCCCAAGCCAAGAGTCGTCTTTTTTTTTTTTTTAAGATTTTATTTATTTATTTAACAGACAGAGGTCACAGTTAGGCAGAGAGGAAGACAGAGAGGAAGGGAAACAGGCTCCCTACTGAGCAGAGAGCCTGATGTGGGGCTCTATCTCAGGACCCTGGGATCATGACCTGAGCCGAAGGCAGAGGCTTTAACCCCCTGAGCCACCCAGGCGCCTCAAGAGTCGTCTGTTTAACTGACTGAGCCACCCAGGTGCTCCAAGTCTCTTTTTGATTAGGAAATTTTTAAAAATGCGGTAAAATATATGTAACATAAAATTTACTACCTTAACTACTTTTCAAAAAAAATTTTTGTGGGTAAATACAAGTTTAATGATCCATGGTTCTTTACCTGGATGCAGAGATTTTATAATCCCAGGATATACAACCATGCAACACAGACCCATCAGCCAATTCTAAAATAAACTTGGCTTTTTACAACTGTACTGTAACCACTCAGCCCTTCTTCCATCCAAAATGACCCTCATCCCACCTGGAAATTTATTGTAGGGGAGCCAGAAATCTAGCTTTGGGGCCAACAGTAAAAACCATAGGAAAAATAGTAATTCGGTGGTTAGTTGGTGAAAGCAGGGTGTCTGGAGCCCTTCCCTGTGCTGCTTTGCTCTTCCTGCTGTCATTCTTTCTGTCCCCCTCCTTCAGCCCATCCGTATTAACTTCCGGTAGGTTTGAGGTAAGCCAGCCATCTGAAACTCGGGTTCCCTTCTTTGGAGCTCGCCATGGTGCTGACCTTCTCTTTCCCATCAGGAGCTCTGAACAGACACTTGTGCAAGGGCTCAAAGCCTTCTACAGAGCCTTTCCTTGGAATGGGTTTAGTTCGACCATCATACTTCTTCTGGGTGATGAACACACTGCCTGACAACTGGCACTTCTTCGAGAGTGTGGTCAGCTGTGTCAGGAACTGCTCATTCTCCGGCAGCGCCATTCTGGGGCGGCTAGCTCCCCTGCCCAGCTTAACTGTCTTTGAGGGTATAGTAATGCTAAGTAGTGATCTCCCTCAAGCTTAAGATGGGGTTATGTCCTGACAAACCCATTGTAAACTGAAACTGTCGTAAGTTGGACATACATTTAACACACCTCACCCACAGGACGTCATAGTTTAGCCTAGCCGAACTTAAAGGTGCTCAGAACACTTAACTAACCTACAGTTGGGCAAAATCATCTAACGCAAAACTTATTTTATAATAAAATGTTGGCTATGACATGTAATTTATTGAATACTGTTCTGTAAATGAGAAACAGAGTAGTTGAATGGGTACACAATGGTTATAAGTATATGGGTTGTTGATCCTTGTAATCATGTGGCTGGCTGGGAGCTAGATGGAGGATCCCACTCCAGACCACTAGCCTGGGAAAAGATCAAAATTAGAATAGAATATGGTTTCCACCGAAAGCATATTGCTTGTGCACCATTGTAAAATTGAAAAATCATTAAGTTGAACCATTGTCAGTTGGGAGCCATCTGTATACCCACATCGTTGTGCATCCAATCTCTAGAACACTTACGTCTTGCAAAACTGAAAGTCTCTTCCCATTAAACATTAACACCCACCGCCCCCCTGTGTAGCCCTTGGCTACGATCATTCTATTTTCTCTTTCAATTATTTTGATTATTCTAGGTACCTCACAAAAGTGAAAGCATAGGAAGTTTGTCTTTTGTCACTCATTTATTGCACTCAGCACAATGTCCTCAGGGTTTACCCATGTTGTAGCATGTGACAGGTTTTCCTTGTTTTTTTAAGGCTGAATAATATTCCCTTGCACGTATATGTCACATTTTGTTTATCTGTCCGTGGACCATGGGGTTGCTTCTGCCTCTTGCCTATTGTGAGTAATGCTGCTATGAGTATGTGTGTGCACATATCTTTTTAAGACCCTGCTTTCAGTTCTTTTGGATACATACCCAGAAATGGAATTGCTGCATCCTATGGGAATCTATTTTTAATTTTTTTGAGGAACTGCCTTACAGTTTTTCAGAGTGGCTGTGCCATTTTACATTTCCATAACCAAGTCTCTTAAGATTTAACATGTAGCTAAAAAACCAGACATGTGATCCTGTAATGAGTGCTACAAAGAAGTGTGATGTGCTAAGGGAGTATTTAATAGAGAAATCCAATCCCATATGCCATTTACTTTTGTATTCCTGATGCCTAGTCCATAGCGGGGACTTGATAAGGTGGATATCCCTTGGTGCTTGGACCCTTTCCTTTGTTTCTTTCCTGATATCCAGCTGTCCTCTGTTCTGCAGGAATGGCACTGGAGGGTTGGGAAAGAACTGAACAGATGACTACCTTTTCCTTGGTTGCCTCTGTTGATCTCTGGCAAGAGTATGGAAAGTATTTTGCAGTAGTGTTCTTTTTCTTATTCTGTATCTCATCTAATACTCAAAGATGTTGAGATATTTCCACCATATCCATTCCTGCCTTTTCTTTGGGGGAGAAAAGAGAAAGCTGCCTACAGATGTAAGATCAAAGTGTAGTGGAGTGAGGGAGCGGTGGGGTATTCAGGGAGAAAATGTTCTTTCTATTCTTAGAACACTGCTTCTAGTCCCTAAAGAATTTTGTTCTGTAATGATAGCAAAAGGGCCTCTTGCTCATTTTTCATTTGGCTTAAATCAGTAGCATTTTGCTCAATTCCATGCTATTTATAGATATCTTAAATTGCAATTTAATTCTTGAGATTTTTAAAGGGAATTTGAGATCTTCAAAATGTATAGGCATTATATTTGGAGATTCTTAACTTCTTGCCTCTGATTTTATAAAAGGAATTTGTTTCTCTGACCCCCCAAGCCAATGAAATACATAGTTATTATTCTACCCAGTTTTTCATTTTGTAGGCAATTGAGACAGAAATGGGACCACAGAAATATTTGGCACAGCTCTTTCCTTGGAAATTTATATCGGTTTTGCTGTTTGCCATGGCAGTATTATGATGATAAAGTGCAGAGATCCAGTTATCTGTCTGAAATAAGTCCTGAGGGGTTCCCACAGTTGCCCCACTCATGGTATTAGCACAGGAAAACAATAGTGGTGGCATTAACAGAATGCTGTTTTGGGGGTGAGTGGCTGGTATTGGGCCGTGTTGTCCAGTGGTAGGGTCATTGGCTATCAGCCAAGAAGACCCTGGCACCAGCTCTATTTCCTGTTCGTTGTGTGTACAGCACAAGTGAGTTAAGCCTTCTGAGCCATGTTTTCTTTTTCTGTGAAATGGGGATGATAATACTGTCTGCGCAAGACAGTAGGGGTTAAAGACAAAAAGTCTGTAAAGAACCTAGCACGATGCCTGGTCAGTTGCTCCCCAGATGGGAGCTGTTTTTTAGTTACTAAGTTGGACTGATCCGAATGGTTTTAGGTAGTATTCAGATAATCTGGAACAGAGTATTATGGTTGGGCCATTTGGTATATTTTATTGTTCTCTGCTTTCTTAATAATAGTGGGGAATCTCTAATAGGTCAGTCGTTTACTCCAGAAAATGTTAAAGAGAATTCATGTTCTGGAATGGATTTTGGAAGTGCTTAGAACACAGCAGTATGAATCGGATGTCCAGACACCACTGCAATTGTTCATAGGATCGATCTTCCTGTGGTGATGGTCAAAAATGTAGTTGTTGTGCATTTCAGATAGTCCACCTGCTTCGTGACATTGGTAGAAATCTTGTAGTTCAGTCATCTTCCCCGTGTTTGTCTCTGGGGCATAGTACTTAAAGTCCCACAGGCTTATTGAGTATATTGTTGGGAAATCACTTGGCTGGTGAGCACTGATGTCTTTGGAAGTATTTATGTAGCAATGATTCTTTAAGACTTCAATTACATTTGCCTTATGATGTTGTATTTTCTCTAGGTTGACCTCTCTGTCTCTGAACCCTCCTGTTAGATCATTTTGCCTCCTTTTTGGAGACATACCCATTATAATACCAACAGTTGGCCGAACTAAGTGCTCAGGAATATTCCAGATAACTAAATTTTCTTACTAAATGAAAAAGGTGCTGTTGCTCATCTCTGTCTTTATTGTTCCTCTCCTGTGCTCCCTACTCTGGTAACTATGATGGAACTCAGCTGTTGAGCAAGGTCTCAATGCAGTTTTCCAACTTCTTCCTTACCTACCTACAAGTATTCTATGCTCTAGCCTCATGAGGCAGTTTGACTTGGAAGTTGCCTGAAGTTTCTCACCCCATGGGGCTTCAATCATAATTCTTTTTATCACTAATATTCTCTCAATTTTTGAGCAAAGTCTCACCTGTCTTTCAAGTGCTAGTCCAAATGCTGTCTCATCCACAAAGCTGTTCTTAAAACCATTTAAGATTTTTAAATTACATAAGTGATATTTCTCCACTGTAGAAAATTTAGATAATAGAGAACACAGAAAGTAAAAGGGGGACAATTAAAGTCACATGTAATTCTACCATAAAGATAACAACTACTAATATGTATATTTCTTTTCTTTTAGACTTTTTCTTACTATGGTAAATATATTTTCACAGAATTAAAGTGAGATCATACTGTGTATGCTATCTAATTATTTCCTTTCTGTTATGGACTTAATTTTTTTTTAGAGCATTTTAGGTTCACAGCAGAATAGAGGGGAACATATGGAGATTTCCCAAATGCCCCTGCCCCCCATAAGCACAGCCTCTCTTGTTATCAACACCCCCCTCCCCTGACTAGAGCGGTACAGTTGTTATAACTGATGAACCTACGCTGACACATTGTAGTCACCCAAAGTCTGTAGTTGATGTTACAGTTCACTCTTGGTGTTGTACCTTCTGTGGGTTTGGACAAATGTATCAGGACATGTATCCATTATCATGGTCTCATGCAGAGTAGTTTCTCTGCCCTAAATATCCTGTCTCTGCCTATTCACCTCCTCCTCCCACTGCCCTAAACTACTGGCAACCGTTGATCTTTTTACCGTCTGCATAGATTTTCCCTTTCTAGATTGTCATACAGTTTAGACGATCAAATATATGGTCTTTTCAGATTCACTTCTTTCAATTCATAAAATGCATTTGTTTCCTCTGTGTCTTTTCATGGCTTGATAGCTCATTTCTTTTTAGCCTTGACCAATATTCCGTATCTGGATGTGCCACAGTTTATTTATGTATTCGCCCACTGAAGGACATCTTGGTTGCTTCCCAGTTTTGACAATTATGAATACACCTGCTATAAATATCCACAGGCAGGTTTTCACGTAAACATGTTTTCAATTCCTTTGGATCGTATGGCAAGAGTGTTTAGTTTCGTAAGAAACTACCAAACTGTCTTCCAAAGTGGCTGTACCATACCGTTATGCATTCCTACCAGCAGTGGATGAGAATTCCTGTTCATCCTTCCCAACATTTGCTGTTGGCAGTGTTCCAGATTTTGGTCATTCTAATAGGTCACTGTGGTATCTCGTAGTTGTTTTAACATACATTTCTCTGATGACATGTGATGTGAAGCATCTTTTCACTTATTTGCCATCTATAGATCTTCTTTGGCAAGTTGTTGAGGTCTTTGGTTCATTGTTGTTTTTTTTTTTTTTTAATTGTTGAATTTCAATAGTTCCTTGTATATTTTGGATATATTTTGGATAATAATTCTTTATCAGATGTGTCCTTTGTAAATGTTTGGGTTTTTTTTTTTTTTCCCCTAGTCTGTGGCTTATCTTTTTCATTCTCTTGACATTTGCTTTCACAGAATAGAAATTTTTAAATTTCAGTGAAGTCCAGCTTATCAATTCTTTCTTTCATGGATTGTGCTTCTGAATTATATGTGACTAAGTAATTCTTTTTTTAAATTAAATTTTATTTTATTTCATTTTTCAGTGTTCCAAAATTCATTGTTTATGCACCACATCCAGTGCTCCATGCAATACATGCCCTCCTTAATACCCACTACCAGGCCCATGCAACCTCCCACTCTCCTCCCCTCCAAAAATACCTCAGTTTGTTTCTCAGAGTCCACAGTCCCTCCTGGTTTGTTAAACCCAAGGTCATCTAGATTTTCTCCTCTGTTATTTTCTTGGAATTTTATATAGTTTTGTGTTTCACATTTAGGTCTGTCATCCATTTTGAATTAATTCTTGTGAAGGTGTAAAGTCTATTTTTAGATTTTCTCTCTCTCTCTCTCCCTTTTTTTTTTTTTTTTTTTTTGGCATGTGGAGATCTAGTTGTTTCAACACCATTTGTTGAAAGACCATATTTTCCTCCAATGCTGTCTTTTGCTCCTTTGCCAAAAATCAATTGACTCTATTTATTTGTGAATCTGTTTCTAGGCTATTTTGTTCCATTGATTTGTTTGTCTATACTTTTGTCAATACCAATCTATCTTGATGACCGTAGCTTTATAGTAAATCTTGAGGATGGATACTGTCAGTCCTCCAGCTGTGTTCCTCTCTTTCAATATTGCACTAGCTAGTCTGGGTCTTTGTCTTTCCATATAAACTTCAGAATTGGTTTGTTGATATCCACAAAATAAGTTGATGGAACTTGGATTGTGATTGTGTTGAATCTATATCAAATTAGGAAGAACTGCCATTTTGACAGTTTTGAGTTCTCCTAATCACAATCATGGAATATCTTTCCATTTATTTAGTTTTTATTTTATTTTGTCAACAGAGTTTTATGATTTTCCTCATGCAGATCTTGTACATATTTTGTTAAGCTTGTACTTAAGTATTTCTTTTGCTTCTGTCTCCTGAAAGAGATTGTCAAGAATTGGTATAATTTCTTCCTTAATTGATTGGTAAAATTAATTGGTGAACTCATCTGGGCCTGATGCTTTCTGTTCTGAAAGTTTACTGATTATTGATTTAATTTCTTTAGTAGATACAGGCCTATTGAGATAGTCTATTTCTGCTTGTGTGAATTTTGGCAGATTGTGTCTTTCAAAAAACTGGTCCATTTCATCTAACTTTACAAATTTGGGGGCACATAGTTGTTCATAGAATTCCTTTATTATCCTTTCAATGTCCATAGGATTTGTAGTGATGTCCTCGCTTTTATTTCTGATATTAGTAATTGGTGTCCTCTTTCTTTTTTGCTTAGTTACCTTGATTAGAGGCTTACTGATTTTATAATCTTTTCAAGAACCAGCCTTTGGTTTCACTCATTTTCTCTAGTGATTTCCTGTTTTCAATTTTGTTGATCTCTGTTCTAATTCTTATTATTTCTTTTATTCTGCTTACTTTGGATTTAATTAGCTCTCTTTCTAGTTTCTTGCTATGCAAACTTAGATTATTGATATTAGATCTTTCTCCTTTAACATAGGGATTCAGTGATCTAAATTTCACTTTGAGCACTACCTTCACTGCATTTCACAATTCTTTTCTTTTTTCTTCTTTTTCTGCATTCCACAGATTTTGATAAGTTGTTTTCATTTTCATTTATCTCAAAATATTAAAAAATTTCTCTTGAGATTTCTTTTTTGATCCTTGTATTATTGGAAGTTTGCTTATTAATTTCCAAGCATCTGGGGATTTTCCAGCTATCATTCTGTTATTGATTTCTAGTTTAATTCCACTGTGATCTGAGAGCAGGCATTGTGTGATTTCTAGTCTTAAATTTGTGAAGGTATGTTTTTGGTCTAGAATATGGTCTCTCTTGGTAAATGCTCAATGTGAGCTTGAGAAGAATGCATAATCTATTTTGGATGAAGTAATCTTAGATATCAATCATATACAGTTGATTGATGGTATTGTTGAATTCAACTATGCCCTTACCGATTTTCTGCCTGCTGGATCTGCCATTTCTGATAGAGAGGTATTAAAATCTCCAACCATGATAGTGGATTCACCTATTTCTCTTTGTAAGTCTATTAATTTTTGGGCCACATAGTTTGACACTCTGTTGTTAGGCACATGCATATTAAGATTGTTATGTCTTCTGGGAGAATAGACCCCTTTTTCATTACATAATGCCCTTCCTTATCCCCAGTATCTTCCTTGCTTTGAAGTTTGCTCTGTCTGAAATTAATATAGCTATTCTCACTTGCTTTTGATTAGTATTAACATGTAATTTTTTCTCTATCCATTTACTTTTAATCTATATGTGTCTTTGTATTTAAAGTAGGTTTCTTGTAGATAGTATATAGTTTGGGTTGTATTTTGATCCACGCTGACAGTCTCTGTCTTCTAGTTGATACATTCAGAGCATTGACATTCAATGTGATTATGATATAGTTGGATTAATATATACCATATTCATTACTGCTTTCTATTTCTTGTCTTTGTTGTTTTTGTTTTTGTCTTCCACTTTTTCCTGATTTTGTGGTTTTAATTGAACATTTTATATGACTCCACTTTTTTATTTTTTAGTGTGTCATTTTATACTTCTTTTTAAACTTTTTTTTGTGTATGTATATGAGTGGCTGCTCTAGAGTTTGCATTACACATTTATAGCTAATCCAAGGTGACTTTCCAGTAATAGTATCACTTCCTGGGTAGTGTGAGTACCTTATAATAACAAATAATCTTAATTTCTCCCTCCAGTCCTTTATATCCTTGCTGTCATTCATTCTACTTACATATAAACATACGGTGTATACATGCACACACAGTAAAATACCTTGTTGTATTGCTATTTTGAACAAACTGTTATCTGTTAGGTCAATTAAGAATAAGAAAAATACTGTTTTATTTTACCTTCTCTTATTTCTTCTACAAAGCTCTTTATTATTTTATGTAGATCCCAGTTTCTGACCTATATAATTTTTCTTCTCTCTGAAGAATGTCTTTTAACATTTCTTGCAAGGCAGATCTACTGGCGACAAAATCCTTCAATTTTTGTTGGTCCAAGAAGTTTTATTTCTCCTTCATTACTGAAGGATAATTTTGCAGAGTACAGAATTCAGGTCAGTGGTTCTCTCAGTGCTTTAAATATTTTACTCCACTCTCATTTTTTTAATTAAAAAATTTTTTGAGTATAGTTGGCATACAGTGTGACATTAGTTTCAGATGTACAATATAGTGACTCAGTATCTCTATTTGTTATGCTATGCTCACCGCAAGTGTAGCTGCCATCTGTCACCATACAACACTATTACAATATCATTGACTAAATTCCCTGTGCTGTACCTTCCATCCCTGTGAGTTATTCATTCCATAACTGGAAGTCCGTGTCCCTTATTCTCCTTCACTCATTTTGCCCAGTTCTTCTACTCCTGCCCGTCTGGCAACCATCAGTTTATTTTCTATATTTTGGGGTCTGTTTTTGTTTTTGATTGTTTATTCATTTGTTTTTTTTTAGATTTAGATTTTTTATGTTAGTTTTTTTTTTTAAGATTTTATTTATTTTTTTGACAGACAGAAAGCACAGGTAGGCAGAGAGACAGGCAGAGAGAGAGGAAGGGAAGCAGGCTCCTGGCTGAGCAGAGAGCCCGACGCGGGGCTCGATCCCAGGACCCTGGGATCACGACCTGAGCCCAAGGCAGAGGCTTTAACCCACTGAGCCACCCAGGCACCCCTATGTTAGATTTTTTAAACTTAGACTTTGTTTTATTGATCATATGGCATTTATCTTTCTTGGTCTGACTTATTTCACTTAGCATAATACCTTCTAGGTCCATCCAGGTTGTTGCAAATGGCAAGATCTCATCTGTTTTAATGACTGAGTAATATTCCTCTGTGTGTGTGTCTGTGTGTGTGTCTCACTTTTTTTTTTAATCCATTCATCTATGGATGGACACTTAGTTTTCTTCCATAATTTGGCTATTGTAAATAATGCTGCAATAAATGTAAGGGTGCATGTATCTTTTCAAATGAATATTTTTGTTTTCTTTGGGTAAACACTCAGTATCCTCCACTCTGTTCTTGCTTGCATATTTTCTGACGAGAACTAGGATGTAATTCTGATCTTTCTTCCTCTATAGGTAAGGTGTTTTTTTTCCTTTGACTTTGCTCAGGATTTTTTCTGTATCTTTAATTCTCTGTAGTTTGAAAATGGTATGTCTAGGTGTAGGTTTTGGGTATTTATTTTGCTTGGTATTCTCTGAGCTTCCTGGATCAGTGGTTTGATGTCTCACTTTAATTTGGGGAAATTCTCAGTCATTATTACTTCAAATATTTCTTCTGTTCCTTCCTCTCTTTCTTCTTCTGTGTATATTATACTTTAAGTGGTTGTCCCACAGTTCTTGGATGTTCTGTTCTATTGAATTTTTTTTTTCTGTCTTTGTTCGCTTTGCTTTTCAGTTTTGGAAGTTTCTATTGATACATCCTTTTTAAAAAGATTTTATTTATTTATTTGACAGAGAGAGAACACAAGCAGGAGGAGTGGCAGGCAGAGGGAGAGGGAGAAGCAGGCTCCCTGCTGAGCCCAACTTGGGGCTCGATCGCAGGACCCTGGGACCATGACCTGAGCTAAAGGCAAATGCTTAACTGACTGAGCCACCCAGCTGCCCCAGTTGATACATCCTTAAGCTTAGAGATTCTTTTCTAGGTTGAGTCCAGTCTAATTGTAAGGCCATCAAGGGTTAGGACTAGAGTTTCAGTGTTTTTGATCACAAGCATTTCTTTTTGATTCTTCCTTAGGATTTCCATCTCTGCTTACATCACCCATCTGTTCTTGCATGCTATTTTATTCATGAAAGCCCTTAGCATATTAATCATAGTTGTTTTAAATTCACAATCTGATAATTCCAGCATCTTTGCCATGTCTGTTTCTGGTCTTTCTCTTTAGATTGTGTCTTTTGCCTCTTACAATGCCTTGCAATTTTTCTTGATAGCCATACCTAATGTATTGCATAAAAGGAACTGCTATAAATAGGCCTTTAGGAATGTGATGGTAAGGTGTAGGGAGAAGAGAGGCGTCCTACAGCCCTATGATTAGGTCTCAGTCTTTAAGTAAACATCTGCCTCTGAACTGTGAACTTCTCAAGATTTTCTCAGTCTTTTTCTCTTACCTTAGGTGGGACAGGATGGCCCGAGTGGGCTGGAGTTGGGTATTTCCCTTCCTCTGGCTAGTTAGTCTAAGAATGCCCCTGCATGTGACGCTCAGGTTAGCCAGTGTCCCCTGAGGGCAGCCTTGTTAGGAAAAACAGAATGGCTGCAGCATATTTAAAAATGATCCCCCCTCTCATGCCCTCCCAGAAACCTGAGGGGATTTTTCCTCTGATGTTTCCTGTGGGAATAAGCTTAAACTCCTGAGAGTAAATCTCACAGTACTGGGGGGACCCTCCATGACTGGGTCTCCTTGGACTTGTCCACACTGAGCCTCGAGCAATTTGTCAATTACCGTTTGGGTTTTCCAGCCTTGGCTCTGTCTCCTGAGACTGTGCTCGGGGAAGCCAAGCCTCCCGGTGTTCTCTCTGTACTTCTTGTTCTCTAATCTTGGGGGCTGTGGTTCGCCCTGTGTCCTCCTCTCTCACAGATCCAAGAGGTGTTGATTTTTCAGTCTGTTCAGCTTTTTACTTGTTGCTAGGATGGAGTAGCAACTTCCAACTTCCTACGTGAGGAGTTGGAAACCAGACGATCATCTGCTTTTGTTTTTTACTTAGCAGAATATCTTGAACATTTTCACATATTATTAGACACCTCATCTAGATATATTGCAGCATTTTTTGTAATAGCAAAATTCTGGAAACAGTGTAGTTGTCTTTTAATCGGGGACTGAATAAGTGAAATCTATATAAAACCCATACAGTTGCACTCTGTGATGATAAAGAACATGCTCTAGATCTGTATTTTATTGATAGGGAAAGATCTCCAAGATAAATTGGAGATTCTGGGGTGGGAGGAAGACATTTCACTGCCTGTCCTTTTGAAGAATTGGAACTTTTTTTTTTTATCATGTGTATTTTATACTTTTCCCATAACACTTTATGAAATGCCTACCTGCAGTGTAATTTTTAAGAGTTGTGTATATTCTAGTGAATGGATGTATCAGAGTTTATTTTTTTATTTTACTTTTTAATTTTTTTAAAGATTTTTATTTATTTATTTGACAGACCAAGATCACAAGTAGTCAGAGAAGCAGGCAGAGAGAGAGAGGAGGAGGAAGCAGGCTCCCCGCTGAGCAGAGAGCCTGATGTGGGGCTTGATCCCAGGACCCTGGGATCATGACCTGAGCTGAAGGCAGAGGCTTTAACCCACTGAGCCACCCAGGTGCCCCTATCAGAGTTTATTTTAACCACTCAAATATTTTAGACATGTACATGGATTATTTTCTGTTTTTAATTACCATAAACTGTGCAGTCATTAGTCTGTTCATATACATGGCTAAATTATCCTTAAGAGAGTTTGTACCATTTCATTTTACTGGGATTCTTCCAGTCAATGTGATTGCTTGCTTTTTTGAATTTCCATAAAGTTTTGTTTGCATACGTTTTATGCAGTGTAGCTGTTTTTTTTTTTTTTGTATCATAATTATCTGGGTACTTAGTGTATCTTTGTGATACACTTTATGTCTCTCTACGGTACACTGTGGAATTGCCGAGATGGGGAGCTGTCATGCTCATTTTTTCTCCACTGCAGCACAGAGCATAGTGCCTGGCCCATGCACAGTGTGTAGTAAGTAAATACAGGTGCAGGGAATTGAGTTAGTTTCACACTGTTAATGAGCAGCTTTCTAAAATGGTGGTAGTGAAATCACTGGGCTGGCTGAGTGTCCTGAGATCATAGCCTTCTTTATAGACCACTGTCCTCTTTGAGGAACATCACCAAATGCCAATATCGCTCATGGAACCATCTGACTGAGTGATCATTTTACCAGGAGAAACCACGACTATATATTATGTACTATAAAGTCCCAGCAAGGACCACGAGTCACCAAGCTGTAGGATTAGACAGGATCGACTACTTCAGATTTCCCCATTAATAATTGGTTGCCACCTTCCATTTCTTTCTCTTCTTTTGGCCCTTGGTGGCGGACAATTAGCAGACCGTATGAAGGCTTAAGAAACACTGATGAGTTTTGTCGTGTCCAGGCAATTACCTGGATGCAGTGTAGTCCCCCAATATACTACCAGGGAAGCTGTTCCACACGTTACAGGTCACAAATTAAGATGCTTGAATCACATGGCTTATTGAATCTATTAAATACGCACAGTGAGAAATAAGGGGAAGAAATGGAGTAGGTCCGTGTTTTGGCTTTGGGAACAAGTGAGGTAGAAAGACCACACTGCATGAGTCCTAGTTTGCTGGTCAGTCACAGACCTGCTCTCCTTCCTCATCTCCCTCACCCCCTCCCATCATCTTCCTCCCTCTCCCCCTCCCCTTCTTCTTCTCTTATCAACCTTCCCTACCAATGGTGTCATAATGAGGAACAGAGTTGGGGTTGAGGCTCAGAGTTGGAGCAGGGAGGCTCAACTGGAGAGACACAGGGACAAGTATGTCTGGTCACAACTACAAACTCACTAATTGGTCTATGAGCAGCTTTGAGTTTTATTTGGCAGAATACCTGTGGGGCCAGAATGAGTATAATCCATGGGTAGCCAATTTAAGACCCCTAAATATTGGGTGACTCATATGCCTCATGTATATTTAAGGTTTAGTAACAATTTTAATGTTTACTCAGCATTTCTATCTCTGTATATGTTCAGCTCATGTCTCTACTTATTTTACTTATGCTTAACGTTTCCTGGCTTACTTCCCTATACCTAACACATCTTGTAAGTTTCACCGCTCCCATTTGATCTCTCATTTTCTACAGAAGAATTGACTATTTTCAAATACAGCAACAAATGAGTGTTACTTGTTTGAAACTTAACATTGATAAGAGTGTGTTGATTAACTTTGTTTTCATCATTAATCTACTTTAGACCTTGAATGCTCAACCACCCCTCTCCAGTGTTCCACAGGAGCCTAAATTAATAGGGCCTTGTTCATAAAACAGCAAGCAAAGTGAAGTATTTGACAATACTGTAACGTCATTCTGAACTTCACTCTTATGGTATAGTAATTTGTTGTAGAAGATAGAGCTGGGTGTGCACTTATCTTAGGACCTTCTGTGGAAATTGTTTTCATTCTTTATTTTTACTTTTTTACAGTTTTAGTTATTTATGGAGCGCCTGGGTGGTTGAGCGTTGGTTGAGCGTCCAACTCTTGGTTTTGGCTCAGGTCATGATCTCAGGGTCATAAGATCAAGCCCCAAGTCTGGCTTTGTGCTCAGCGGGGAGTCTGCTTGGGATTTTCTCTCTCTCTCTCTCTCCCCCTCTGCCCCTCTCCCCTCACTCTCTAAAATAAGTAAATCTTAAAAAAAATTTAAAAAGTCCACAATATTTCTTATATGAATCTGTCCTCTTAGCGTTCAAGTACCTTAAAATGGATCTGCAGAAAGTTATTTTGGCAAGTTTATAAGCCCCGTAGTGCCCAAGACAATGCTTTATGACAAGTGGGAATTTTTCTCCTGTGGTTAAATTCTGGTTCCTTGAGCTCTTGCTGATCAGCTAATGCCTATCATTGCAGAGCTGGTTCTGCCTCAGGATATCAGTCTGAAGGACACAGTCTCTGGTCCCAGGCATAGGACAGCCAGAATCTTAAAATGTCATAGAATGTTGAACTCACCAAATCACCTATTACTGTTTCCTTAGCCATTGGTTTCAGTTTCTTCCGCTGATCTAGATTTTAACCCATGTGGGTTCAGAGAAGAAAGTAAAGAGTTACAGTACAGCCTTGTCCAGCTACCTTCCTTGTAAAAAGTGGTACTATGCAGAGAATCCAAAAGCATTAGCAAAGAAACATAAACAAAAGGTATATTCTCCTCACCATGAAGTCAGCTCTCAAAATGTCTTTTATTCATTCAATAACACAAGGGGACGGGGAAGAAATGCAGAAATGAAAAAGTCAGCACCTTCAGTGAAGTAACTGCTTTGGCCTGATAGGGTTACTGGAAGCAAGAAGGATTGGGACGGGTGATCCTGGTGGTGGGTACTAAGGAGGACATGTACTGCACGGAGCACTGGGTGTGATGCATAACAGAGAATCTTGGAACACTGAAAAAATGAAACAAAATTTAAAAAAATAATAATACCAAAAAAAAGAAGGATAGGGATTCAACCAACGGTATTTTTATTTTTTTTTATTTTTTATTTTTTTAATTTATTTGACAGAGAGAGAGATATCACAAGTAGGCAGAGGCAGGCAGAGAGAGAGGAGGAAGCAGGCTCCCCGCTGAGCAGAGAGCCCGATGCGGGACTCGATCCCAGGACCCTGAGATCATGACCCGAGCCGAAGGCAGTGGCTCAACCCACTGAGCCACCCAGGTGCCCCCCAACGGTATTTTTATATAAACAAACTTATGCTAACACTGATGGCACTTTCAATAAGCCTTCCATGACAGTTACCCAGACTCTTCTCCCTCATGACGGGGCTATAACAAGCAATAGCTGCAGAAAATTGATCGTGTACAGAAAACCCAGTATCATTCTTTATGCTTCTTATATACATTCTGTTACCAAGGATATTCTTTCATTAATGCTTCAGGGGAAGTCAGAATAATTTTGCATGGGTTAGTTCAGACTGGAATATTCCTACTTTTGTTTTTTAGACATGCTAAGAAAAGTGTGTTTCATCAAGCAAACTCACTTACTTATGAGAAGATTTCACATCAAATGCAATAAAAATGAAGGCTAGGTTATTATGGATGAGAAAATCTTCTATTCAAGTAGAAGAATGTTCATGGATGGTGACAGCAAGAGATATTCAAGGAGCTTTTGCTTTCTGTAACAGTTTCCTGACAAAGATTCCTATACTATACCTTCAGCTGTACTTTTGAGAGGCTTTTCCATTTAGAGTGAATTTAACAGTCAGAGATATAATATAGGGTAGCAATTTCCAAGACATTATTGGATAGCAAAGCTTAAATGAATCCTGTTCCCTAGGCAACCACATGGAGGGGTACAACATCCCCAGGCTCCTAAAATGAAGTTTAAAGTTGGTACTATTTTCAGTCCTGGCTTCTTCCGGAAGTGGTTTTTATCCCTTGAAATGACTTTTTTATGTAATGAAGTTTGAGCCCTTTCCAACTCTTCTCTCTAACATTTAGTCTTCTTTGCTTCAGGACTCTCCACCCTTTGATCTCAGCACGCGTGGCTATAAAAGGAATGGCCATGCTGAAAATAAGATCAAATTTGGGATAGAAACTGGTACCCTGAAAGGTGAGGGTAGAGCAGAGATGTTTCTAGCCACTCCAGGCTTTCATAATTTTAGGAAGAAAAGTTCTCTGGAGCTTTCTGACCCACTCAGTCTTTTTTTTTTCTAATTTTTTTTTGGGGGGTGCTAACATGTCATAGGGCACTCAGATTCTTTAGAGGCAAAATGTTTTAAATAGAAAAAGGTGATGGGATGGATACATCTCTGACTTTTTCAGTAAGCTCCTGGTGTGAGTGCCCAGTGCCATCTGTTTGGGCATTTTATCTTCTGGGTGCTTCCCTAGATACTAACGTGCTTCCTCACCTGTCACTCTCTTCTCAACTCTTCCCCTCCTCATTCCCCTTGCCTTACTTCCATATGTGTCTGCACTAGGCTCAAAGTGTATGCACTGAGCAGTTGTGATTTTTGGAGCACTGGCCATCAAAGGGAGGTGCCCTGGGAAATCCCTGCAGACATGCCGGGTATGGGCAACCTTTCAGAGATTGGGGGGGGGGGGTCCAGTTGCTGACACCGTCTCTTCCATCTGGGAGCTGGCCGTATCTAGGGGCCCAGAAGCTGTAAGGAACTTCTGGAAGGCCTTCTAATAAAAATACGTCTTTAGTATATTTTGCTAGTTAGATTCAAGTGAATTAGCCACTCTTTTAAAAAGATATGTCGCGGGGCGCCTGGGAGGCTCAGTGGGTTAAGCCGCTGCCTTCAGCTCAGGTCATGATCCCAGGTCCTGGGTTCGAGCCCCGCGTCAGGCTTTCTGCTCAGCAGGGAGCCTGCTTCCTCCTCTCTCTCTGCCTGCCTCTCTGCTTACTTGTGATTTCTCTCTGTCAAATAAATAAATAAAATCTTTAAAAAAAATAAAAAAAAATAAAAAAATAAAAAGATATGTCGCTTTGGAAGGTTGAGCCTACTCTTGTCCAAACATCAGTGATGTATGTTGTATAATCATACTTGTTTCTCAAAAAGGAGACTCATGCTGTTCGGCTGAGAGAGTGGAAGATGGTTGAGATGGAAGGCAGGGCAGTATTTGTGTATGGCTTAGTGTACGTTCTCTAAGAAGCTTTGCCCCACTGGTGGGCACACAAGAGCAAAGGCAGTGGGTGTGAAGTCACAGGAGGTGAAGGAGGAAGGCAGAGGAAGGCAGGAAGAAGGGTATACTTTGCCTTCTTTGCCATTTGGGCTGAGGCTATGGAGGTGCCCATCTGCAGAGTTTTCGGGCTTGCTTTGCTTGTGAAGGTCAGCCGTGGGTCATTAGTGCTTGTTAATGGACTAATAGTCGCAACTATTTCCTGTTCCATGCTAGAGAGGAAGAGAGAGTGTTACTGTTTACTTTTGCCGGATGCTAGTGCGCACTCTTTAGGTACTCAGCGAACCCTTTTTCAGGAGCTCAACCGGTGACAGGGGAGTCATGATGGTGTCCTTGACCTCAAAGACATCACAATCTACAGAACCGCGAGTGGTACAGAAATGGTATAGTAAGATGCTGAATACCACTGCAAGAGAAGCAGAAGACAGGAGCTCACTCTTCTTAGGGTGGGGAGTGGTCAGGGAGGTGGCTCAGCAGAGATGTTACCGCAGCTGGCTTTTTCAAACTGAAACGGAGTTTGTCAAAAATTGAAGGTGGGGGGCACCTGGGTGACTCAGTCGGTTGAGCCTCTGCCTTCTGCTCAGGTCATGATCCCAGAGTCCTGGGATTGAGCCATGTGTGAGGCTACCTGCTCAGTGGAGAGCCTGCTTCTCTTCCTTTTTTTGCTCCCCCTGCTTGTGTGCTCTCTTGCTCTCTCTCTGTCAAATAAATAAATAAAATCTTTTTAAAAAATTGAAGGTGGGTGGGAATAGTCAGTGCAAAGGCACAGATGTGGTAAAGAGCATGGTAAATTCCAGAAAAACAAAGAATGCAGCGTGGCTGGCACGAAAAGTGATTTGTGGAGAGAGCAAGGACATGAGGCTGGGTCCAGGCCATGAGGGACCTGGTGAGCCGGGCACAGGGGTTTGGATTTCATTTTGAAGCTGTAGGAAGCCTGCAGAAAGCCCTGAAACAAGGGACTTAAATAATTAGCTTTGAAATTAGGTAGATAATTCTGGAAACACTGTGAAGGGTGGACAGTTCAAGGCTGAGCTCTCTTGAGAGTAGAATTCATTGGAAATATCGGGTGAGCAAGCATTAAGGGATTGATAAGAGCCAGTGCGGGGAAAGCGACATTAGTCAGCCTTGGCATTTTAGGAATAGCGATCACATCTGTCAATCCCGGGCAAAATTTAAAGCGTGGGCAGGAATAGGAGACTTCTACTTTACAATTTATGTCTTTCTTTCCCAGTTGCATTTTTACAACCAACTTTTTAATAAAACAAATTTGTTTTGAGGGGAAAATGTCAAATCCCAATGCAATAAAATTAGAGCTACAGAACAAAACATTTTAAGACTATTTAATAATTCATTTTACAAAGAAATATTCATTTCTCAAGCATTAAAAAATTCCTCTAGGGCTTGCTATAAACAAATTTGAACTGGGTTTTTGCCCATGAAGAAAACAGAACTATGTCACATTCCCCACAAACAATGAAAGTGGTTTTTTGCTCTGTCAGCGGTTTACGATTTCCCTCCAGGGATCTAGTTAATCCAAACTGTTTATATCTTGGAATAAATATTTGATACGTAGCCACGAACCCTATTATAACTGCTTTTGAACATGGGTATGGAAGTTACCCCCTAGATAACTGAGAAGTGACTTTTAAAAAGATAACTTCCTCTTAAGCTGTTTTTTAAGGTTCCGATGTGGGTCTGGCTGACAATTTCCAGCACATCGATCAAGAAACTCATAGCTGAAAGTCTAGCTTACCACACTTATTTTTTGGGAAACAGCAAATTGAAAATGTGTGCTCTTAACTAAACATATTAGGAAGCTATTTTCAGTATGAATTCATTAGTTAGACATCCAGTTACCAAGGAACTCACCCAAATTTGGCAACTCACTTCAGAACCAAGATGGTGCTGCTTTTGCTCCTTTCACAAGAAACAAGATAATTAGAACACGTCAGTCTCTGTATTTAGGCATTTATGGAAAACCCTGGTATGAGGGTCATTAATAACTGAAAGATCTTCAACTTGCTAGTATAATGTCTTATAAGAGATTTCTTTTCCAGGAAGTTAAAGTGTTATTACGTTATTTGGGGAAGAATAACATAATAACTGTTTTGACATACTTCAAAGCTATCCTTGGTGCCTGAATGATGTCTGCCCGAAGCCACACATTCCCTGAAATACGGAGCATCCGTTTCAAGGAAGGTCTTCATGGTGACAGGTTAACAATGGACAGCGTGTCAAGTTCCATGAGCAGTGGGTGCATGTGCGGAAAACTGCATCCTACCCTTGGTTTCTACTGAAAAAATGCCATCTGGAAAATTCTTCCAGCTCCAGGAAAATGCACTGCCTCATGGCTGAAGTTCCCAGGCATCAGTGATTCTTTTAAAGAAGGAAGATGAATCAGAGGCTCGAAAATCCTGGGAGCTTCACTTTTAAGATGATCAAAAGAGCCACCATTGAAATCAAGCAAGAGGATGAATTTCCTGGTTGACAACCTGTAAAGCTTTCCTGATTACCTTCATTTCTTCTGGGCCAACACACAGACTTAAAACAAAGTCCATTATATGTATTGATCTCTTTGATTCAGTTAGAAGTGTATAGATTTGGATGATTTTCAAAGACAGGCAGATGCCAAATCTCCCACAATGTCAATTAGTAGCAAACAAAGCATCAAATGTATCTTTTCACTTTAACTGCTGGGTGGCCCTTCTACTGTTCTTGCTGTGGAGCAGATGCATACGAAAGATTTTAGGGCAGTGGGAGAGGAGAAATCGCAACGAGAAGTCCTCGGCAAGCCTTGTCCTCCCCTATTTCACATCCCCTTCTTTGACCTCTTCCTTATCAAACAAACGAGGCTCAGACATACTTTGATCTTGTGTCTCATGACTCCTCCACTCTCCTATATCTGCTGTATCCCGTCCTTTCTTTTGAATAGGCAATCTTTCCTGCTTGTGCAATTCAGGGGTTGCCAGGTGTAAATCATAGATGTTGTAAAACATGAAAAAAATACAGACTTCTCACTAAATTCATATTAGCGTGAAAATACAGTGACAATTCGTATTTTCCAGGAAGATCAGCTCTCATTTTGTCATGTAGTTCCACAGAGGGTAAGTTGAGTGGGCACACCTCCACTACTTTGGGATCAAAAAAAATCCCAGGATAGCAGAAGCTTGGGCTGTTTGTGGACATCTCTAGAATACTCAAGATGTTGACTTGATCTTTGCCTGGAAAATAAGGGAGCTGTACATGAGCATTAAGAGTAGGTGGCCTTAGGAGCAAGCACCTGGTTGGCTCAGTTGGTTAATGGTTGAACTTTTTTTTTTTTTTTAAAGATTTTATTTATTTATTTGACAGAGAGAGAGATCACAAGTAGGCAGAGAGGCAGTCAGAGAGAGAGGAGGAAGCGGGCCTCTGATCCCAGGACCCTGGGACCATGACCTGAGCCGAAGGCAGAGGCTTTAACCCACTGAGCCACCCAGGCGCCCAATGGTTGAACTTTTTATCTCAGCTCAGGTCTTGATCTCAGGGTTGTGGTTTCCAGTCCCACACTGGGTTCTGCGCTGGGTGTGGAGCCTACTTAAAAAAAAAAAAGTAAGTGACCTTTTAAAGTAAACAAACAAACAAACAAAAAACAACAAAAACCCACTAGCGACAGATTTCAGAATTATATATACTATTTGATCTCAATTATCTGCTCCGATAGATATAGATAAAATAATACAAGAACGATAACCAGAATGTTAACGGTCATTTCCTCTTGGGACAGGGATTTTGGTAATGTTTTTTCTTCTCCATATCTTTCTGCACTTGGTCAATTTTTAACAACTCTGTGTCTTATTTTTATAAATAGAAAGAAACAAACAATAGCATCCCAAATTGTTATCCTCTACTAAGGAAGGGAGAAGCTTAGGGTAGGGGCGGGATATCGTATGTTTGTTGCTGGGTAGGTTAGGTCTCAAACAATGTTTTCATTTTGACAATTTAACTTGTTTGGTGTTGGCTGTCAGCCTGGGCTCTTCCAATGGGACATGAACCTGAAATTAGAAATTGAAGGGGATACATAGTCCATTTTGGGTGTAGAGGGGATGAATCTGGGGGAGGAAACCCATCTTTAGCAGGAGCGGGGGCTCATGGCAGTGATTTCAGCCTCCACAGATGCAAATGGTGGTTTTCTCCTAATTGTGTATGCATATTAATTTGTATGGAACTTTACAAAACATGAGGTGGCAAAAAAAAAAAAAATTGTCCCATCCCCAAATTATGCCTTTTGGTCATACAGAAGCTATGAAATGAATATAAATGACAATGTTATTATTCTAGAAAAAGAAGTAGATGGAACAAAGAGGAGAGGGCACTAGTTCTTGTGTGACGTGTGTATGCCTTGTCTGAAGGCAGGCCTGACTGCCATCTTTGTTCCCCAAGAATGGCAGCCTGTGGGCCACGTACAAGTCAGGAACTCAAGAAAGACTTCGCAAACATTTGCCTTTCTCCTGTCACTTTTGCAAAAGGAGCCATAAACCCAGAAACCATTGACAATGTTATATTTTGTGTCTGGATCCCTTAACACTTGTGAGGGTATAAAGAACACGGTATTAAGAAGAGCCTGTTTTGGAGTCAGACCCAATTAGAATCCTGATGCTACTACTGCTGTATGACCTGGGCTGGTTAGTTAACTTCTCTGAATCTCAGGCTTCTATGGAAACTGCTTGGATTTGGTTTTGGCTTCACATCTTATGAGCTGTGTGACTCACTAAGCCTCAGTTTCCCCGTCTGTAACATGAGGATAATAAAACACTTCATTTGTTGGTTGGGGGATTAAATGGGGGTGTTGCATGGAAAGTGCTTAGCGTGCTGCATGGCTTGGCATATAGCAAGTGCTTAATTAAAGATGGCCGTATCTGTTACAGTGGATACAAGGTAAAAAGATACTGTGTTCTGAGGGGTGGCCCATCTAACACAAATGTTAGGGCTTTGTACCCAGGAGGAGCGAATCAATGGTTATTTCTATAAGTCATTGTTTTTTAACATCTCCCCTAGGATGAAGTTTTAATTTATTTGTTTATTTACTTTTAAGATTTTATTTATTTGAGAGGAGAGAGAGAGAACAAGTATGGGGGAAGGACAGAGGGAAAGGGACAAGAAGACTCTCTGCTGAGCTGGGAGCCTGACGTGGGACTCGATCCCAGGACCCCAAGATCATGACCTGAGCTGAAGGCAGACACTTAACCGACTGAGCTACCCAGATGCCCCTAAGATGAGGTTTTTAGATATAATCTAAATATCTGAATATTTAGCACATTTCTTCGAGTATCTTATGGGTGATATCAGTATGTGGTAGTTGGGTACTGATTTTTTGTATATAAAGTTGTTTTCCTCCTCTCACTGTAATTGCTACATAAATTTAATAAGAGGTTCAAAACTGGTACATTTGTATTTTTTCTTGCAGGTTTTTTTAAACTTTTATTTTTTTCTTATTTTCTGGATTTTAGTGATACATCTGTTTATAGTTTTTTCATTTAATTTTGTCTTTTCTCTTGGGTTGGGACTTGTGTTTATGTCTTGATTATAAGCAGAAGTGATTTTACCTAATCCTGCACTCTGATTCTGTATTATTTCTCATAAAGAGGGCCCTTAAATTAAATATGCTCCAAGCTCCACAAAACCTCGATCTTCTCCAGTTAGAAATTACATTTGTTTTTTCCAGGTGGAAGACTTGACATCTTCAGCTTAAAATCATCTAAAGTGCATGTTATTATGGGAACATTATGAGACTGAAGATATCTGTATTTTCTTGTTTGCCTTGAGTCCTGGCTGAATTTTGCTCTCCTTCTTCAAGAAAAAGTATCTGTGCTTTCAACAAAAATATACAGACATGTAGAATTCAGTAGATGGTCAAAGTAAGAAGTCAGTGTCTGGCTTCTTATATTACAATTTCAAACGTATAAAACAGATCAAGAAGAGAACGATACTTCAGTTACATAATGCCTCAAGCCTGGGTCTCTCGGGCGAGAGGACTGACCACGTGTGATTTCACAGCACCATTTCCTTAGCTCATTATGAATTGGGGGGCTCGGGGAGGAAGTTAGAGTGCGGGGTTGTGGTCATGAGCATTTTGGCAGAACAAGAAACATGGTTCCGAAGCGAAGAGGAGGCGGCAGGAAGAGTTGCGATCCCAGAATTAGAAAGTTGCTTACCAATTCGGGCGGAAACAGTGATCTTCCGCTAGGCGGGGACTGCTGCGTGGAGTCGCCGTCACTGATGACTTCTTTACGGAAGGCTTAAGCTCTGGATAACTTCTAAAATAGACACCACTCTTCATAAGTAAGAATATGTTTGGGGCGCCTGGGTAGCTTAGTGGGTTAAAGCCTCTGCCTTCGGCTCAGGTCATGATCCCGGGGTCCTGGGATCGAGCCCCGCATCGGGCTCTCTGCTCAGCGGGGAGCCTGCTTCCCCACTCCCTTCTCTCTGCCTACTTGTGATCTCTGTCAAATAAATAAATAAAATCTTTAAAAAGATAAGAATATGTTAGAATATGTTAGGTGTCTTTGAAATTACATAGGGTTCCACATGAAGAAAAATTATAGTGGCTTAAACTATAGAAAATGTTTCTTCCTCTCACATAAGAGTGGTCTTGGGGTAGATAGTTCAGATCTTGCAGAGAGACTCGGTAGTCATCAGAGACCTAGGATCCATGCAGCTTCCCTCTCTTCCATCCCTAGGGTGTAATTCTCCTCAGGGCCCAGGATTGCTGCTGCAGCTTCAGCCATCACAGCCTTGCTCCCAGCAAAGGATTGGAGGAAGCACTAAGTACCATCCTCCTCTTCTCCTCCTCCTCCTCCTTTTAAGAAACTTTCTGGAAATCCTACATACATTTTCCTTATATCTTATTGGTCATATTTTAGTCCCATGGTCCCACAGTCAAAACAGAGACTGGGAAGTGTGGGCAGCAGCGTGATCAGTTAGAAATCAGGGTGTTCATATTGAAGGAAGAAGGAAGAATGGCTACGTGGTTAAGCAATACCTCTGGCGTGCCACCTTCGCCTTTAAACTAACTGACAGTACATATGTCTATTTTTCTCTATTAAGAACCGAGCACTGTATAGGATCTGAAGTTGTATTAATGTGCTTAGTGGGAGCTGGTATTGATCAGAAGTAAATTTAGAAAATGCCAGATTGTGCTTTTTCTGGGCACTCCTAGTGCAAAGAGATTCTTGGCAGAGAGGGATATTGGGAGAAGGGAGGGATCACACTTCTTTCTCAGATATTGTAGCGGTCCTTGTACGGAGCTCTTCATCAACCCTTAAGTCTCGGGGAGGATGAAACTTAGAGTTGGTCGTTGTCCCAAAGCAACGCTAGTGTGTGATGAATGCTAGTGTGTGTGTGTGTGTGTGTGTGTGTGTGTGTCTGTGTGTGTGTGAGAGAGAGAGAGAGAGAGAAAGAGAGACTCAGAGCAGAGGACTGGTGTTTGAGATGTGGAATATCTGCCACTATAATTAATTGATGATATTGGGCAGATCATTTAGCCTTTTCAAGCATAGTTTTCCCTGTCTATAAAATGAGAAAGTTGGACCAGACGTTCCTAACCCTACTGGCTTGTTTGCCATAATCTGGAAACCGGGAGGTTGATCTAACCATCTTCCCATCTACCCATCCTTCTGTCCATCTGTCCATCCATTGACCCATCTACCTACCAACTACTTTTGATAGTGCCTGGCACTGTGGCTAGAAGCTGGAGATTTAAGCAAGTAAGTTATTAGCCTTGTTGGAGCTTATAGTCCATTCTAGGGCACAGAGATTATGATGCTTTTGCCTCTCGTGAGATGTAAATGCAGTTGAAGAAACTCTGTTTTCAGTTTTACCTGCCAGTGTGTTCAGTAGAGATGGCTCCTGGCTCTCATGTGTGGGATATCTCCACATCTTCTCTGTACCGAATTTTAATTCTTCCTTTGAGTCATTTCCCAAAACATAGCAGCTGGGACCCAGAGAAGGCCCATTTTGATATTAGCTTACACAAGATGACCTTAATTTGGCGGGGGGTGGTTATGGACTGCCCTGAGAATTGGTAAGAATCATAACAGCTAGCTCTGATGGAGCCCTCACTTTATTGGGAGCTGTGCATGGTGCCATATGGCATTTCTCCTTTAACCTCAGGACAGGTGGGAGGGGCCCTGTTTTTCCCTGAGTCACCGAGAGCCTAAACAACCTGCCCCAGACCCACATGAGAAGCAGTCGTCCTCACAGCTGAAGTCCCAGCGATCACAGTGTTCACGGAAGAGAGCTCGGGAGCACAGGCACACGTTTCTGCACACGGTTCGGGGAGGACACACCTCACCTTGGTGATGTGTTCAGTGAACTCTGACTTAACTGTGTCCTAATAAAGAAAGCAGCTGATGTTGGAAAACCCACTCTATACCCTCTCAGATCAGAGATTACCAGTGTGTGGACACTTCCATGTCTGCTCATGGGTGGGGAGGAACCCAGCCTGTGTGGGGGTGAGAGTCCTGGTAAAAAAAACTCATGTAGCAGGGGCGCCGGGGTGGCTCAGTTGGTTAAACATCTGCCCTTGGCTCACGTTATGATTCCAGTGTCCTGGGATTGAGCCCTGCATAGGGTTCTCTGTTCAGTGAGAAATCTACTTTACCCTCTCCCTCTCCCCCACCCCCACCTTGTGCTCTCATTCTATCTTACATAAATATTTTTTTTTGTTTGTTTTAATCTCACATAGTGTCATCAGCCAAGTCCTCTGGTTCTCAAAGTGTGGTCCTTGGATCAGCAACATCACCAGAAGCTGAGCTCCTGGTAGAAATGCAGATACTCAGCTCTGATCTAAATCTACTGAATTGGGCATATTCACACACCCTTCTGCTGATGCTGATGCCTGTGGTACTCTGAGCAGCACCATGCAACAAAACTTTTGTGTAGTGATGCAAATGTCCTGTGGCTGCACTGCCCAGCCTAGGAGCTGTTAGCACAAGTGGTTGTGAGCATTTGAAATGTGACAGAACTGAAATTTTAATTGTATTGAATTTTATTTAAAGTTTAAATGGCCACGTATGGTGACAGCACCACTTAGCCCCCTAGCATTCCTTCCTATGCCTTTACATCTGAACAGTTCACTGCATAAGACACAATACAACACGACAAAAATATAGAATGACGCATATAGAATTATGTATTGATAGTATCTATTTCCTTATTCCAGTCTTGTCATTGAATTAGAAAATGTTTGGGATGGGGACCTTTGCAGTTTAATGCCAGTGAAATCTTCCATAAGAGATAAACAATCTGTACATATTTCCAAGTCCTGTCAGAACTTATGGTAAATAGTGCCTTCTTGGATAATTGCCTCCGCTTTTAGATGTTGAGGGCAAGAATTTTTGAATCTTCTCAACTCAAGCTCTGTATCAAGCAAGAACTTTTGAATATTTTCAGCTCAGTATTCTCAACTGGAAGCAACTCAAGTTCCCTAAAGAGAAGGAAATTCAGCTTGTACTTGAGGGACAGTCGTGATGTTCTCCATGTTGGTAGAGGGGAGACAGGGTCCTCAGCAGAAATTTGTGATGTTCTGCACAAAAGGAAGTCGTCCAAATAAAGGAGCAAGGGCAGGAAATGTCCCATCATTCTGAGGACTAGCAAAGTCTGCCATTTGGCTAAAGTGGAAGGTTCATAGAGCATTGGAAGTAAAGACCGTGACACCACCCATGCAGAGTGGGACAACGGGGTCCGCAGCTGCCCTCATTCCGAACTTTCACCCTTTGACACTCTCTCCTCTGTTTCAGTCAGTGGGGTCTTAGGCAGGGTGATCACAGTGCTGGAGGTGGAGGGACAGACAAGAGGGGCTAGGTGTAAGGTGTTCCAAGGGCCGAATGGACAGTACTGGTATCACCTGGGATACCCTACCTATCGCGTGTCAGGAGCTTCTGTAGAAACTTGATACCCAAAGAAGAGTTGGGTCCTGCCCTGAAGGAATGGGTGGACAGTCCAGGTAAGGAATCAGAGGAGTCAACAAATGAGTGCAAGTTGCGCTAGAACCTTCTCTTGGGGTCAGTGCAGGGCCCAGAGATGGAGGACATCGAGGTGACGCTGACCTACAGCAGATACCCTGATCCTCTTGCTCTTCCCTCATCTCTCATTTCTGCCCCTGCTGAGCCTTTTCTACTAATCACCCCCAGTGGTGTTTTTTCTCAGTGCGTATTACAGTGTATTTTAGACAGTAAATAACCCAAAGTGTTTGCTTCCCGTTTCTCCAAGTGCTTGTGTTTTGTAGTTGGGCCATGTCTAAGGTAGCTTCCGTCACACGGCTGGCCCTACCGTGCTCTGAGATTGACTCAGCCCCACATCTAAGAGTAAATGTCTGGCTGAGAGACATTTTATTTGGGTACTTGCTTGGTTATCGATCTTCTATACATCTGTTCATTTAGGAGTAGTTTATATATATATTTTGAAATGTCCCGTTTCTTTCTGGAAATACTTGAGAATGCCTTTGTAAATAGGATTAGGCCCAAAAAATAAATCAATGAGGTGATGTAGCTTTAAGCCACAGGGTTCTGACCTAAGGTCCGAGACAGATGCCTGGTTTGTTTTCAGCTGCCTGAGGTAAGTGGGTAGAAATAAGTAATTTAAACCCTTTGCCTGTCACTGTCCTGGCCCCGCCCCTCCTGACTGCCTGGGCCAGGTGCCTTGCTGCCAACTCCCGTCCTGTGGAATTTGCACTGCTTGGCTCTTTGCTGTCAAAAGTCTCCAGGGATGTAGGAAAGACCTTAGGGTTCAAAGCCGATAGCCAAGAAGGAATTCTCAAGATGTCTTCGGTGCAAAATTATTAGAGCACAGGACAGACCTGTGGGCAGAAAGAGCTACAAGGGGAGGGGGTGATGGGTGACTGATTATATACTTGCAAGTGGGGAGGAGGTTAGGGATAGTGTAACTCTCCAAGGAATTTGGAAGCAAGGTTTCTAGGACCTCTAGGGGTCTAGCTCTTATTAGGAAAAGGTCACTTATTACCGTCTAATAAAACCTGAGTCATGAGACCCTTCAGATGTATATTGATGGGTCATGTGCTTGAGGGATGATTGCCCGCATGTATCTTGGGGGTTGGGGGTAGAAATAAAGGAAGTTTCCAAAGGAATTTTATATGTTAAAGAAGACTTACAGTGTCCGGGGGGGGGGGGGGGTTGGGTTAAGATCACTTTTTTCCTGTAGCAAAGTATTAATATCGAGGCAGCAGAGTTCCTAGAGAAATGTCACTCTGCTAGTTTTAAGGACTTGTGAATGGGTTGTAAGTAGTAAAGCAATGTGATAATTTTTCTTATGCCTTTGTTTCCCACATCAACGGGTAGCTTGATGACTTCTTTATTATTATTATTATTACTAACATATAGTGTATTATTTGTTTCAGGGGTACAGGTGTGTGATTCATCAGTCTCACACAATTCATGGCACTCACCATAGCGCATACCCTCCCCAGTGTCCATCACCCCTCCACCCCATCCCTCCCACCCCCTCCACTCCAACAACCTTCAGTTTGTTTCCCAAGATTAAGAGTCTCTTACGCTTTGTCTCCCTCTCTGGTTTTGTCTTGTTTCATTTTTCCCTCCCTTCCCTTATGATTTTCTTTTTTTTTTTTTTAAAGATTTTATTTATTTATTTGACAGACAGAGATCACAGGCAGGCAGAGAGGCAGGCAGAGAGAGGAAGGGAAGCAGGCTCCCCGCTGAGCAGAGAGCCCGATGTGGGGCTCGATCCCAGGACCCCGAGATCATGACCTGAGCCGAAGGCAGAGGCTTTAACCCGCTGAGCCACCCAGGTGCCCCCCCTTATGATTTTCTGCCTTGTTTCTCAAATTCCTTATATCAGTGAGATCATATGATAGTTGTCTTTCTCTGATTGATTTATTTCACTTAGCATAATACCCTCTAGTTCCATCCACGTCTTTGAAAATGGCAAAATTTCATATTTTGACGGCTCCATAGTATTCCATTGTAGATATATATAAAACTTCTTCTTTATCCATTCATCTGTTGATGGACATCTGGGCTCTTTCCATAGTTTGGCTATTGTGGACACTGCTGCTGTAAACATTGGGGTACACGTGCCCCTTCGGATCACTCCATTTGTATTATTGGGATAAATACACAGTAGTGTCTACTGACTTACTGATTTCTGAGCAGCTCACCACAGCCTAGGTTTTTGGAGCTAGGACTAGGTTTTAGTACCACATCCAGCCCAGCAAATTGTCACCCAGCTGTCTGACATTGGATTCTTCGGAATAGGCTGAAGATCTGCCAAAAGAGTCTTTGTAAATATTTCCCTTATTTCCTTGAATCTCCTTTGCAGAGTGTTGCTCCTTGCTGGGGCCATTTCTGTGATCTGATCACTACATAAAATTATTTTCTTTTTTCAAAATGATTTTCTTTTATCGTTAGTTCAGAATTGATCTTACATTAGCTTCGAGTGACCTCTTTCTTGTGATATTCAGGGCAAGCCTTGTCTCTCTTTCCCCGATGGTAGCGGAAATCTTGTAATATTACATTTCTGCCAGCCAACACTGATTAATTAAGTCTGATTTAGTGTATTTAAAGTCTAAGGATCTTAAAGAGACTTTTAATCCTCTTGTTCATTTAAGATAAATTAATTCCTTCCATTTTTCTCTCTTTTTCTACAAAACTAAGATTCTTTAATGGTGTTCAGCTTTTAATTTTGTTGGTGTGGATATATCTTGCTTTAAGTAAAGTTGATATATAAAAGCCTGGATTTACTTTGCTTTATTCATTAAGTAACAACTTTTTGTAATTAAGCTAAAAAGCAGGAAGAAGTTGTGTGGATACAATTATTTAAAAATTATGATTGCATAGTGACCCAAACTGCAGTGAATATGGGGGAATGAATGTAGCTTCATCTGTTGGGTGGCAGGTATTGATAATTTAATTTTTAAAAATATTCATAAATAACTAGATGAGGTTAAAAATCATTTTCATAACATGAGCCCAATTACAAAACTCAATTTGCACACTTCTTTTCAGGAATCTTTTTTTTTTTTTTTTTAAAAACAAAATATGAGATGTACCTGTAAATGCCACAAAGTGTATGATTCTAGCCCCAAACCAGACAGCTTATACTGAGGCAAGCAGCTGTGTTTGCAGGTCAATTACAGCCTGAATAAGAAGTTCCTTGTTCTGCATTAGTCGATTGATAAGCTGGATGGCTGATACTGAACTTTCATTGGTATTACTTAGAGTTTTGGCTCTTAGCCAAGGATTTTGATGAATATAATGATTAATTTTAAAGCAAATTAATCACGAAGAGGGTAAGAGCCTGTTTTAAGCTTTTGTTTTTAAAATATTTTATTTATTTATTTGAGAGACAGAGATCACAAGTAGGCAGAGAGGCAGGCAGAGAGAGAGAGAGGAGGAAGCAGGCTCCCTGCAGAGAGCCCGATGCCGGGGCTTGATCCCAGGACCCTGTGATCATGACCTGAGCCAAAGGCAGAGGCTTTAACCCACTGAGCCACCCAGGCGCCCCTGTTTTAATCTTTAATATACATTTTCTGGGTATGATAAAGATGCTCTATCCTTTGAAATATTTAATAGAGACTAATAAATCATCTCTTATTAAGAGGTTTTAAATAAAAAGGTATATAGAAATAATTTAACATGTACTTAGTTACAGTTGGTTTGTCTTGTTTTTCCTTTCTTTAAATGGCATGCAGGTTTTTGTCTAATCTGGTGACTCACTTAGACCCAGAGACACAGGTATGTTTAGGAACACTCCAGAGTGTCACATGACTTTGGCATAAGAAAACAAGGGGTCATTGACCCAGCTGATACAGTGGGGAGGCTTTGGCAGTGCGTCTGTACAGGGTGCCCAGCCTTAGTGGCCCTTGGTTTGTCCTCAGTTTCCTAAGAGCAGGTACAGGAAGGGTCCACAGGTTAGAAAAATTACTGAAAATTGTAAGCTGTGCCTGTCGTTTACACATGCTGTTCCACTCCTGGGAGTGTCTTCTAAGGAAATCAGAGAACATACTTATATTTAGCTCCTGGTTCATTGATCACATCAGTGGGTCATAGCCAATTAATGATAGGAATCTCAATGTCCATCAGAAGGGGGATTGGTTAAGCAAATTAAACCAATATAAAAGTCATTACGAAACACATTATAGAGAGAGGCAAACTATTTCTCTTGGCAGGAAAGCTCTTCTTCAAGTTAAAATTTACAAGGGGGTCCAAATATATAAAAGAAAGAAAAGGGGAGTTGGTCCTCTTGGGTCGAGGTAGAGGAACCAGAACCTGCCCCACATCTCCCTCAGGCCTGCAGGTGCCTCAGCCCATGTGCTTGGGGGATGATTGCCAGCATGTATCTTGGGGGTTGGGGGTAGAAATAAAGGGAGTTTCCAAAGGAATTTTATATGTTAAAGAAGACTTACAGTGTCCTGGGGGATTGGGTTAAGATCACTTTTTTCCTGTAGCGAAGTATTAATATCGAGGCAGCAGAGTTCCTAGAGGAATGTCACTCTGCTAGTTTTAAGGACTTGTGAATGGGTTGTAAGTAGTAAGGCAATGTGATAATTTTTCTTATGCCTTTGTTTCCCACATCAACTGGTAGCCTGCTGACTTCATTATTATTATTATTATTATTACTAACATATAGTGTATTATTTGTTTCAGGGGTGCAGGTCTGTGATTCATCAGTCTCACACAATTCATGGCTCTTTCCATAGTTTGGCTATTGTGGACACTGCTGCTGTAAACATTGGGGTGCACGTGCCCCTTCGATCACTCCATTTGTATTATTGGGATAAATACACAGTAGTGTCTACTGACTTACTGATTTCTGAGCAGCTCACCACAGCCTAGGTTTTTGGAGCTAGGACTAGGTTTTAGTACCACATCCAGCCCAGCAAATTGTCACCCAGCTGTCTGACATTGGGTTCTTCGGAATAGGCTGAAAATCTGCCAAAAGAGTCTTTGTAAATATTTCCCTTATTTCCTTGAATCTCCTTTGCAGAGTGTTGCTCCTTGCTGGGGCCATTTCTGTGATCTGATCACGTGCTTGTGACATCCTTGGGGGACACAGAGAACACTGATGGAAATGTATTGGCCTGGAAAGATAGCCATGGTTTGTTACATTGTTACATTAAAATGCATATTTGAAAACACAGTATGATTCTAATTTTATAAACAACAGGTGTGTTTGAATTATGCCTGCGTATGCTGTGATCTGTGTGTTTTGTGTGTGTGTGTGTGTGTGTGTGTGTGTGTGTTTATGGCAAAGAAAAATATTTAACAAGAAATACACCAGGTATTCAAGAGTTAACTCTTTTAAACTCTGGATTATGGGTGTCTTAACTCCTTTTCTTTTTTCTTATCTGTAGTTTTCATTTTTAAATAATGACCATGTATTGATTTTTTAATAAGAGAGTATTTTTGGCTATATATGTATGAATCTCTAGGAATCACAGCTTTGGAATATACAGTACTTGATACTGTACAAGTAACCTGTAACTTTTGCATAAATAGTACTTGGTCTCTGTTCTAGTTATCTACTGCTATATAACGGGTTATCCCCAAAACTCAAGTTCCATGATGATGACATTATTGATCACAGTTTCTGGAGTCAGTGTTTGGGAAGGGCTCTGATGGCTAGTTTTGGCTCAGGGTTTCTCCTGGGGTTACAGTCAGATGATGTCTAGAGAAACCAGGGTTGGTTGGCATCTCTTTCTTCTTATTGACCAAGAGCCTCTTCATGTGGGCTCTCTGCAAGGGCTATCTTGGACTTTCTCACGGCACCATGGTCTCGGGACAGTCAGACACCTGGCCTGGGGGCTAAAGTTTTAGAGAGTGAGTGAACAAAGTAGAAGCTTTTATGGTCCAGGCTTGGATGTCATCTAGAACCACTTCTCTTAGTCATACTCTTAGTCAATGGCAACAAGCCCATCAAGATTCCAGGGGAACATCACAGGACAGGAGACCTAATCTGTGGGGCTCAGTGCAAAATGAAAATTCAGGGTCCATTGTTCAAAACTTATTAAGAATTTCAGCAACAACAGAGCATTAAGCCAAGTATGGAGTCCTTCAACTTGGGGGCTCGGGTGTGGCTGTGGAGGTTGCATCCCATGAAATTATCCCTGGGGAGGGAACATCAGTTCCATCTCTTGATGAGAGGAGGGTTAAGGCCACGTTGAAGAAAAGCAGGAGATGGGAGTTAATGGGGACACAACTTTGAAAAAGGAAATCTGCCACAGTCTCTATGACTCATTTTCAATTAAGGAGGTGGCTCACATTTTTATTCCCCAAAGCTGGAGTTAGCCATTAACCACAAAGGAAGGACTACCGGCTCTCCTGCAGTCAGGCTGCCATAACAGTGACAGGGGTATATTTTAAAACTCTCTGTGGATAAATACCGGTTGCCTCTAAATAGACTCTAACAAAAATGCCGGTTTTATACCCCCTCCCCCCACCAACCCCACCAAATTAATGGGTTGAAGCACTTACCCTCAGTGGGACTGTATTTGGTGATAGGCTCCCTAAGGAGGTAATTAAAGTTAAATGAAGTCATGAGAGCAGGGCCCTAATCCAATGCGACTAGCATCTCTCTAAGAAGAAGGAGAGATACCAGGAGAGCATGAGCCCAGAGAAAAGTCTATAAGAGGATACAGTGTAGAAATAGCTGTCAGCGAGCCAAGGAGAAGCCTCAGGAGAAATCATGACTGCCCACACTTTGATCTTGGACTTCCCAGACTCTAGACCTGGGAGAAAATATAAATGTCTGTTGTTTAAGTGCCCCCCCACTCCCCCCACCCCCAGTCTGTGGCATTTTGTTATAGCAGCCCTGGTACACTAATAGGATATCTGAGACTTACATGTATTTATTTTACTTGTCCTTTGCAGTATTGTCTTTATTAGTCATGCTTAATCCATTCTCTCTCCCAGGGTCTTTGTCAACTTCCAAGGAAAGCCTGCTCTCATAGCAAATGCCATGTTTTGATGTTCCTTCTTTAATAATATTCCGATGAATAAGGGCTTTATGATTTATTTTTCTTGGAGTGTTACTTGGGCCCAGCCAAGGTTCTCATCTCACCTAATACTGTGGCTCATTTATGGATTTGCATATAAATTTGAATATTGCTTTCAATCCCTGGGGTCAATTATTTGCGACCATGAATAGTTTGTCTCCTCCTTTCTGTGTATGCCACTCTTCCCCTCAAGGGCTGGAAATCTGTTTCCCCTCACCTTGAATCTGGGCTGGCGTTGTGATTTGCGTTGCCCAATAGAACACAGTGGAAGTGATGCTGGTGAGCCCCAGACCCAGTCCTTTCAAGGGGCGGAGTGCCCGTCCTTCCCCTTGAAAGGGAAAAGACTCAGATGGGGAGCTGCAGGCATGAGGGTAACGGGTGCCTGAAGAGTCCCAGGAGGGAAAGGGAAGCGGCTAGAGAATTGGGGGGAGCCAGAAGACAAAGTGCACCTACTGGGCCTTCTTGTGTGGCCAAGAAGGAACCCGGGAACGAAGCACAGGGCTTTGACGATGGTGGTTTTAATTGGCCTTGGAGCCCTGTTGACCTGCCCTGGATGTTGCAAAGTTGGAGCGGTCAGAGCTGGCTGCTGAGGGACTGGCAGAACACAATTGCCTCAGAGAGTCACTGGCCCTCTGGTACGGGACACTTTCGCCAGGCACTGACTGCCAAATGGGCTCTAGGACATGTATCGCCTCACCAAAGCTCTGGCAGTGAGAGTTACCTCACGCACTGTGTGGTTTGAGTTGTGTGCCCCCAGACTCGCTTGTGGGAGTCCTAACCCCTAGTACCTCAGAATATGATCTTCATTGGAAATAGGGTCACTGCCAAGGTAATTAGCTTAAATGAAGTCATACGGGTATAGGCTGGGCCCCTAACCCGGTATGAATGGTGTTCTTATAAAGGGGGGAAATTTGGATGCAGGCAATGGGTAGATGAATGAATAACCCAATGTGAAGATGAAGAAATAGATCAGGGTAACGCAGAAGCCAAGGAATGATGGAGACTTCCAGCAAACCAGCAGGAGCTAGGAGAGGGGCCCAGCCCTCAGAGGGAACAATGCCGTCGGATACCTCCATGTCAGGCGTATAGCCTCCAGAACTGTGAGATGGTATGTTACCGTTGCTGAAGCCCCCCAGTCTGTGGTACTTTTTTTTTTTTAACGGCAGCCCTAGCAAATTAATACAAAGGCCACTGCCCCTTTGCCCACTTTTTCTCATCTCTGCTGTTCCGGGCAGATGAACCCAGACATAAGCTCATGCCCATGATGAGGGGGGCTGCCAAATGGCCTCACACCCTAATCCAGTTAAAATTAAAATTCTCATTTCCTCAAAAAGTTCTGCAAAAGGAGATTTGTTGGGTGTTTTAGGCACAAGGGAAAGGAGTTTTTTTTTTTTTGGCGGTAGGACCTCTTTAATGCCCCTGAAATTGTAGCAGACAGGTTGCTTGACCTACCTCCTTCTAGACCCTTCCAACCAAGAACATGTCTTTCATTATAACAGAATTTACAGAGAGTTAACACCTCGTTGCTTTTCCTCAGGAAACCTGATTTAACCTAACTGGATTTGGATTGGCACTTGGTTATTCCGATGTAATCATTTGCATGATTTTTAGGGCCGTGATTGTTGAGAGCTGATGTTAGAATCTGAACAGTGGTGTACCCGATGCAGAAATGTTTGGTGCCTTATACAAACAATGACATTGCATGCATTATGCAGTAATAATGGAAATTACATTTGCAGAATAGTTGTGGTGGTAGAACATTCTGAAATACAAAAAGTGGAAAAAGCGCACGGGGAAAGAAACCCATGTTTTATTCACAGCATTTGGCTTGCTCTGCTTGCGGGCTGGAAGTCAGGGAAGAAGTTGATGAGCTCCTTGGTCCTGCGTGCTCCCAGGCTGTGTGATTTAGATCAACCTGCTCAATTCTGATTGAAGGGGAAATTTCCAGTCATTGGAATCAAACAGGGTGGGCAGAGTTGTCGTATTTGGAAATACTTTCCACTCTTTTGATAGGAGATAGTATTTTGTAAGTGAAAATTGGATTTTCACAGTAAGCATATATCTGCTATGATTTATCCTACTTTTTTTGTTTGTTTGTTTGTTTGTTTTTTCTGTTGCTCATAACTTCTGATTGATAGCTTATTTAAAAAATAGGTTTGGGGTGGGGGCGCCTGGGTGGCTCAGTGGGTTAAGCCTCTGCCTTTGGCTTGGGTCATGATCTCAGGGTCCTGGGATTGAGCCCCGCATGGGGCTCTCTGCTCAGCGGGGAGCCTGCTTCCCCACTCTCTCTCTGCCTGCCTCTCTGCCTACTTGTGATCTCTCTCTGTCAAATGAATAAATAAAATATTTTTAAAAAATAGGTTTGGGGGGTGTCTAGGTGGCTTATTTTAAAAATAGGTTTGGGGGGGTGCCTAGGAGGTTCAGGTCATGATCCCAGGGTCCTGGGATCAAGCCCTGCATGGGGCTCCCTGCTCGGCCTGCTTCTCCCTCTCTCACTCCCCCTGCTTGTGTTACCTCTCTCGCTATGTCTCTCTTTGTCAAATAAATAAACAAATCTTTAAAAAAAACTAAAAATAAGTTTGGAAAAAATATGAAACATATATATACTCTAACTCCCCAATGTAGTTTTTAGGTCAGTTGCAGGCTGATTAGCTTTGCCCTGTCCCTTTAATAGTTTGATATATTGGTCACGTTCAGCATATGTGAACTCACAAAAAACCATGGTAGAAATACATCTCTAAAGATTTTAAAAAAATTCTTTGCTATATAAATTGACACAAAATGTTGATTTTGAGTTTTGGATATTTTCTGTACTAATTAGACAATTTTGTAAAGTTTTAATTACATACTTCTTCTGGCAGTTTAATCACCCCAATTCAAGAACATTAAGCTTAAAATTTCAGTGATTAAACAAAGTCAAGAAAGTGGCAGGGCAGCAGGGATGAAGACAAAAAGAGTGAGTTAATTCTTTTGTGTCCAATTCGTAAGAATTATCTTAGCCTCAGGCATGTTTGCATGGAATCTGCCTTTGTTCAGTTCCTCTCAGAAAAGAAAGGAGTTTTTGGTTTTGTTTTTCATTTTACTTTGTCTCTTTGAGTTTGGACAGGGTGGTTTACAGATATCTAGATGATTCTGAGGCCTCTTGGTATTCTTGGCGTGTTACCATCACTCTTTCCCTGGTGGACCATGGGGAGCTACCGTCCAAGGCAAGATAGTGAAAGCAAGCATCTCCTTTGGGATGTCAGGACACTGGACAAGGACCATTTTCCTGGAGCAGTTATGTCTAAATCCTGCCCATCTTCTCCTCCACCCAGCTCTTGAAATCTCACAGGTGATGTTGGGAGCCCAGACTCATTTTTACGAAAGCCTCGTCTGCATATAGGGCTGTTTCACTGAGATTATGTATGTAGAGAGTAATTCTTTAAGCTGTAAAGTGCTCTGCAGATGTAAGCTGGAGATATTGATAACAAGGCTTCTACTCACGGGCCCTTATTCACTCTCTAATGGCACCTTATTTTCTAAACCAAAAAGCCTTTTAGGGAATCCGAGTTGCCTCGTAAACCTCTTGTGGGTTTTACATGAGTGAGCATCATGGAGTGGGTAAGAACAGGGCCCATGTGGACAGACTCATTCCCATGTCCCCATAGCCTCTCCAGCTGCGTGACTGGGGATGGGTTCCTCTCTGAGTCTGGTTTCCTCAACTTCAAACAGGGATCGCAACAGAGTCAGGCTTGCAGAATCGTTGAGAGGAGTGAATGGATACTGCAAGCGAAGCACTTTGCGTGGTGCAGGGCGCACACAGGCGCTCAGTAAGGAATTAGCTTTTGTTGCTCTCTGGAGGCATTTGGGGTTCTGTTATTCTAATAGCAGAGCCAGGAAAAATGAGCTGATTCTCCTAGCCTACTCTTCTCCGTGTATTTCATCTTACCTGGGATGTGAACTTAGGTTCATTAAATATATAGAGAATGGTGTTGCCTTTTTTCCTCCCTGCCTCTTTAAGATTCTGTGCTGGTGTGTACCTTTAAAAGAAATTATGGGATAATCATTTTTTTTTTTTTTTTAGAAGTCTAATATTCAGATACCCAAGAACTCTCCCTGGCTTCCAGTCCTGAGAATTTGGAGGGGGGTGGGGTTTGTGACGTGGTCCTGGCAGGCAGTGGCCATCTGTCCATTCCTCCCCTGTGGGCCACCATGCTGTCCTGACGTGGCTGGGTTCCTGAGAGCGGAGTCTAGGTTGTCGGGGAGAGTCTGCGGACATGCAGCTCTGTGAAATCTCCAGCATCTCCTTCTCAGGCATCCATTCCCACTGGGCAGAAAGTAGGAAAGGTCCATTATGATTTCTGACTGGCATTTCATTATTTGTACATTAACATTTGGTGTGGCGTGTGGTTAGAAACTCACGTCATTCGTGGCCCCAGAAAAAGGCCTCTAACTCTAAAACTTGAAACATTCTGCTCTTATAGAAGGTCCTTAGTTATACAGCGACGCTCCTGAGGTCAAGGTGGTATTTTTAACAATGTTTATTGAATCTGCTAATCTTGTTTCATCATTTTGTTACAGATTGATGTTCTCAAAGCAGATCTGGAGAGTGCAGAATGGAAAGTTTTAGAAAACCTTATTCTGGAAGATGTCCTGCAACAAATTGGACAGCTCACCTTTGCGATTCACCTCCACTGGCCCGGTTTCGAGGTCAGTGGCGGCGACAGCAGTGTCGTGCGATTCTGGTACAGCCTCCTCAAGGAGGTAGAACTAAAGGGCTTCAGGCTTTTTCATAGTTACAAAGATTTATCTAAACCCCAGCTGTTCCTGAAGAAGGACATTTTCAATGCAAGTAGCTGTTATACTCTGAGTTGGGTGAATACAAGATGGACCTAGGGTGCCAGACCTCATCAAGAGCTCCGGGACATAGTTGCAGAATGAGGCATGTCCGGCGTGCTAACGATTGGTGTCCTGTCCAGCCTCCTTCCACTAGCCTGTCAGGTGCTCTGGGCAGGGGTTGTGTGATTGCCTGTGGCAGGGACACACTCAACACCTGTGGATGGGATGGACACAGGAGTGCCACCGGGGTCCATCTCCATCTGTCCAAAGCCCAGGCCTTTCACCTGTTTGCCTCTGGCAGAGCAGGGATTCTTATCCTTCTTCGTTATAACTGGGAGGATAACCCCCCACTCATCTGTTTTCCCTAAAATCCACTATGTATCTAAAATCCATGAGTTCATCAACATGAAAAAGAAATTACATAAAATTTCCTTTTTTCCTGGGTTGATGAGATTCTTAAGTTTGTAGCTAACTGTTTAAAATAGGGCCTTTCCCTTGACTTTCACTCCCCCTCTTTCAAGGTTGTTCTTGTTCAGCTGGTCCACGACATTCTTTAGGACCTTGTAGATTTCAGCCATTTGTCCTCAGCCTTTGCGGAGGCCATGCTGTGGCTTTAGAAGCACCCCTGATTCTGGTTTCTGGGGACTCAGACACACCAAAGTCTGTCACTGAGTTTAAAAGACCAGACTGTCAAGAACTTGAACTCAGGATCTTTTCATACTCAGCCTTAAATCCCCTTCTGCTTCTACGAACTAAGCACAAAGCAGTATTTGGGTGTCTGTGCTATTGTCTCCACTGACTTCAAACCTGATTTCTCAACCACCACCTTGCTTATGCTGTCAAATCTTTTTTTTTTTAGCACATTATGTCAAAGATTGAGTTTTTCCTCTACTGCCAGTGGGCATTTGTTAGAAGACTGCGGCCTGAGAGCCCAAGTCTGTCTCTTTCCTGGGATGCTTACATTGGGTTTCAGTAACCCCAGTCCTTTCTATATTTTTAAAAATTAAACAGGAAATGTAGGTTCTCAGTAGATCAAGTGATCTCCATCATTTTTATTTACAGGATTAGACATTTACCCCAATGAATGATTTTCAAAAAGTCTACTTCAAACAAGTCAAGTAGTTAGCATAAAAATAAACCAAATTATTGCCTTATTATAAATTAAGTATATTTTCTGGCTTTTTTTTTTTTAACATCACAAGAGAGCAAGAAAACTATACACTCATTGTCCAAGAAACTTGGGGAGAGAGTAGAATGTTGGTTGCTACTAGACTTTATTCCCTCTCCCACCTTGGTACCGCCGTCTACCCCAGATGTTCCCTGGGTTGGCTTTTTGTTTCTTGCAGTGGTTTGAAAATACCATGCCCTCAAGTGAGAAACCAAAATATAGTAGAGTTAGATGATCTTACTGACTTCAGTTCAAAAGGGAACAAGACTTTCTGAATTTTTAAAAGTACAAATAAGCTTTTTATTTTAAAATGCACAGTACATTAGTAAAAGTCATTGAGATGGGAGCTTAAAATAGCAGCTAAGTTGCTCTCTATGTCCATGGGCATCTCAAAAGCACAAAGGGTCCATGAAAAACTCTGAAATGCCTGGTGTCATAGCCCCTAAAATAAAGTTACCTTTAGTCCACTTCCTGCTTGGATTGTATTACAGATCCTCTCTTTTATTAATTAAAATTTTATACAGTGAAGTCTATACAATAAACCTTTTTATACATTAAACCTTGTGAGCCTTCTTCTACACCGGAGTATGAAGTGTGGTAATCTGATGTGTCCAGTCTGATCAGATTTTAGGTACGTACACGCCCATATTAAGAATTTTAATTCAGGGGATTGAAGATTGATGGACTCACTGAAAGCCCCCTTTGTACAGGGCAAGTCCCCATTTATTGCAGACTGGTGGTACAAACATAGACTTCATCACATTATATATATATATATATATATATATATATATATATGAAGCAAAAATGGCTGTACTGTTAAGGAAAAAAAAATACAAACTCAAAATAAATTGCAAACACACCCACTCACACCCACCTACAAGGCAGCTTGTTCAATAGTTTTTTGTACTTATTTTGTGCTTATTTCTAAGACTGTCCTTCATTCCCTTCATGGATAGTTTGGAATGTATGATGACTATCCTGACTGTTGCTATGGTTTCCCCTACCTCTGAAATTTATTATGCTTATTGTGTAGGCTGGGGTTTCTTAACCTCAGTACAGATTGCCATTTTGGGCTGGATTATTCCTTGTTGGGGGAGAGAGGGCTGTTCTGTGCCTTGTACAATGTTCGGCAGCATCCCTGGCCCTCCCCACGAGCTGCCAGGAGCTCCTCTCCCCCTCCCCTCTCAGTTGTAACAACCAGAGACGTCTGCAGACCATCCCCCCGTGGAGAGCTACCGGTGTGGGCCACGAGCAAGGACCTGGGGTACCACAGCATGGCTGTTTGGGAAGATCCAAAAGGCAAAACAAGAGCCAGCACCACTGTGACCCCCAGAAGAGCAGCACAAACAGAACCCAGAGAAGGGGCAGAGTCAAGAGCTGCTATGGAGAGCATCCTGTGTGCCCGGCTCTGTGCGCAGATGGTTCCCAGTTCTCCCAGCAGCCCTGCACAAAGGTGTAATTTTCCCCATTACGCAGGTGAGGAAACTCTGAGAGGGTTAGTAGCTTATGCAGATGCTGCCACTAGTAGATGGTACAGTAGGGATCCACTCTAGCTTTCAGATCCCTCTGCTGTGCAGCCTCCACAGTCTCTAACAGACATGAGACACCAGGCCCAAAGGACTTATTTTTACTTCCTTACTAATAAATTGGGGGTGGGGGAGCTACAAATACACTAACACACTAACATCAGACCTGCCAATCTGTTAGAGTTTGGGATGTTTTGGTAGCATGCAAGTTAATAGTTTAAGCAATCTACTTAATTAAAATATGCCTGCCAAATGGAAACTTCCTGAAAGGATGGGGGGGCCCAGTGACTTCTCTGTCAATATTTCAGGTTGCCAGAAAAGCTCTTGCGAGGCCTGGAAGCAGCTCTCGGCCCTGGCTTGTCCCACTATGTGGCACTTTCCTCTTGGGTTTTAGAAAGGGCCCAGTCACTTGGAAATGCACTGTGTTTCCTGTGTTTTCAAGCCAGTTTTGACCTGCAGGTTCACGAGCCTCATCTTACCAGACCAATGCCCGTAAGCGAATCTGAAAATATAAATTTAGTAATGTTCTTCAAATGATTTAAAAAAAACCTTATTTAGGTGAAAGACATAAAAGGCCTATGTTAGAGATTCAGAAATCACCTTTTGGTGCAAACTCTTTCACAATTCGAGATTAAATTCAAAGGAAAGGAATTTCCCTTTCACCTTCTCTTAGAGTGATTGTATCTGATGCAGCTTTAACAGGTTATCATATAAATATTTGCAACTATTTGATGTGTTAAAATGAAGAAATTCAGGGAGAAGTAAGCAAATATCTGTTAGAATTCACCCATCTATATTAGGGAAGAACAAAAGTAAATTCATGAGTTTACAGTATTTAGTCCAAGTTAATTACTCATGTATGCCATCTCTGCTTTGGCTATACGATCTTAGATACAGTAAATACAGTATAAGATCTGTATCTCCCAAGTATTACATGTTTGGGTTTTACAAAGCTTTGGTTAATACCAGGGAGCTCGCCTTATCATCGCATTTTGTCAGATAAAAAGTGAAGCCCTCATTAAAACATTATTATTCTTGACAACACAACAGTACCTCCAGGCTCCATTAATATAATTGTTCTTTTCAGCTGGAGATAAGTTTATGTTTGCCTTTGAAGCAATAACATAAATCTTTTTGTATTAGCCAACTGCCGCTTCTTTGTGAGTTCAGAAACACATTTTTAATTTTATGTAAAAATGTCTTTTTCTTATTGTAAGAGGTATTTGAACTTGACTTACCACATGAAATCATAACCCAAAGATTCAATGTATTTTTTTTTAAGATTTTATTTATCCATTTGACAGAAAGAGATCCCAAGTAGGCAGAGAGGCAGGCAGAGAGAGGGGGGGGGAAAGAGGCTCCCCTCTGAGCAGAGAACCTGATGCAGGGCTCGATCCTAGGACCCTGAGATCATGACCTGAGCCGAAGGCAGAGGCTTAACCCACTGAGCCACCCAGGCGCCCCTATCCAATGTATTCTTAAACTGCCTAAATTTAGAAGATACTGAAATTCTTTAAATAATTATGTTTCTGTCCTTAAGGAAAATAAATCAAGTGAGCTTAATGTCACATTTTAACACTATATGGAAAAATGCTAGTTTCATTAAAATTAATGCTTTGTGGGGCATCTGAGTGGCACAGTCAGTTGAGCATCCGACTGTTGGTTTCAGCGAGGGTTGTGATCTTAGGGTCATGGGATTAAATCCCGTGACAGACTCCCCACTCAGCACGGAGTCTGCTTGTGATCCTCTCTCCCTCTTCTCCACCCCACTGTGCATGTGTGTGTGTGTGTGCACATGCACGCACGCTCTCTCAAATAAATAAATCTTTGGGGGAAAAAACAGTAATTAATCCTTCTTAAAACAAGCAACATTCCCGTGGGCACACTGATGGGGCCCAACTCTAATGGAAGAGACGAAGAAAATGTTGTTCACTAGGTTCTGTTTTACTAAGGATGAAACACAGTCTCAGTAGCTGAGTGTTTCTTTTGAACTACCTCACTGGGAGAGAGCAAGCCACAAAGATTATGCCACAAAGCTGACAGTTTAAAAATCCACAACTAAGTCGATTATGGGGAGGAGCAGAACAGTAGGATGAAAGGAGAAAGATTGTGCTGCTGTCGCTGACTAGCTGTGTGGCATCGAGCAAATCATCACCTTTATTGGCCTATTTGATTATCTGAGGTTGGAATATTTGATTTTTGAGGTTTCTTCCAGCTTGAAAATCTCATTATTCTAAGATTTTTGTGATTAGAGAAGGCTCAGACAGTGGCAGGGTAATTTCTTGATTTGTGTGCTATGAAGAGAAGCCTTGGGATAAATTTAGAAGAATCAAAATGATGTGCTTATTCAGAAGAAAAGGCCCAGATAACAGAGGAATGAATTCGTGATGATGGCTCTCCAGTCAAATGAAGTGCCCTCAGGCCAAGTACCTCTTCGGATAATATGCTTAAACTCACAGGGTTCTAAAAACTGGAGTTTCAGACTAGACTGGTTTATACATCTGTTTACAGAATATCCTAATGAAGTGGCACTATCTGAAGATACTAGATTAAGTGTGTATATCTGTGGTGATCCTTCAGTATGTGCATGTGTGAACATGCATGTGTGTACACGACACACACATATGTACATTTATATGTATGGCGGAACGCCCAAGAGGGAAAAATCTTCAGACATACAAAGCTCAGAGGGAGCCTAGACCCAGACAGGTAGAGCAGGAACCTACTCAGCAAGAGTCCTAAGGGGTTAGTGGACCAGTGGTGCTAGAGGCCTACAGCACTAGAGATAAGGCTGTGTCGGTGGAAAGGACTGGCACGGAGACACCTGCACAGTGGGCCCTGGGAGAGCTATACGACCTTAATGCAAGAGCTCTAAAAAAAAACTACCGCCCTCATCCTCATCCCCCAACACAAGAAAGCCTATCCTTGCTGCAGCTCTGGGAGGAACTGCAAGTTTCCCATGAGAATTTGAAACCTCTGGTCTGCTTGAGGAGTTGAATTTATATTAATCTCATGGGGAGGAAAACCGTAAGCTGAGAAATGAAGATAAAAAACTGAGGGATTGAAACATAAGGATGTATGGCAGAAATGAATGTAAAAGCATTACAGTTACTCTTCAACTTAGGCTACAAAGATTTCTTCAAAAAAGAAAAAGCAAGACCTGCTTAAGATGAACGCTTGATAAAAAATTACAACTGACAAGGTAGCGGCCACCATGAGGTAAACGCTGGGGTTTTCAGCTCAAGCACTTGATGTAACAAGTCTTAAAGTATAATATCAATTGTTTAAAATGATTAAAGGCATGAAAGACTATATAGAAACCTTAAGAAAAGGATATATGAAGAACAGGTAGATATAAAAATCTATAAAACTACTTCCATAAAGGAAAAGTCACTGGAATACATTTAATGGATTAAGCGGCTGATTAGACACAGCTGAAGAGATTGCAAAGCAAACTGGAAGATAAACCTGAGGAAACTTCCCAAAATGGAGCAGAGAAAAATTTATATTCTTAATGTATTTTGAGTAGTCTGAACCTTTGATTCCTTTCCGAAGATAAAGCAGTTTAGTTGAATATTTGAGCCATGGGTGTATAAAGCGGTGCTAGACCCATTTCATGTAATAGGGTAGCCATTAGCCACAGGTCGCTACTGAGCACTTAGAATGTGGCTAATGTGACTGAGGAACTGAATTTTAAATTCTGTTTACTTTAAATTTAGAAACATCTACCTGATTCAATTACTAGAAAGCTCTGATGTATTTGCAACAATTTGGGCTTGGTACATCGACTTAGTGTGAAACAGGTAAAATTATCTGATGAATATTTAGTGTCTAATTGAGATATGCTGTTATGTGTGAAATACATACCAGGTTTCAAAGACTTTAGTATGAGGAAAGTAAAATATTTATTTAAAAAATAATTGAGGGGCACCTGAGTGTCTCAGTTGGTTAAGCTTCTGACTCTTGATTTCAGCTCAGGTCATGATCTCAGGATCTTGGTATTGAGTCCTACATTAGGCTCCATGCTCAGTGGGAAGTCTGCTTGAGATTCTCCTTCCCCCTCTTCCTCTGGCCCTCCCTCCCAGCTTGCGCTCTCTAAAATAAAAATTTTTTTTTTTAAGATTTTATTTCCAGAGAGAGAGAGAGAGGGAAAGAGGGCAAGAGTACAAACAGGGGGAGTAGCAGGCAGAGGGAGAAGCAGGGTCCCTGCTGAGCAAGAGAATCGGAGTCCCTGATGCAGGACTTGATCCCAGGACCCTGAGATCATGACCTGAGCTGAAGGCAGATGCTTCACCGACTAAGCCACCCAGGCATCCCTAAATCGATCTTTTAAAAAGATAATTGAATGTTGAACTAATACTTTGGCTATATTATATTAGATGAAATGTATTATTAAAATTAATATCCCATTTTTTTAATGTGGCCATTAGAAAGTTAAAAATTGATCACATGAAAAAAAAATTACACACATGGCTCACATTTTCTATTAGCACTATCCTGGAATGTGTACTTAAAAAATGTTTGAGATTTGAGTCAGTCCCTCAGATCGCAAATGCTGAAGAGTGAAGAATAGGATGTCGGGGGCTAGAAAATTCCCCTAAAGATCGTGATTGCAGTTACAGGAAGCTGTACAGGCAGAGGAGTTTGCTCTTTCTTTGTCACTAAAACTAAAGCCCCTCTAAGGACTCTGGTTCCAAGCTGCAACTTTTTTTCCTTTAAGTTCCAGATAAAATGACAGTGTTTAGGTTGAGAAAGCTGTTTCCACAATGATTAAAGTGATTACGAACATATAAATTCAGAAAATGTATATACATACATATCTTCACATGCATATGTACACATACCTAAATGTACACACACACACACACACACACACACACACACACACGTACTTATGTCTGGCTAACAAAATTTCTCTTACGTGTACCAAACAGTGCCATTTCTGAAATAAGACAAACTCAGACTCTGGAGCACTGGTTCTCATCCTTAGTGTGAGGATCAACTGGGGACCTTGCTAAAAGTGCTGAGTTTGACCCAGTGAATGAACATACAACTTTTTTGGTATATTCACATTAATATACATTCAAATATATATTAATATAAATATCTCTATATTTCCCAATGGCAGTCTTTGGTTAGTTTGTTTTATTTACCCATTGATCAAAGCGAGAACATTTGAGAACATGGGTGTTCTCTGCAAATTTATGGGCTCTCACGAATTTGGAGCCATGTGCTGTGATAGAACCTTCTTTCTACTGGATCATCTCTTCTTCATAGGACCCCTAGCACCTGCCTTGTTTCTACTGTATTTCATCAGTTACTGTACGATCCACTAAGAGAGAATGCAGCCAATTAAACCATGACACAGCACTGATTTTAAGACACAGCCCTATTTCAGAGATGTCAGTATGTGGAAAACATGCATCTTTGATGGCACACAGCATCAGCGTTCCCTAGGTCTCACCCTGAAACCCACATTGACTGGATGGCACTTCGCATGTGCCTTCCTCATACCTCATTTCGTGATGGCTCTTCCTCTTCTGTATCTCAGCGAGCAACACCATCTCTAGGTGATTCTCATGCAGAGGGTTCTCAGTCTGCACTGAGAGACACTGTTCTTCAAGGAAAGCGTTCTATAATCATTGGTGGTGCCGCAGTCCTTACGGCTGTCATTCAAGAGTTTAATATTTCACTGTCACTGTTTTCCTTCTGGTAATTTATAAATATGCCAATAAGGGCATCAACCAGCCTCACAATGCATCGTCAAGAATCACTCTATATTTTTTTACTTAGAGAAGTGCCTGTTTGATACTGTTTCCTGTTCCTTATCTAAAACTGTCTCCTTAAAAGGACAAAATATTCCCAGCTTCTGCTTCAATATTTAAATATTTATCTGATTAACACTTTCAGTAAAGCATCACTTTTATGCTAACCTTTAGGAGGGAAATCTGGGTGTGATCAAAAGGCTGCAGTGAGGAAAAGGGGCCAGAAGGTAACCACTTAATTCCAATAACAACACAATCTTGAGACTTTTTGAAGCTGGAAAAGAACCCCACTCATTTGAATACTCTGAAATGGGTGCAGTCATAACTCAGTGCCACCACTGAGTGAACAAATATGGAATGTGTTAGACTCAATCTGTGTGCTGTCAGCGCGCTGCCCCATATTTCTGATATTAACTAGAATAAATCCATTAATATACCATATTCATATATCATCCCCACTTCTAAAAGCATTTCTCCCCATAAAATAAAAATGACCACTTAAAATCTGCAGATGGTTTAAGCTGTTGTCTCAACAGTTAAGACTTAAGACTAAGAATGAAAATTTTGGTAACACTTTCTAGAAAAAATGCTTTATTTAAAAATACGATTTTTTTTTAAAAAAAAGAGACAACTTTTATATACAGTTACTTAGTTTAGAAACAGTCAAAAACACAATAAAATAAACCCAGCTTTAGAAATTATGATTTGTAACATATACAATACTGATGCTGAACAAGATCGCTTAAATGTATGATTAATTCTTTCTGTCCCATCACAATTCAATCATTCACATTTGTTAAAACCAGTGGTTTTGGGACTAAAGAGAAGGTCTTGTGTGAATTCCTTCCTCTTCGGGAAGGGCAGCCACTCTTGCTGGCAGATACACAAAGGCAGAGGCCGGGCAGTGTGCTCGTATTTCTTTGAGTGTCTGTATGCCCCAAAATAACATGTCTTACCATTTTTTATTCTCTTTTTCTATCTTCTTTGAAATTTATTTATATGTGGCCATAGTGCCAGGTCATCTATACCGGGCCTTTTTAAAAGTTAATTTTTTGAAAATGGAAGTTCTTAAGCACAAGGAGCATGAATTGCTCTCGAGAGCCCAATGCCCTTAGGATATCAACATTCAACATGATTTTGGTCTCTAAGTCAGCACTCTGAGCAGCTATGAACCAACGTCTTTAAGCACGGTACTGAAATATTTCAAAGCACATTCAAATATTCACATATCTTACAGAGATTTGTAATAAAACAGGAGAAATGGCTTATCAACCAAAGTGCTGTTAGCTACTCTATTCAAGAGGCTATCCTGATTTCACAATCCGAGTTCTTAAACTTTTTTTTTTTTTAACCAACTAGTTATTGCTTCTCAAACTGGGGAATGACAGCCATCTTCCTGGAGTGTCAATTTTATTCAAAGATTCGGAGAGAAGTTAAAAATTTTTCTACTCCTAAAAAGTTCTGTTGCGTATATTCATAAGCAAAATCAGAATAATTTTAAAGATCAAACACACTACTTCAAAGAAATTACAAGTTGACATTTTGGACGACGCCCTCATACCCTATCTCCTATGAGGAGTATTTCAGTAGTAACATCTATGAATCGATGACCTAGGAGACCCTGATTTCTGGAAGTGTAGCCAGGTCCTTAAAGATAGTAAATACAAATAAAACTCAAAGTCTTGACTCAATTCTTTTGAGTTTCACTTTCAAAAATAACATAATTCTCTGATTACATATAGTCCTGTCTATACTGACTGGGAAGAAAGCCAAGGAAAAAACTCTGGACTGTTTATTTTCCATTGTTTAATAGTTAAAGGAACATTGCAGTCAGAGAAGATTGCTGCCTTACAAGTAAACATACGATATATGTCATAAAAAATAGAACTCTTGAATCCAAAGATTTGAACTTGACCCACCAAAAATAATGGGAACAGTAATTGTGCATGGTTTTACTATCTTTCAAATTTACATCAAATTATATCGTCCTGCTCCTACTTCCCTTTTTGTTGAAGAGGTAAACATGGTGCCTTTCAGAATTATCTGTCATTAATTATATTACCTCCTTTAAAACCCCTAATCCACCAGGGATTCTTCTTCAACCCCAAAGAGATCCTTTTGCTATGTCAAGCGGGGGAGGGGGGTAAACCCAAACTGCCTGCCAACAACTACTCCTCACCACAATGAAAACCAATGGTCATTTCTATATAAATAACAAAATGAAGTTGCCAATGAAATTGTATGAGCCAAATTTACCAAAAAAAATTTTTTAAGCAATGGGTCAATTTCATAAGGCCATGTAAGGAAATCATAATTTGTAAATCAAGCTGTCATCCAACACATTTAATAATTAAATATAGTTAAATATGATATTGGATCAAAAATGACCCTAGATAAGGATTAATCTCATTAATCCCACAACTTAATGAGACCATCCCAACCACACGTTATGACTTTAGATGTTTCATGAGGGTGCCACACTGCCCCTATACACACTTTATCATGAGCTTTAAATCGACTGTAGAGTTTTGTCGTCTTCCAGTCCCAGATGTTCAGTTTTCCATTGCCATCTCCTGAAATCACATAGCTAGAATGGGAAGAGTAAATAAATTCAAATTGTTAAATTCACCTTGATTAAATTGTTAAATTCACCTTAAACTGACAAAATGGGTAAGAAACAGGGAGTTTATATATATATATTTTTAAAGATTTTATTTATTTATTTGACAGGCAGAGATCACAAGTAGGCAGAGAAGCAGGCAGAGAGAGAGGAGGAAGCAGGTTCCCCGCTAAGCAGAGAGCCCGATGCTGGGCTCAATCCCAGAACCCTGGGATCATGACCTGAGCTGAAGGCAGAGGCTTTAACCCACTGAGCCACCTAGGCGCACTGGGAGTTTATCTTTTTCATGGTAATATAAGTAAGTCAGTGTGAACACACAATGCTCAGTGAGAATAACAGAGTAGAGCATAAAGCAGTCTATGATTTAAACTTCTACCCAAAACACTCTCCCCATCGAGCTACCAATCTGTGAGTAAAAAATGGATTAGCCTGGAAGGTTGGAAAACCCAGGGGCCACAACAGAAGCAGTATCCAATCACTCTTTAGAGAGAAACAGTGCAGGGGAACCGGCCTCACACAGCGCCCGGGGACACCTGTTCTACTGTAATTGGACTCAACCACCTTCATAATTACTTTTTGGCTTCAACACTTCTGAAAATGTTTAAGACTAACTCGGAGGCAGGAGTCTACGGTACAATTCCTAGCCTAAATATACAAGGTTACACAGACTTCTGGAATACTTTTCCTTATATATTTTAGTTAAGAATGAGGGAATGAATGCAGAGTTTTACTCATAGAGAGACTTTGTCCGGGTTTCACAAACAGTGCAGCCTAGGAAGACTCAAGAGCTGGATTTGAGGTCTCACCACAGAAAAGCTGCAGGAAGTTTTTAATGTCAACACTGCAACACAGAATTAATTCTGCCAGTGTTTGATCACAGCCATATAGTGATTACAGAAAAGCAGAGAGAAAATATGGCATAGACTGTATGGACAGGAACTTACGCTGTGGTTAAAGGGCACAGGACCAAGCAAGATAAAGAGACCCACTAAAGAACTTAAAAAAGCCAAATGTAGTTTTCAAAACTTGTTCTTGTCCTTCCATCAGGCGTTGTGACAATCTGTATAGTAATCATGCGATTACGTATGGGACAGTGATTTTTAAACTGTTACTATTTGTATGACATTGGTTTATGTCATCACATTTGAATATGAGAATATAAAAGAAAATTTAAACTTACCTCATGTCTGGTGAAAAGTCCACCTGACAAGCATAACCCGCTACCATATGGCCCTTAAAAATTTTTTTCTTATTCAATCTAAATCTGTTCTGTGCTCCAAAAATTAAGATTTGGTTGTCCATCGATTGGCAGGCTAGCCATTTCCCTGTGAATTCAATGAGACATGTCAGAGCAAGACTGAAAATTCTGAAAAGACTTATTTTTAATCTGTTCAGATGTTAATATTCTTTTGTTCCCAATTGCTTTATAATAATAGGAAAATGAATTTACCATACCAGCTATAAAGCATTACAAATTTGTCACTGACAAGAGGGATTTATATATAAAGAAGTAATGGATTTCGCTCGAATAACCCCATATCATTGAGTACTCTTCATATAAAAGCCTTTTTTGTTTGAATAAGGACATACAGAAATTCTGAGTTTAGCATTAACAAAACTAAAGAAAATTTTATGAAATGAAATTAATTTTAGGAGTAAGCACAGACAAGAGAACCATGGGGGAAAAGAGACTTATCTGTGTTAATTATGGAAAAAGGAAAGATTAATGCTAGGTGAGAAAACTCAGGATTATTAAATAAAACCATACAAAAAAGAGATATTGGAACTGTTCCTGAAAGGCCAAACTGCTTTTATCTACCCAAGATTCACCAAAGTCTCTAGAGCCCAAACTGTAGTTATCTTCTTGCATCCGACATACTTGCACACTTATTAACGAAGGGAATGCTCTTAACAATATTCAGTCAGAGAGGGTAGATGGCCTTGTTCAAGATGGGCACAATATTTGTAATGGGGAGTGTAAAAATTACATAAGGTGTAGAGACAAATGTGACGGTATACAACGTGGTGGTTATCAAAATCAGACCTGGTTAGGTGGCTCTTCTCATAAAAATCACAGGGCGCTTGACAAAAATGATCACTGATCTGCCTGTGGCAGACACCTGGATGGAAGAGCAAAGGATTTCCTGCCGCCTCTTCCTTGCTCCACACTCACAGGAGCTATGGGAGTTAAAAGGGGCCTCGGTGACAGTGCTGCCCAAACATCAGACCGTCTACTCCAACACCCTCATGGACAGGGCTGAGTCTGTCAGTACACTGTCAGGATATCTGCAGTATAAGTTACTTCGTACTTAGAAGGCGATGCACTATTGAACAGAAAACAGTAGTAGCTGGATTTATCTTTTTTATTTTGCCTGAGAACATCTTTTATAGTAAATTGCTAAAGTATTCTTATTATGGGGAACAAGATCAAAATTGTCTATCCTCTGAAAGAAAAAGAGCTCATAATAAAATCACTAAATGATTGAACATGATTCTGCTGGAAGGAGAATTATTAAACAAACAAACAAACAAACAAAAAACCCTGATCCTCAGATGGAATGTTCTGTCAGCGTTAGCTGCAGTTCACTGTTTCTCCTCCTCCTTCTTCTTCTCATTATTATTTTTAAAAACAAGAGAATGGGTGAGGTGACTCACAGATGAAAATCAGCAACTATTTTTAATATCGAAAAGGTTTCCTTATACAAGTATGGCCCTGTGACAGACTTCCCCTAGGAGGAAACGGCCAAAGTTCTTTTGAATACAGAAATCACACTTCGTCTTAGAGGCTCATTTAAAACCACATTCTACCTACTCACTCACCGTTTGGAGACAAAGTCACCGCAGGCATCGAGTGCATACTGGGCTCTGCTATGTACTTGAAATCCACAGGGATGTCCCTAAAATTTAAAAAACAGCTTCTCAGAATTAAGTAATTTCTAAAAAAGTACCTTTGGAAGAGTTCTCTCCGAACCTAAAGAGATATTCTTGAGATTATATATTTAATTTACCTTTCATGAGACTTCCTGGCGGGAAGGAAAAAAAATCACAAAATGGCCTCCTGTTGCTTATTACCAGTCTTGTACTTCACAAGTGCCTTTCCATGATAATTGTAACAGTGTTAGTGACTTAGTTTTCCAACTCTATTTGACTTAAACTTTGGCCTTTATGTTAAAAAAAAAAAAAAAGTCTGTGATTGAAGTTCTCTGACAATGAACTCATCCAAAAATGTACCATGGTAGGCAGCAGCAAGATGTCTGAGCAAGCCTACAGGGAGGGAGGTGTTCTTAGTTTACCTGACAGTCAGCCTTAACTTGTTAACTCTGCAAGCAGGTGAGAGGGTTAAAGAGGCTTCGGCAGTGCAAGGGGATAGAGGCGAAGCTGTACAGGGATCTGCAGGCAGGCAGAGCCCATCTGGAAGTAATGAGATTTCTGAATGGGTAAGGGAGCTTTCCTTACCTGGGTACCTGGTACCCAGGCACTGGGTCATCTTCTATTATTCTACATGTATATGGTGCAGGAGAAAAGTGCATTAAAGAAATTCTTATGTGAGTGACACAAAGAATAAAACAAAGACAACAAAAATCCAAAACTAGTCACCTAGAGCCGTGAAAAGTTCCAAATGCCTTTTTGTTTTTAATATTCTCCATGATAAAATAAAAAAAATCTCTTTAGGAATTCCGAAGGATCTTGGTCTTGTTGCTTTTCATGAGTGACCAGAAATGTTTTTTTACAGAATAACGTGTGGAAATCTGCTGAATAACAGAATATCAAGCAGCACTATCACTTTCTAACTATGGTTCAAGTTCCAAAGCTTTGATTAGTTAGAAAAACAATAATTATAATAATAATAATTTGCCTTTACGTAAGGATATTCTCTATCCATCTATCTACCCATCCAGAAGAAGCAAATGATTAGAAAAAACTTCTATGAGGCTGTTGGTTAGAACAAAGTATTTTTAGGTGTAACCTGGGGAACAGTATCATTTATCAAATTTCCAACCCTTTATTCCTCTCTAAAATACCAATGAGAAGTGACATTCAAAATAACCCACATGTACTGAAAAAACCTCAGTCTGAAAAAGGTTCAACTGTTTTTTCCTCATATAAAATTATTAGCCAATAATAATCAATAACATAGATTAAAACAGAAGAGCATTTCTAAATTAACCAGAGTCTAGGTTCAGATCAATCAATATTTTCCTAAAAGTAAACAAACAAACAAAAAAACTATACGCAGATCCCTTATTTCACTCGGTACAGTGAGGTCTAGAACAAGAAATGGGTCTGAACACTCTGTGAACATTGTTAACTGCTAGTGAAAATGTCTGCTTGGCATAGTTACACTTAATAAACACAACACTATTTTCTCATTCGAAACTAATTCAGTATAATAAGCTAGTAATTTATATCTTACATATAATCTTCAATCTGGAAATGAACTCTTTGAAAAAAACTTAATAAAAATCTGTGAAATTTTAGGGCACCTGGGTGGCTCAGTGTAAAGCCTCTGCCTTCGGGCATCGGGCTTTCTGCTCAGCAGGGAGCCTGCTTCCTCCTCTCTCTCTGCCTGCCTCTCTGCCTACTTGTGATTTCTCTCTGTCAAATAAATAAGTAAAATCTTTAAAAAAAAAAAAAAGAATTTTCCTACTGTTGGGGTCAGTTTTCACTTTGAGGTGGTCGGGGCCTCCCTTTTTGCAAGTTGCCAGTAACATTAGTAATTGCCTTCAGTGACAGATGTATGTGGTAAAGGTCAGCTCTAGGGATCCTGAGGTGATTCTGCTTCCTATTTGGCTTTGTAGCAAGACTGATGCTCACGTTTCCTTCTGACTCACTAAACTGGATGCAAGTTACCTTCTCTCCCCACCAGACCCTTCATCATCTAACTAACCAGTCATATGATTAAGATTGCAAGACCTGCATGTTTTATGTAAGCCTCATGGTATGCACAAAGCAAAAAAACCTATTGATACACAAAAGAGAAACAGAAGGAAATCAAAGCATACTACTATAGAAAAATCATCAAATCACAAAGGAAGAGAGGAAGAAAGAAAGGAACAAAGGAACTATAAACAGCCAGAAAACAATGAACAAAATGGCACTAGTAAAAGTCCAGACCTCTCAACAATTACCTCAAACGTAAATGGACTAAATTTACAAAAGACTCAAGTTAGGTGAATGGAAAAAAAAAAAAAAAAGACCCAACTATATACTGTGTATAAGAGACTCACTTCAGTTTGAAGGACTGATAGTGAAAGGATGGAAAACATATCCCATGAAAATGGAAACTAAAAGCCGGGGTAGTTGCTAGGCTTGTATCAAACAAAATAGACTTTAAGCCAAAAACTACAATAAGAGACAAAGAAGGCCATCAATTCATTAAGAAGATATAACAAAAACAAGTATTATACACCCAACATCAGAGCACCTAAACACATAAAGCAAATGTTAACAGATCTGAAGGGAGAAATAGATAGCCAGCCATACAATAATAGCAGGGGACATCCATACTCCATTGTCAACAACAGACAGGGCATCCAGACAGAAAATCAATAAGGAAACATTGCACTTAAATGACACATTAAACCAGATGGTCCTAACTGATGTATACAGAACATTCCACCGAACAGAGCAGAACACATTCTTCTCAAGTGCGTATGAAACATTCTCCAGGATAGATGATATATGATGCCGCACGACTATCTTTAATATGGTTAAGACTGAAATCATATCAAGCATCTTTTCTGACCACAGAGGTATGAAATGGAGATCAATTACAAGACAACTGGAAAATGTACAAGTATGTGGAGATTAACAACATGCTACTAAACAAAACATGGGTCAAAGATGAAAACAAAAGGGAAATCAAAACCTATCTTGACACAAATGAAAACAGAAACACAACATACCAAAACTTATGGGATGCAGCAAAAGCCAGTGGGAAGTTTATACTGATAAATACTTACATTAAAGAAGAATCTCAAATAAACAACTTTACACTTCAAAGAGCCAGGAAAAGAAGAACAATCTAAGACCAAGTTAACAGAAAGAAAAAAAAATACAAATGTCTGAGAGAAAACACATGAAATAGGGACTAGAGATAATAGAAAAGATCAATGAAACTAAGAGCTGGTTTTCTGAAAAAGAAAATTGATAAACATTTAGCTAAACTAAGAAAACAAGAGAAAAACTCATATAAAAAGAGAAATGAAATGCTCTCTCTCACTGTCTCTCTCTCAAATAAATAAATAAAATCTTTAAAAAAAAAGAGAGAGAGAAATGAAAGAGACATTATGACTGATAACAGTGAAGCACTAATGGTCACAAGAAACTACTATGAACAATTATATACCAACAAATTAGAAAACCTAGAAGAAATGAATAAATTCCTAGAAACATGCAACTTACCAAGACAGACTCATAAAGATATAGAAAATCTGAACAGACCAATGATAACTAAGGAGATTGAAACAGTAATCAAAAACAACAAAAAATGCCCAGGACCAGATGGCTTCACTGGTGACGTACAGTAAACATTTAAAGAAGAATTAATAGTAATCCTTCTCAAACTCTCCCCCGCCCCCCGCAAAAAAAAACAGAAGAGGAGGGAACACTTCCAAACTCATTTTATAAGGCCAGTATTACCCTGATGCCAAAGCCAGACAAAGACACTACAAGAAAACTATAGACCAACATCCCTAATGAATATAGGTGGAAAAATACTCAGTACAATTTTAGGAAACTGAATTCCACAGTACATTAGAGGAATCATATACCATGATCAAGTGGGATTTATCCCTGGGATGCAAGGATGGTTCAATATATACATCAATGAAATACAAAAGGGAATGATAAAAAAATCATACAATAATCTCAAAAAATGGACAACATTCAATATCTTTTCATGATAAAAAGTCTCAATGAACTGGGTATAGGGGGAACATAGCCACGTGTGATAAGTCCACAGCTAACATCATACTTAAATGTAAACGGCTGAAAGCTTTTACTCAGGAGCAGGAAGGATGTCTGCTCTAATCACTTTTAGTCAACGTAGTACTGAGTGTCCTAGCCAGAGCAATCAGGCCAGAAGAAAAAGGCATCCAAATAACAAAGAAGTAAAACTGTCTCTGTTTGCGAATGACATAGTATTATATATAGAAAACCCTAATGATTTCACACACACACAAACTGTTAGAACCAATAAATGATTCAGTGAAGTTGCAGAATAAAAACTCAGTATTAAAAAAATCAGTTGCATTTCTAGACACTAACAATGAACTCTTGGAAAGAGAAATTAAGAAAACAATCCCATTTGTAATAGCCTCAAAAAACAAGAAAATACTTGGGAATAAATTTAACCAAGGTGAAAGATCTGTACTTTTTTTTTGCTGGACATATTTTGCTGACCAATGTTCCAATTTCGAAAGCACACGCCAAGTGTTCTTAGAGCCCTGTAACTGCTACTTCACTTAAATATTTACCAATTTCGTTTAAACCACTCCACGTTTTAAAATGGAGCTGAAATATCATCTGAAGATAGAAACATCTGAAAGTTTAAGTATAATCAAACTGTGTATAAACAAAACAAGTACACGGATATGTTTATGCTTCAGACTATGGTGCAAGTAATGTAAGGCGGCTCATATAAAACTTTAGGTCCGTATGGGATTTTTGGCATGTGACATCATTTCTAAAGTAAAAAAAAATCTTAGTTATGAAACAGTCTCAAATCTTGGACTTTAAGGATGACATTAAAACTGTAGATAGAGTACACAGGTGGCTCTCCATGAGCGGGGGCAGTTTGAAGAGGTTTACTGGTGGTGAGCATGGGACAAACTGCGGTTCAAGCACACGAAACCTTCAATTACCCAAATTTCCCTGACGAGGGTTAGGGACCTGCTGAGTTCCCCAGAGAGACTCAGTTTCAGAAGCAAACTCCTGGCTTCCCACTTCTTAAAGCAGAGCATCTTCCCGGGTGGGAAGTCACACTTTTTAGGCCCTGCAAGGCTATAACCACGGCTGAGCTGTGTTTCATAACAGACTATAAAAACGAGCTGGGCGCCATCCAAACATTCCTTTGAACAAAAAGACTCTTACATATTTCTTCATAAATAAATGAAAAAACACGATCTATGATACTTAGTGAAACCAGTTTTAGTATTTCTTTAGGAAAGTTTTTCTTTCTCAAGGAAAGCAAAACTAACCAACATATTCTACAAATAAAACATTCGATTTTTACCATTATGTGTTATGAATGGCAGGACACAATGGGGCCATTTTCAGTACTGAATAATCATAATGTAGACATCTAAAAACTTAAGAGATTTTTAAGTATTTTCTTTTTTTGGGTTGACTCTGAGGTCAGGGTCTAATGTTTAATCCCAATAGTGAATAACAGAGTCTATACATTTGTGGGCCCTACATCTCATCAGTCATTTTGCAAAGACAAAGTACCTAATAAACAACGAAAGGCAACACAATATATAAACTTTTCACCAATGCAAGAAAAAATGGCTCAAAATATATAACCTTTAGATAGACTGCCCAAAGACTATGAAATATAGCATGCCTAAAGTTTTATTTCCATATTCTGGGTACTTAAATGTTTAAAACAGTTTGGCTGGCAAGCCAGATATCATAGTTGTGGAAATATTCACATAGTTGCCGATTATCAGGCTTTTCTTTGGCTACAGATTTTTAAATTGCTTGATATAATTATATAAATCAGATATTCTACTGACAAAAACTCACCATTCCCAAACTCTTAGGCTCTTATCATCAGATGTGCTCACAAATCTCCTGTTCTCGTCAACAAAAACAATGGTGTTGACGGCCCCCAAGTGCCGGTCATACTCCTGAACAATTTCCCCACTTCGAATGTCCCACTGTAGATCAAACAAGAGAAAAGGTAAAGACAGAAGTGGGGCAGATGTGAAAATAAAGGTCAGAACTTTGGAAAGTGAAGAAAAAAATCTCTAACATAATGACTATTTTCTACTAAAAATAGACCATTAGCAGCAAGCACTAAACAAGTTAACATTCCTTATTCCATCCCCTTAATACAACATAAACTATAGGAATCTTACTAAAAAATACTGTAAAAAAGATTTACCTGCACAATCTTTTTATCAGACATACCAGCTACAAAGAGATTTTGCTTATCTTCATCGGGATTAAATTTGACACAATAGGGCACTTTTCGGTTTGTAAATCTTGATATACACTGTCCTAAAACCAAAGACTCAAGTTAAAGTAGGGAAGAGAAATTTGACCACTTCAAAGACAGCCCGGGGATTAAAATCTAGAGATCATTTACTTAATACATTTTGGAGAAGGCAGACTGCTTGTTCCTTACTATAAACTCTAATGTTCCTTTTCACAGATTCCTTATGATTAAAAATATTTTTTTTTCAAAAGTAAATCTGGATCATCGACTGCAGAAGAGAGAAAGTGATTATGATGTGGAGCCGGAGTTGAGAACTACTGTGGGGTAAGCGTAGGGGCTCTGGCATCAGAGAGACGTTGGTTTAAATCAGTTCAGCCACTTATGAGCTATGTGGCTCTGGAAAAGCTCCCCCTTTAAGCCTCAATTTCTTCATCTATAATAATAATAGTAATTATAGGGCTATTTTAAGAATTGGATGTGATGCTGGATACAAGTGCCTAGCACAATGCCTGGTAAACAGTAAGTGTTCGATAAATATTAGCTATTATCTTGACCCTTAGAGCTTGGTAAATGAAAGATGGTTCTCTAATTATGCAAAATTATAGTAGCCACAATGTACTAAAATAATTAACGTCTGTGAATACATTAAACCACCTGACCCGTGGGTCTGTAGACAGACTTACTTTGTAATCAACAGGGGCAATTAAATTAATTCTGTTCGTCAGACATTTATTGTGCTTCTATGTGCAATGCAGTGTCCTTGGTGGTGGAGGGGAACAAGAAGATAATTAACTCATCTACGGAAGATTTCAAATTTGCTTGCCTATCAGGATGTTCGCTTTGTAAGTTGCATTTGATGGAAACAAAGGTTCAGAGTAAAAGAGCTACTTATGTAGCTGAGTTTGAACTCTACGAACATTTTATGGTATTAGCTGACAGTCGATATGAGAATGAGCAGCTACAGAGGCACCGTTTTGCCACAGAAGACTGCTCGACGTTCTATGGTTTATACGTGCTAATTTGTAAGATAAATGCGTACTGGCATTAGTATAAGTGAGCTCTTACCTGTCTCCGTGTCCCAGAGCTTAAGGTACCTGTCGTAAGCTGCGCTGAGGAACTGCGTCCCTGCAGTATTAAAGCAGATATCCCTAACGGCTTTGCTGTGGCCTAAGGCAGGGACAACAGAAATGGAGGTGAGGGCAAGGATTTTCTCTTAAAACAGAAACACCGCGAGAGAAATAGCATTTGCAAGCCACCCTGTGAGTCAGAATCTCGGGAATCCTATCCTGACTTACTGACGCAGAATATGGTAGGAGTGGGCTTGGGAACATAAGCGGTTTATTTCTCCTTCAGAAAGCTCCCTAGGTGTTTCTGATGCCTAACATTTAGGTAAGAGCCAAGAGAAAAGATCTAACATTTAGAGTTTGTCAGAGAAATCTTTTAATATGCAGTATACATAATTGATGACTAAGCAGCCAAGAATTTAAAGAAACAGACCAATTATTGCCAACGAAAGAGGAGGGCCTAGTGACATTTGGGAGGTTCGTTCTCCAGACTACTCACTAAGTGAAACAAAGCGACCCAATCCTAAATTTCATGGAATCATAGCTCTTCTCCAATACCTGCAGATTTCTGTGATCAAGTTACCAAGTTTCAGAGAAGTGACTTCAGAACCTCAAGAGACTAAGCCTTTTGGAATCTAACATTAATGTCTATCTTGCTTTAAAGATACCATCCTGACAATGAATTAACTTAAAGGTCCTTTGCTTGCAAACCAGTCTGCCAGACCAAGCCACTCTTTTTAAAGTTACAGGGACGGATAAAATGTGGCTAAATCAAAGCAGAAACTTCTGTTTTTTACCACCCCTCATGACCAAGACTGACAGAATATGGGTCGCATGAATCGTCAGCCACACACAGCAGCCCTGGACCGCCATCACCAGTGAATTCTAATTGGGCTACGTGTGACAGTAATTAGGCATTCTTTTCTACAGCAAGAGTCCCTTCTTCCAAAACCAGTCATTTCATTTTCCACTGAAAAACTATCTGCTGGTTAGATAGTTTCTCCATCTGTCCACTATGGAGACCAAGTCCATTATGCGTACAAGATGGAGACCAAGTCCACTATATGTACAAGATGGAGATCAAGTCCACTATATGTACAAGATGGAAACAAAGTCCACCACATGTACAAGATGGACACCAAGTCCACCATATGTACGAGAGGCATTTTGTTCCCATCTGCTGCTGAGAGTCTCCCTGTAGGATGCTCTGGCACCTTGGGCAGTATTCATTTGTTCAGCGACGCCCCAAAATTCTAACAAGACATGCAGAATGGACTCCCACTTAAATCTAAAAACAGAGCCACTACAAATCACACAAAAATTCAGTAATGTACAGTTACATTTGGAAACGTAACCAGCCTTCACATGAAATCTCACAAAGACAGTAAACTATCCTCTAACCAAAAGGCTAGTCGGCCACAAAGCTGTTCTCTTTTTGGCCTTGTTTTCTCCTTCAAGGAGTTCGCTCAGTCTTACTCTTTTGTGTGCTTTAGCCGCTGATTCCTAACCTCTTTTCGAAGCTCAACACCCGGCTAACTGCTCACTGGACATGTGCATCTCCATACTCCAAAGGCAGTTCAGGTTTAACAAGTGACACATTGTCATCGTCTTATGTCCCCTCTCATGGCCAATGGCACCCCCGTTCAGTCATCCAGCTGGAAGTCACCCTAGATTTCTGCTTCACTCTTATTACTCACATCCAGTGACTAAGTCCTGCTGATTTTAACTCTTGATTGTTCTTTTCCTCTCCATCAGCTGCTTTAGGCTAGGCTCTCATGGTCTCTAATCCAGGCCAATGACATAACCCTGTCATTTGTCTCCCTGCCTGCAGGCCTGCCCTACCAGAACATCTTCATACTACCACTGTGATCTCTGTAAACTTCAGATTGGACCGAGTCAATTTCCTCAAGAGCAGTTTAATGGCAGGCTTTCCAAGGCCCTCTGCATAGATTCTCCACTCCTCACTGATGGCACCAAAGGTCCGTCATGCTCTGCCCCCGGTTGTACTGCTATTCCCTCTTGGCACCTCTCCCGTGTCCCCTTCCTGGCAATTCTGCATTATACCCGGCTGTCCCAAAGAGCATTCGTTCTCAGACCACGTCTGCTTCTGCTCTTCTCTCTTTTGTTGTCTATGTGTCTACGTGGGAGGACTTCCTCTTCAAGACTCAGTTCGAGTCCTTGAAGACTTCCCTTCATTAGCAGTGTAGTAACATTATGGTCAATGATGGAGTTTAAAAAGTTTTTCCAAACAGATTATAGACAGAAAGGAAAGGAGTATTACCAATAAATGTTCGCAGACAGCGTCTGTCTCCATAAACCTCCCAGAGCTGGGGAAAAAAACACATAGAAATATTAAATTGAATACAAGATTTCCATAGAATGACAAGTTTCAATCAAGAGCAACAACCTTCTGCCAGCTATGTGTGTGCATATCTGCGGGTACTGGGGATTTAACCAAAGGCATCATACATTGACGAACATGATGCTTGGTGCTGTTAGTCTGTGTTGTACCATCTGGACTAAACACACACACACACCCCTGAGATCTGACAAAGATGCAGCAAAATATCAAGAGCACTTAGGTAGAGCTGATACAAGTGATCCTCTCTTTCTTCTTATTCTTTTCTATATTTGACATATTTTCCATGATGAAAAGTTTCTATTTATGTAATATGAGCTACTTCCAGAAGAACTAAATGTTATTAAAACTGCCATGTGTATAACATTTTGGCACCGAAGATTTTTTTTTGAACTTTCTAAAGTAACAAAATATTATAGAAGCTATATGGAAATGATGATCTAAAGGATATTAGGCTAATAATTCTCATCACACCTAAAGTGAATTAGTATATACAATAGCTTCAAAACTCCCTTTATTCTTTCTTTTTTTAAAAGACTTTATTTATTTATTTGTCGGGGAGAAAGAGTACAAGCAGGGGAAGTGGCAGGCAGAGGAAGAAGCAGGCTCCCCGCTGAGCAAGGGGCTCCCTGCAGGACTCCATCCCAGGATCCTGTGACCGTGACCTGAGCTGAAGGCAGACGCTTAACCAGCTGAGCCAACCAGGCACCCCTAAAACTACCTTTATTCTTGCGTGCCGCAAATCTAATCCTCAATAATGTTCCAAGTGTTCTAAAAGAAACAGCACTCTGGCCACCCCATGCCAGTAGGATGAAGTCTCAGTCCCCACAGCATAGAAGGCAAGGACCTCTAGCACCTGATCCTTTGCTGATGCCTGTCGCCATTCTGTATCTCTCAGATTCCAGACTCCAGCAGCCACAAACTCATAGTGTTCAGCAGAGGCCATGTCTATCTACTACTACTACCTATGCTCCCCTCACCCCCACCACTTTTTATTTAGTTACCTTTCTGCTGAAGGACGTTTCCTCTTAGAAACCAGAACTTTCCACCTGACTCTATAAACATCATTTACATCATAATGAAAGGATCACCCTGAGGGCAGGGACAGGGCCTTGATAAGTTTTCAGTCTCAGCCCCTTGCACGTAATGGATACCTAGTATATGTTTATGCATGTGAACAAAATTGAACACTAGGCTTTTTTAATTGGTCAGAAGACCTTCATCTCAACGAACATAGGTTGTATTAAGTCAAAGTTAAAGGAAACAAAGGGGAATGCCTGGGTGGCTCAGTGGGTTAAAGCCTCTGTCTTCAGCTCAGGTCATGATCCCAGGGTCCTGGGATGGAGCCCAGCATCAGGCTCCCTGCTCCTCTCCTCTCTCTCTGCCTGCCTCTCTGCCTACTTGTGATCTCTGTCAAATAAATAAATAAAATCTTAAAAAAAAAAAAAAAAAAAAGGAAAAAAGGTTTTCACTCCAAATAGTTGGCCTTTGATTTTAAGCTACTGAGTAGAGACAAATGCCTAGATGATTGCTCTCATCAAGAAAAGCTACTTTCATATATTGTTAATATCCATGAATTGTTTACAAAGAGTAAAATTTTAATGATTCAACTTTCCAAGCCTCAAGAGTATTACAGAGTTGATATTTCTTGACCATCATAACAAACTAGACACAGAAGACACAGAAAAAGATAACTATTCTTTCAGATTTACGATTTTTTAAAAAGGCTTTGCCCATGTTCAAGCTGACATGCTGTGGCAAGTGAATTTTTCCCCACATACTCTATAGCAGAAATCTAACTTAGGGTGGAGCCTCCTGAGACGAAAAACCTGAAAGAAGCTAGGAGCATTTCTGCTACTTGGTACCTACTTGCATTTCTAAGAAAAAGTGTGAATTACATTATCTATTTTCTAAAATGGGATTTCTAATGCGTGTTCTCTCTAGCTCATACGGTTCTGAGGAAAAAATGAACTCAGTTACGTATCCAAAACCTCTAAAAAATGCATTACTAGTGGTTAAATATTTGTGTATCTAAATCCAAAGTGATTGATTACATTCTAATCAGTTATCTAAGCTTACAAAAGAGCCTAGCCAATTGGACCACAGAGCCACACATGTTTGGGAGGAATTCATAAATGGCTGTATTCACGGGGCCTAAGAGAAAATAATTAGGCTCTAATTGCCTATCAAACACAAATTTCTTTATAATTAACCAAACAGACTTCACCAAAGCACTAGCTCTGCAGCATTCCTACTCTGTTACTGAAAACTCACCTTGATTTTACAGTCCATGGAACAAGACAGCAATAAATGGCCAGATAGAGGAAATAATCTGACAGCACTGACGCCCTATAAAAAGGTATTATAGTAATCAATCAACTGGAATGAAACATAAGGAAAGGACAGTGTATTTTTAGGCAATCTAATTTACTTTTTTCTTCATTCCAAAAATCATGCCCCAGAATAAGCTTTGTTAGTATTCCAAGAACAGCCTTTTTGACACTAAACTTTTGAAGATATGTTCTTTAGCCACATCCTCTCCAACACTTGTTGTTTACTGTTTTGTTAGTTTTGGCTGTTCTAACTGGTGTAAGGTGCTATCTCAATGTCGTTCTGATTTGAATCTCCCTGATGGCTAATGATGATGAACAGTTTTTCAGGTGTCTGTTAGCCACTTGTATGTCTTCTTTGGAGAAGTGTCTGTTCATGTCTTCTGCCATTTTTTGACATCAGCTTTTCTGTCATTTTAGAATTGGTGGTGGGTTTTATTTGTTTATTACTACTGACTTTCTGACCCAAGGGAATTCTTAAGTCAATCAAGTTGCTAATGCTCTCTCTCCTCTTCCTTCTTTCACTCAGTTTTTTTGCTCTTTGCTAAAAGCTGGGAATTATCAGTTGGAATAGTGCAGATGACAAGGAATATCAACATCAGAACTTTCCAGTATCTTGCCTCTGCCTTAGTCTCAATATGATCATAGTTTATAAACCAGAAACCATCTAATCTTCTCTTAAGCACGGTAATCCCAAGAGCTAAGGCAAAATTACTGATGTTTTGGTGCTACTACCGACCCATTATTCATTGACATTGTACCCTAGAAAAAGCAGAATGTGGCAGGAATTTCTAGGGAAAGGCTTGTGCTACCGGAACACTGAATTATGAATCATGGCCAATCCCTATGACAAACCTGCTTACCTTCGTATGTCCAGACCACACATGAATTTGCTTTTTGGGAAGGTAACACTTCTCAGGTGGCACAGTCGACCGAAGATTAACACCAACATCCTGAGGTATGTGAAGATAGGATCTACCTTGGTAGTCATACATTTCTTTAACTGAACAAGACAAAGGGAAGCAATGAACACATACAAGCTATAGTCATAAAATCTGTATCCTTAAATGATAACAATTTACTCACAGGGCTATTGTTCCTTCTTAAGGTTTAGGTAACAACACTGATGAAGTTAAGTGAAGAGTCAGCTAAAATTGAGCTGTTTGAAATCCCTGCTATTATTTACAATTAGAGGTAGTATTTTGGAATTTCTAAATACCCAGAGAATATCAGTCCTTTAAATAAGTTGTGTAATTCTTTTACTTAGTTAAACATTTTAATGATATTTAAAGAAGATTTCACCGCAGCATAATTATATCGAGGGAAGAAGAGAAAATGCTTGGGCTTTGTGAGTCACTGGCAAAGACCCAGAAGCAAAACAGGATAGAAAAGAAGTTAAAACAAAAATATCAACTATCCTTTTTCCCTGACTTCCTCTTTTGTGCCCTTCCAGGTTCCTTTTCCATTCTCTTTTCCACTTTCAACACAAAGTTTGCAGTGAAGTTACTAGTGGGACTTAAATTGCATAGTGTGCATAAAGCATTTAGTAACCTGCCTGCCACACAGTAAGTTCTGAGTAGCTGTTGGCTGTTATTTTGATTATGGCTGCAAGCAATTTAGTATTAAATTGCGTCCTTGGAGAGAAAACTGGAGTTTGAGAAACCAAATATGGACTCATCAAACCTAAATATTTGATATTTGTGATCTAACATTAGAATAAACAATACAATGGTACTAAATTATTCTTTACAGTTTGATAATCACTACATAATTTCCCAAATATAACTGGTTATGAATGAACCAGGAACATTCTAGAATATTTATAAATCCTTTTGGAGTACATTTCCTGAATATGCATTTTCTTCCACATATCAAAATTAGTCTGAGAATCTTAATCTCCAGTCTATTCACATGAAAAACAAAGTCTTTCTTTTAAAGTATAACTTAGTTATGAATGATGTAGATATCTGGAGAATATTTGATTTGGGTTAAAAACAAAAGGGTAAAGTGACTGAGGGAAGAATCTGTTCTTAGGAAAGAACAGATTATGGACAATTCAGATTTCTTCTTTATCTACTATTTTTAAAAATTCACTAGCACTTCAAAGAATCATCCGTGGCGATCATTAATCAAGTTATTTTCTCTCCTTTATTAGAATATGAAGAGTCTGCTGTAATTTCTTTGAGATGCAAATTGTCAAATATAATTATTCTTAATATAGAGAAGTACAGCAGCTGATTAGTAAGGGCAGTTGATACATATGAACAGAGAACAGACCGAATATATGAAAGTTTATCATGAAAATGAAGAGGCATAAAAAATATATTACCATGTAGAATTGTCTTCTCCTCCCCAGGTTTCTCTTCTTCCTGTTTGCCTTTTTTCTGCCTCTTTGCTGTAATTTCATCCAATTCTTTTTGTTCTTCCTAAGGAAATTAAGGAGTGAACTTTGAAATGGATGTTCTAGAACCCCACTGTGCCCAAAGCTGCTTATAAATACTTTATACTGAGCTCCAATTTTGCGTGAAACAATAGCGGTTACGTATGTCTCCTGGGATAATAGTCTCAACTCTCTGACTGATTACAAATGACATGAAACACATAATGGGTACTAGTTAATACTTTTAAACTCATTTTATACAAAACCCACATTTCTGGAACACCTAGAAACAAATTTATTGTAGTATGCTAATTATGTAAGCAAAAAAAACAAAGTAGCTGGAAAATCTGGTATCGGGAAGGAAACTCAATTTTTGTACACAATGCTGTTCTCCAATAAACAGCTTTTACTAAGTCATAAGGATCTAAGCAACGACCACAGATTTGTGACACAGCTTTTATGGGAGGAGCAGTGGAAAGAAGGTGGGATAGTAGTAAATCTTTATCTATAATAACAAAGAAGTCAACAGATGATGTCTAATGTAAATAAAAAGCGGCACATGTATATGACTGAGATACACAGATGGAAGATACAGCTAGAATATAAGCTTCACGAGGACAGGATTTTCTTGATCTTGTCCACTGCTATATCCCTAAGACCTAGGACAGTCACTGGCTCATAGAGACAGTAGGATTAGGAGATGGAGAAGGACAGGTAGAGTTCTATGGTTTTACCTTATAAAACTTCATAGTATTATTTTTTCAAATATAAATTATTCTTTGTTAAAATTTTTTTTGAAATTTTTTCAGTGTTCCAAGATTCATTGTTTATGCACCGCACCCAGTGCTCCATGCAATACGTGCCCTCCTTAATACCCACCACCAGGCTCACCCAACCCCTCACCCCTTTCTTTTCCAAAACCCCCAGTCTGTTTCTCAGAGTCCACAGCCTCTCATGCTTCATCTCCCCCTCCGATTTATCCCAATTCACTTTTCCTTCTCCTTCTCCTAATGTCCTCTATGTTATTCCTTATGCTCTACAGGTAAGTGAAACCATAAGATAATTGAATTTCTCTGCTTGACTTAATTCACTCAGCATAATCTCCAGTCCCGTACATGTTGATACAAAAGTTGGGTATTTATCCTTTCTGATGGCTGTATAATACTCCATTATATATAGGGACCACATCTTCTTTATCCATTCATCTGTTGAAGGGCATCTTGGCTCTTTCCAGTTTGGCAATTGTGGACATTGCTGCTATGAACACTGGGGTACAGATGGCCCTTTTTTTTCCACTACATCTGTATCTTTGGGGTAAATACCCAGTAGTGCAATTGCAGAGTCATAGGGAAATTCTATTTTTAATTTCTTAAGGAATCTCCACGCTGTTCTCCAAAGTGGCTGCACCAACTTTCATTCCCACCAACAGTGTAAGAGGGTTCCCCTTTCTCCACATCCTCTCCAACACTTGTTGTTTACTGTTTTGTTAGTTTTGGCTGTTCTAACTGGTGTAAGGTGGTATCTCAATATGGTTTTGATTTGAATCTCCCTGATGGCTAATGATGATGAACATTTTTTCATGTGTTTGTTAGCCACTTGTATGTCTTCTTTGGAGAATTATCTGTTCATGTCTTCTGCCCATTTTTTGACATCAGCTTTTCTGTAATTTTAGAATTGGTGGTGGGTTTTATTTGTTTATTAAAATTTTCATATAAGTTAACAAATAAAACCCACCACCAATTCTAAAACAACAGAAAGGCTGATTCTGTGGTTACTATCGGAGTACGTGGTATCAAGAGCAGCTACCAAGGTAGCTTAGTGGCATTATCAATTTTTACTAAATTTAAATTATTAAAAATTGTTCAATGTTGTATTTTAATTAAAAATATGGAAGAAAATAAATCAGAAAAGGATAAATTAAAAATATTCCCAAGAAAAATTTAAAAATCTGACTCTATTTTCTCAGTCAACCACAGCAGAGAAATACTGATGAGTCATCATTTGGTTCTCTAAGGAAATCTCAAGTTTATTAATATAGATCTCTTTCACAGACACACAGCATCTACCTGAACTGGCAATGAAAAACATCAGAACTTACTTCTGAGGGTTTGGCTACATCCTTTTCATCCACATATTTTGCCCATGGTCCCAAGAAACCATCAATATTAGATGCATCATTTTCTTTGAACTTTTTCCTCTTCTCTATCTTTTTCTGACCAGTTTCAAACACGGTTAAACCTACATTAAAAAAAAAAAAAAGGATATTTTCTAAAGAAACAGTAGCATATATATAATTTTTACTTTATGTGGTTAAAGAAAAGTGATTGTTCAAGTGACCAAAGATTCATTAAAGAACACAAAACAAAGTCTGTATGAATCTGCCAGGTATACCAACTCATGCCATATAAAGAGAAACTCAACCTTCTGGGAAGAGAAGCTTTCTACTACTGCAATGTTTTGAGAGTCCTAATATATTAAAGAAAAGACCTGGTTATATAATCCTACAAGGTACACAATCCTTTTTAATGAATCAAGGATCTATTTCAGTGGATTTTACCACTTTCTGAAAGGAATCCAGCAACTTAGTATCACTAAATAATGATAAAATTACTTTTTTGTTGTTGTTGTTTCAAGAGAGAGTGTATATACATGGACAGAGGGAGAGGGTGAGAGAGAATCTTTAACAGGCTCCACGCTCAGCGTGCAACCCAACACAGGGCTTGATCTCACGACCCTGAGATCATGACCTGAGCTGAAATCAAGAGTGGGGTGCTCAACCGACTGAATCACCCAGGTGCCCAGATAAGGCTACTTTTGAAAGCAAGAATAAATTTAAATTTATCATTTAAAAACTGAATTATAGTAAGGAATTAGTAACTTAAAAATTAACAATATATATATCAAGCAAGGTTTCACAAGAATCTGGTATTCTTCTAAGTGATCAAAATCTAAATTGGACCTCTCATACCATAAATCTTTAGATTAAAAAGAAAACAGGAAAGAGGATGTTTCTGGTTGAGATTCTGATTTGATCAGTAGGAGGCGGCAAGTTGCGTAGTCATTAAATTGGAAAAAGAAAGGTTTATGGGAGTCATAATCACAATTTAACTGTTAACAGAAAATCTAACTACATAAAGATATGGCTTGTAGACGTCTAACTTATTTGAAAAAGCCTGCCTATATTAATTCAAATGAGTTTCCTTTAGGTTGTGTGCTACAACAAAAGCTTATCAAATTCTATTTTAACAATAATGTAGCTCATACACTGAAGGTTGCTGGATGATACAGGGTCTTCTAAGTAGAAGTATCCTCGTACAAGCAGCATGTTCTTTTCCTTTTTAAGATTTTATTTATTTATTTGACAGAGAGAGATCACAAGTAGGCAGAGAGGCAGGCAGAGGGGAGGGGGAAAGCAGGCTCCTTGCTGAGCAGAGAGCCTGATGCAGCGCTCGATCCCAGGACCGTGAGATCATGACCTGAGCCGAAGGCAGAGGCTGAACCCACTGAGCTCCCCCCACAGCTGCCCAGCATATTCTTTTTCTAATGAGCATATTTTATGGGTAAGATTCCAATGATGAGCTTTGTGACAAGTTAGCATTTAGAGTATGATACTTTGTCTTATAAGTACAAAATGAATATGAGCACAAACACATATTCTAAAACATATTCAAACTCAGCCTTCAAAGCAACCCTAAGACAATCTCCATAGACAATGTATAATAAAACTTGTTCCACTCTGTAAAAATGTAGCTTGACATCTGTGCTGAGAAATAAACTGCAAGCATTTGTTACACATTAATTATAATTTATTGAATGAGTTCTACAAAGTTGGCACTGTGCCAAGTACTCATAACAACACAAATGATAGGTACTAACACCTTCCCTACAAGGTTGCATTCCTCATAAGTAGCAAAAACAAGCTTTAAACTATAATAGTTCTAAACTATATTGCTCTATATTACTTGTCTCAACTTAAAAATAAAATCAATCTAATAAAATACTAGTTTTTCCTACTGTCTCAGGTCAATCTGCAAGACAGTAGTTGTAAGTGTGTGTATATATACATATACTTGATATGAAATATTTCAAATAAATTTGAATAAATTACCTTGATTTTTTTCAGCTTCTTCTACTGAACCAATATATTTAGTAGACACTTGATGGTTATCTAATGAAGGGTCTAATGCATAACCTGTAAGGAAAAAGTCCATATTACTGATCCCATTGTTGCCATTTAAAATTCATTTTCTTACATACAGATACACTCATCTCACGTTTTCCTTCCCAGATGGTGAAATGGTCTCTCAGCATTTCAGGGTGGACCATTGAAGGACTTCAGCTGAGTAAGAAGTATCTTCTAGAATGAATCTAGCATGCTGACCTTACATTATTAACAGTCTCTCTGACCAAGCAAACGTTGCATGTTCACCATACTGGAATTAAAAATAAAAGTAACCTCTTAACACTATCTGGTCATTTACCAACTTCAACAGCAATCTGCATATGATGGGCATTCAATAACAAGTGTCCATTATCAAGTAAAACAGAGAATATTCTGTTTTTAAGGCCACAGAATATTTCTAGTACTCAGAAATAACAGCATATTTAGAATGATAGCTAAAAACATGAGTTCATCTTCCCATTTGTATAAATACAGATGCATTTAAGGAAATACACTACCTTAAAAAGGAAACTAGATTAGTAAATTTAAAAAGAAGATAAAACAGATTATTCACACAAAAGCATATCAAACTGGAAACTGTAAATCTTAATCACCTTACCGTATGTGGCAAATGTTCTTCTTTGCTGTTCAAACATAAAATCATTGATATGAGCTGGTTCAGCATACCCAGAAAGCATATTCCTAGGGGCAGCCATCTGCTGTGTCCTAAAGGGATTTTCTGGTCCAAACTGCAATGTTATAAGAAAAAAATAAACTTAAATTCTGATATATAAAACTAAAATTACTAGAATTATTGTACAATATATTATCAACTCTAAATCATTAGGGGCTATTGGGGGACATACTGGGTTCCTATTGGGGAACATGCTCCCCACACATGGTTCGGTGTAGCTGGGCAATGACTGATTAGCACTGTTTGTCAGCCCCTAGGTCAGAAAGAGAGGAATCCAGCTCTCCTAAGTCTGTGGGGGCGGGGTGGGGGGGGGAGCTATTTAAATTTAAGTAAATTAAATTAAGTAAAAATTCAGTTCCTCAGTCATACTAGCCAAACTTAGACTTCAAGAGTCACATGTGGTTATTGGCTAATACATTTCCACCATTGCAGCAAGTTCTATTTGACAATGCTGCTCTTGATAATTGAAAGTAACTGTATTTTTGTCTAAATCCTGATTTGGGATTTTTTTGGCGACTTTTTTTTTTTAATTTGTAAAGATGATTTTTGGTGACTTTTATTTCAATAATGGCACCGTGATGTAATTTTAAAAGATACATGTTTCTTCTTCACTAGATTATGAGTTCCTCAAAGGTAGAGACTTAAAATCTTCAATTTTTCCCATAATGCCTGGCATATAGAAAGCACTAATGAAGGAAAGATTACTCAGAATCCCACTGGGGGCAGAGAATAGGAAATAGAAAATAAAAGTAAAATGCTTGAAAAAGTCCCCAGAAAAGACATTACAAATGAAAATAAAATTTCTCTACTGTGAAAAGCCACACTAACAGGTCTTATACAAAATAGTACATTATTCTCTGTTTGGTTTATAATGCTTTGAGCTTCCACAACGGTTTCTAAATGTTATTTACTTTGATCTGTACAAAAATCCTGGAAAGTTAGAGCGGTATTCTCCTTTTCATGTTAGAAATGAAGGAAAAAAACTAAAGATGATGTATTTTATCTGTCCTAATGTCGGGAGTTTTAGTCTTAATTGGTAGAACCAGGTTAGAACAAACCCTAGTCTAGGATTCCACTGCACTGTAACATTCTTTAAATGTCAATCATAGTAGCTTTTTAAAAAATTGGGTAAAAAAGTACCAGATTATATCAAGCACTATTAACTTAAAAATATTTATTTAATGGTAATGGAAAAATCCAACTTTGTATTTTTTTTAAAGATTTTATTTATTTATTTGAGAGAGAGGGAGAGAGAGGGAAAAGTGCAAAGGGAGAGTGAGAGGGAGAAGCAGACTCCCAGCTGAGCAGAGAGCCTGACATGGGACTCAATCCCAGGACCCTGAGACCATAACCCAAGCCACAGGCAGATGCTTAACAGACTGAGCCCAGGCATCCCTGTATTTTCTTTTTAAATGAAGAATAAAGTGAACTTCCCACTTTAGAAATTGTGGAATTTGACAAGGTATTTTTATTTGACCTCTGTAGGTATACTGTCATGATGAAGTATTTCGAAGTTAGAACATCTTAAGTCACTACCATTAGAAACCACCTTTCCTATGATACATTTCTAAGAGCCATAAATATAACTTATTGATCCTCTCTTAAACAGAATGCTGCCTTCTCTAGATATCAACATTATATTATGCACAAAAATCTGAAATTAATTGTTACACGTGCCTTGTGGTTTTTCTGCTTCAGAAGAAAATAAATTACTATAATACTTTTATATTGACAGCTTCCACTTATATATTTAAAATGATTCAATTTAAAAATATCCAATTTTCATTAACTTTCATTACTATTTATTCTGAATTATGAACTTTCACTACTATTTATTCTGAATTATAATAAAGGACAGTGCTAAGACTTCATAGCCCACATTAGTTCCTCCTTGCTGATGGGTGGAAATGTAGGGGAGAAAAACATTTAGACTGCTGAAGGCTGGCAGTTACAGTAACTTCGTTCAGTCATGAAATTTATTACAAATTTATTACATTTTACAGGTACTTAAGCTGAGACAACAAAAAGATCTTCTAACAGGAAGCTGGGCTGGGGGAGGATCTCCGTGCTTTTGGCTCACCTGAACTGCCTGGTTATCAGCAGCTATCGGAACTGATCTCAGAGACATTAAATAAACGCCAACAAAGAAAGGGAGAGAATGTTACTCAGCAGAACTCAGCTCTTCCGAATTACTTAAAAATTATGTGTCCCAGATGTGTTCAAGGTCTCTGTGAATATGCACTTCTTTTAATTCTGGGTTAACCATTAAAAAACAAAACAAAGCATAGGAGTGCCTAGCTGACTCAGTAAATCATACGACATTTGATCTTAGGGTTGTAGGTCTGAGCCCCATTTTGGGTGCAGAGATTACATAAAAATAAAATCTTTAAAAAAAATAAAAACAAAGCCTATAAAAAACACACAAGACTGACTTCCGTTTTTTTTTAACTTCTGGTAATTAACTAAGTTTAAGATAAATTTGCATTCAAGGGATTTTAAAAATACATATTTAAGTTAATTAGGTATGAGTATTTAACAGTTTTTAGCTAAGACCATACTGAAATACACTACAATCAATTATAATCTTAATCTCCCATATAAAATATACATATTTAAGTATTCATAATTCAGAACACGACATCTCAGGATATTCCTGAGTATGCTTACATCTTTCACCTGAGTGAAGTAGTGATTTATTTATAAAGTAGGAGGAAAGCATTTTATTTATTTGACAGAGAGAGAGAGACAGTGAGAGAGGGAATACAAGCAGGGGGAGTGGGAGAAGGAGAAGCAGGCTTCCTGTGGAGCAGGGAGCCCAATGCGGGCTCAATCCCAGCCAGGATCATGACCTGAGCCAAAGGCAGATGCTTAACTGACTTAAGCACCCAGAGAAAAGCATTTTTTAAAAAAACTTATTTATTTATGTATTTGAGAGAAAGTGAGGGCATGCGTGTGTGGGGAGAAGGGCAAAGGGAGAGAATCCCAAGCAGATCCCCCACGGTTCGTGGCGCCCCACACAAATCCCACGGCCTCTGAGATCACGACCCACGCTGAAACCAAGAGTCCAAGGCTCAACCGACTGAGCCGCCCAGGGGCCCCGAGGAAAGCATTTTTAATTTGTTAAGACACTGGTAGATAAATCTAAGAAACCTGTGTATTGTAAAGCAGTGGTTCTCAAAAGTCTTCAGAAGGTAGAATGCTTGAGGGTCAATGTCTTAGTAGTAAAACATCAGAGGAATTAAGAAAACTTACACTGGTAAAAACTGACTGTATGAAATCATAATAATAAGTTTACATATAGAATGCCCCCCCAAGTTACTGAACTAATAGTCATATAATACTTAGATTGCTGGTAAGTTTTTCACTAATATTTACTGTAGTCATCAATGTTTAGATACTTATAAACAAACTTTAAGGTAAGAAGAGCCTTTTGAATAACTTATTTTCCACAAATTTGGAAAAGATAACCACCATTCAATTTTATTGGCAGAACACCTTGATCTTTTAAGATATAAAAGCAGTTTAAATATTATTAATATAAGAATATTTTATTAGTGTGGGTTTTATGACCTTGGCCTCAGTTTCCTCATCTACAAAATATAAGAACTGATCTATCTGATTTCTAAAGTTCACTCTAACATTAGTATTTACAGCAGCCCTCTGGCCAAAAAAAAAAAAAAAAAAATCTCTGGCCAGATTTTTAACAAAAACTAGGATTTTTTTTTCTTTTAATTTTGGTATTTTTTTCTATTCCTAAAAGTACTATTATTTTAAATCTGAAAATCTCCCTGAGGCTTATGGATTTTATATGAGTCTACAAAAGCTGGCAAATACACATTTCTCTAAGTAGATCCAAAAAGGATGGAGTGAAAGGAAGAAAAGCAGTGGACTAAAACGATGGCTAGTATCTCTTCAAGTTCTGTCTGTAATTTGAGAAAGCTTATCTGGATACTAAGTTAGACCATTTAGGAAAAGTCCCTGGTTGGGAGGGAAAAACATATTTTATAAAATGAAATGGTCAATTCAGTTAATTTACTGAACTAGCAAAGTCAAAGTATGTGCATAGGGGTGTGACATGTAAACCCCATAACAGTCTGCAAACTGATCTTCCAGCCACAGAGCAATCGTTAGGAGTTACATGAACTCACATTCTCAAATATGTTACTCCCTCACAGTGTAACCTGAGACTTGGTTTCCTCGAAACAAAACAGGTGTTAGAGTACTTATTGCACAGGATTATTGTGAAGACTAAGAGAGATAAGGTACACAAATATATAAATTCCTCACTATGCTACCTGGTATACAGTAATAAATGACAGTTTCATTTCATTCGTTTCTGTTCCTGTTCTTTTCCATCATGCAAACCCTTATCAAATTAGCCTTCCTACAAATTCAGCTCTGATTATGCCACTCTTTAATAAGAATTTTAAAAATCTATTTATCATCTATTTTTAAAAAAGATTTTGTTTATTTATTTGACAGAGAGAGAGATCACAAGTAGGCAGAGAGGCAGGCAGAGGGAGAGGGGGAAGCAGGCTCCCTGCTGAGCAGATGTGGGGCTCAATCCCAGGACCCTGGGATCGTGACCCGAGCCTAAGGCAGAGGCTTTAACCCACTGAACCACCCAGGCACCCCAATATTCCTTAATTTAAATAGTTCTTCCTCTGTGCAACTTTTTCTTATCTTCATAATCAGATACAATCTCTCCCTTAACTTGAATACCACTTCAGGTATATACAAAACAGTCTGGTCTCTATCTTTTTTAAAAACAACACTGAACATACCATCTCTGGTAAACAGTAGCCGAGGAGAAGGATTGTATCTTTTTTCCAACAATGGATTCTCAACATATGGGAACGTGAATTTCATCAAGCAAAGTTCCTGCTAACACCTCTCCACACTTTGTCAAATTATACAGATCCTAGTCATAAAATTCAAAGGTAGTAAGTTCATTTAGCAACCAGGAAAAATAGTAATTTTTTTCTCATTTGTCCACCTTATCTCTTTTCTTAAACTGATGACAAGCATCAGTGTTCTAACATAAATTAATTTATATTTTGAATGCGAGGCTCCTTAACATGAGAAAAAAAACCCAGAATACTAACAGGATTGGTAATCTCACAAAGAGGATGATAGGCCTAATGCCTCACCAGTATCACCAAAAAAATCTTAATCTCCTAAATTTCAAAAACTCTAGTCACACAGCAATATATTGGTTATGCAAAAGGTCTAAAAATGGAAGAGAAAGAGCCTTCATATAAAATGCACTGACATGAGAATGTCACACCACACTACTTCCAAATTTTCTTTTTCTGCATTTAGTGGCCCTCTTTTACGGAGGCACTTTTCATTTAAAAAATCACGAAGCATATATGTGATATACAACCTTTCTTCACTGTGCCAGCTAAAATGGTACCAAGGGATATGAAACAGTCTATAGGTTCAGCAGGCTAGAAGGATTTAAGAAAAATGAAATAAGATTTAAAATGTGCTGCAGTACAAGAAAGAGATCCCTGCTTACTGGACACCCTGGGAACCGCCGGAGCCCTGTCATCAGCTGTGTTACATATTTCAATTGCCATATTTTAAGTAACTACAGAAACCTGAGCAGGCAAATTATACAGAACAGCTTTATGACTCTGCTTTATCAAAAAAAAAAAAAAAAAAAAGGGACAAGTGACTACAAGCTAAAAAACAAAAAATTAAAAGTAACTCTTTCTCTATCCAGTTGCAGTAAAATATGATCCCATACCCCATTTTTTTTTTAAAGATTTTATTTATTTATTTGACAGATCACAAGCAGGCAGAGAGGCAGGCAGAGAGAGAGGAGGAAGCAGGCTCCCTGCTGAGCAGAGGCTCGATCCCAGGACTCTGAGATCATGACCTGAGCTGAAGGCAGCGGCTTTAACCCACTGAGCCACCCAGGCACCCCCCCCCCATACCCCATTTTTAAAGTATTTCTTAAAGACCCTGCTACTGAAGGCCTATTTTGTTTTATAATGACCATTTTTTGGCACCTCTATTTCTCAATCAGGCATTCTTTCCTTTTTAAAAATGAAATAGCTAGAAATTTATTCTTTACACCAAGACTTTCCTAAATGGACAATTTTCACTGTTTTTTTGGGTTTTTTTTGCCTTTCTTCCTTCATCTTCTTTATGCTTCCATCACCATTTATCACCATCACCACCATCTTCATTATCACCACCATCTTCATTATCACCACCATCTTCATTATCACCACCATCATCATCATCACCATCATAAGATATCTTACCCAGAGCAGGCAATACACACTGTGACCACTACCGAGCAGCGAACACGTTAGCATGGCATTTCTTCCCAGCATTTAGCACAGGAGCATTTGTAACCAGATGTTTCACAATATACTATGCACTGATGATGTTAATAATAAATTCTTTTTCCCTTATGGTTAATCTGTAATACTCCCTAAACAAAACTGAGGAAGATGTTAACTACATTCTCGTCCAAGAATCAGATATTTAAAAATTTCTTTTTTCAAAAGGCATTGTTCCATTCTGTCAGATGCTGTATGTTAGTAGATGAACAGTAGTGGATTTTTTAAAGTACATTTTCTTGGGGCGCCTGGGTGGCTCAGTGGGTTAAAGCCTCTGCCTTCGGCTCAGGTCATGATCCCAGGTCCTGGGTTCAAGCCCCACATCGGGCTTTCTGCTCAGCAGGGAGCCTGCTTCCTCCTCTCTCTCTGCCTGCCTCTCTGCCTACTTGTAATTTCTCTCTGTCAAATAAATAAATAAAATCTTTGAAATGCACTCAGCCATCCCTGAGTGTTTAAAAAAAAAAAAAAAAGTACATTTTCTTGGGGCGCCTGGGTGGCTCAGTGGGTTGGGCCTCTACCTTCAGCTCGGGTCATGATCTCAGGATCCTGGGATCAAGCCCCGAAATTGGGCTCTCTGCTCAGCAGGGAGCCTGCTTCCCCCCCTCTCTCTGCCTACTTGTGATCTCTCTGTCAAATAAATAAATAAAATCTTAAAAAAAAAAAAAGTACATTTTTCTTTTCCTTTTATTTAAAAATTGAGATATAATTGGCATATAATAGGACATATTTTTCCAAAGTTTAAATAGCATACTCTCTTGAGAAAAATCTGAAAAATTAACCAACTGTTTATCTACTTATGTATAATTCAAATGCTTTAGCAAAAGGCAGAATCTTGAATAGAATGTCTTCTTACCTCAGGAGCAAACATGGTCTCATAGGTAGGATTATACTGAACTTCTTTGACAGCAGGGTCAAGGTGAACTCCAGTCTCCAAATCTTCCTAAAAGAAAACCAAATGAACATTAAAGATCTGACAAGTAATCATTTTATTCTGGAAACTATATTAAGGTCACACTAGCTATTTTAATACCAATTTTATGATTATTGTACTAATACCATATGATTAATAATTCTAATACTCAAAGACTAATAAAAGTAATGTATGTAGGTGTAAAGGTTAGAATGCATAACGATATTTTTTGCCTTCCAAAATGCTGATTTTATCCCACCTGAACAAATTTTAAAAATTTCTAAATAGGCTAATAAGCTACTCAAAGCTTTAAATTAAGAGAGCCCAAGTCCTCTTTTTTATGAATTCAAAAGACCTAGCCTCTGGTTCCAAATTCAGGATAACTACTTCTTTATTCAGCAAACCTGATTAGACATATACCCAGATGGCACAGGTTCTGGGCTACAGAAGTGTCAGGGCCCCAATATTCTAAATCTAAATCTTACATTCTACGCCAATGATTCAACCTTCTGAAATTCACCCCCCAGTTTAATGAACATAAAAATCTCATGTCCACTACAGAATCACTGGTGATCTCTATTTTATGTAACTACACCACCTGCTACAAATATAGTAAGTTCCAAATTGGTATCTCTAGCTTGGGCCTCTGCTCTGAATTCTAAAGACTTGTGTATCTAACTTTTAGCTCGACATCTTTTCTCCCAGGATGCCTAACAGACATCTCAAATTTGCTATATCTCACTTCCTGTTCCCCCCTTCCCCAGTGCCTTCTTCCAGCCTTACATTTGCTTAGGCAGAAACTCCCAGAGTTATCCTCGCTTCCTCTATCTTTCCTGTTGTATCTCCAATCCATCAGCAAAGCCTCTACCTTCTACATACATCCAAAGTTCAACCACTTCTCAAGTCCTCTTTCATGGTCACCTCATAGTCTAATTTACCATCTCACACCTGATTACCAGGCTCCCTGCTTTTACCCTTGTCTACCCACAGCCTCACTTCATGCAGGAAGCTGTGTGATTTTAAAATACTATATTATGTTTGGGTTATGAACATTGGGGAGGATATGTGACATGGTGAGTGCTGGGAAGTGTGTAAGCCTGACGATTCACCGACCTGTACCTCTGGGGCAAATAATACATTATATGTTAATAAAAATAATTAATAAAAAATATTATATTATGTTACTCCTGTTCTAAATCCTCAAGTAACTTCTCCACTCAGAGTAAAAGCCTAATGAAGGCCAAAGGCTCATTACCAGTTGTTCTCAGAGAGTAAATATGGTTCCCCAGGTAGTGCTATAGGGGATTTTATCTTCCTGTATTGTCCTGCCTGAGTATTTACATATTAAAAACATGTTATTCATACATGTTTAATTCACATATTAAGCAGGCTATATATACCTTTCCTTTAATTAGGGCAGTCAAGTTATATTTTGAAATTTTTAAGGAAGTTACATATCATCTCTGAATTACATTTCGGTAAAGCAGAATTACAGAACTGCTATTAGAAAGTGAGGATGTTTGAATCTATCTGGTTGAGAATTAGCCTCCTCTTCTGAGATCTCAGAATGGTCACCCCCTGTGAAACTTGCCCCCACAAACTTCCATCTTCACCAAGTCCTGTGCCAGTGCTCATCAACTCAGGCCTCACTGGCTCACTTGCTATTCCTAGAATTCACCAAAGGTCGATCCTGCCTCAGGGTCTCTGCATATACTATTTCCTTTTCCTGGAATGTTCTTTCCCTAGATAGCCACATGATTGTTTTCTCTCCTTTATCAGGTCTCAGTTTTTCTACTTTCCTCTTACCTTGCTTTATTTTTGTACATTATATTTATCATCATCCGCCACAGATGTACTTATTGTCTACATCCCTTACTAAAGATTGGATTTCAAATGCACGCATGTATCCTCGACCCCTAGAATCAACCCTACCATATCACCTTCTTTATTCTGTTGGCCTTTTGCTAATGTAACATACATCTGTCTATATAATACAAAACACAATTCAAAGCAATATCAAATAATTTTTTTAAAGGTGAGATATCATGAAGTTGATAGTGATGGTGGAGAAGAAGCAATGTCACTGACCAGTGAAGACCTGGTAGACTCAGAACAACTAATGACCAAAGACTAGAAAACAACAACAAAAAATAATACTAGAGGCACACAGTGAGTATTCCAAAATTTTACCATTTGTAAACCATCCCTCACCCAAAGCAGGCAACTTAATTTCTCTACTTCTCAAAGATAGGGTTCCTCAGGTATGACTCCCTTGGACTTCCACCCTCTCTAGTTTCGGAACTGTCCATATTTTTACCTTATCTTCTCTTTCTCAGGACTTCAATCTCCTCCTCAAATTTTTATCTGCCATCTTGACCATAATCCTGGCCTCTGGATCTATATTATCTAATTGCCCATTGAACTACATGATATGGATGTTCTACCACATCAAACACTTTGCTATGTCTCATTCCATGACTCCACCTTTCCTTGGTAACAAATAAGGCACTGAGTCTTACTGATCCTATCTCTGAAATATTTCTCCAGCAACCCTACTTCTACTGGCCTTCTCATCCTTGTCCCCATTATCCTCGTACAGACTTCATCATATCTTGTCTCATCCATTGTAATACCTCCTTATCTGATAATACACTCCCACCTTTGCCTTATTAGATAAATCTCTGATTTTTAAAAATATCAAGCACTTTCACCCTAGCTGTGCTATTGGCGATATTACTGTCTTTGTTCCTTATGCATTTCCCTTTATTATCTGATAATACGTCATCTTCTTATTTTCTCTTTTACCTTCCCTTCTCTTGACTCAGGAAAACTGCTCTTCTACAATCATTTTACATAATTCCTTACAGCAACTATGATACTATATCACTTGTTGCACATGGTTTTTACTAACATTTTACATCCTCACTGCCTAGTAGAATGCAGCGTAATCAGCGCCTGTTCAATAAGTATTTGTTAAATTGAAAAAAGAAAGAGTCAAATCCATTGAGAAAGAGGATGAAGGCTGACTAAAGATCACTGAATTTGGGCAATTACGTCACATGAAACCTTTGCCAGAGCGATTCGGGTAGTGCGGTAGAGTATGGAAAAGCAGTCGTAAGAGACAGAACTATACCTAAGGATTTAGAAAAACAAGACAGTAATCATTTCTACTCTCTCAAGACATTTGGCAATAAAGAAAAGAAGAGATGGCATGCCAGATTGAAGAATTTTTGAGGTAAAATTAAGTTTGTTTTTTCCCTCCTTAAGGAAAGACTAAGCCAAGATTTAATCAATTATAAGCTACAGGATAAGAGAAAGTAGGGAGAAACCTAGGAAAAAAGCCAGCACAGTTGGAAGGTTATCCTCTGAGAAGAGGCGAGTCCTCTCTGAGATGAAACAGAGAGGACAAAGACAAGGATAGATGTTCGGAGTTGGTGGGAGATGTTAGAACTCACAACTGATGTTATTTTCTTTGTGTAGTTGGGGGAACAGGCCTCTTCACAAAACAAGTGTGGTAACTTCAAATTCATTTATACATGTAATAAATATTGACTGGGTGCCTACTGTGTGTCAGGCATTGTTCTAGGCCCACAGAAACAGATATCGCTCCCCATCCTTGTGGAGCTTATATTCTTGTGGGGGAGACATACAATAAACAATATACTAAGTGAATTATATAGTTTGCTAGAAGAGGGTACGCACTATGAAAAAAAAGTGCTTAATGACCTTACTGTTGTCTCATATTGTCTCATATAATTCCTATAGCACTGCTAAAAATAAGCACTAGCAACATTAAGTCACTGACCCCAAGAAGCTAACAGAATAAATGAGAAAAGGAAAAAATTTCAAGTAACCACAAAGAACGATGTTAAAGCAATAAACCAAAAAATCACTGACAGACTCTCAGTCAGGGTTCTTCACTGCAAACAGGGGAAAAACCCTTACAGACCAATTAAACAGCACTGAATCCTTTTGAGTATCTCATCTTTTCTCTTGGAATTGCCAAGAAGGGTAGAGACTCGGTTTGGGAAAACAGGGTGAGAAAACAGGATCGTAAAATTAAAATGTCATATACAAATGGCTTCAACTGCATAAAAACTAAATTAAATGCATTTCTCAAACTGAAAATCAAGCATGTCACAGAACCAGTCTGCTGGGGACAAGAGTTCACCATTCCTGAACATCATTACTAAACCACTGTGGCTGCCACTGGATGCTTTTGAGACTACTGCCCTAGTTGGGAAACTAGACGCTGGCCACCACTGCCACTCAACATATTCTCTTTTCTTGCTTCTTTGTGGGTTGGCTTTAGATTAGAATTTAGGTGCATGCCTTTGTCTGCTCAGCCTAAGTTACTGTCCTGAGCCTTAGCTGAAAGGGAGCTGGGGGAATGAGAAGCTGGGCTTTTCACCACTGAAGGCTGGGGGCAGCAAGGGCTGTTCCTCACATTAAGACTCTTAGGAAGGGGATTCAGATGCGAGGCCATCTAAAGTATGATCCGTATACAGTTAACCCCTGCACAACAAGGGTTTGAATTTGTAGGCAGATTTTTTTCAATAAATACGGTACAGTACTATAAATGTATTTTCTTTTATGGTTTTCTTAATAACATTTTCTTTTCTCTAGCTTCCTTTATTGTAAGAATACAGTATATAACACACATGACAATGTATGTTTTAGTTGACTATTCATGTCATCAGTAAGGCTTCTGTCACCAGTAGACGATTTGTAGTTACTTTTTTGGGTAGTCAAAAGTGATACTCGGGGAAGGGAGTTGGAAGGGAGAGGGCTGCTGTCCCTAACCTCTCATTGTTCAAGGGCGAACTGTTTACTACCCGAGAATGCACACTAGAATCTTCACCGATTAGAGACAGTATCTGCTGAATGTTGAGTAGAAAAATTCTAGGATCGTAAAATTAAAATGTCATATACAAATGGCTTCAACTGCATAAAAACTAAATTAAATGCATTTCTCAATATTCAATTCTAGAGTAAACTGCTTAAACTAACAAGGCTTAGCCACATTCAGATCTCCCCGGTGGATTTCACAGAATATGTTTGTTAGAAACACTTTAAAATGTGGTTTATCAGATCTTTCCGATTAGGAGTATTTTGAATTTGAATTATTTTGAACAGAGTGCCATGAGATACCAAATTTTAAGGGCAAAGTATAATTTAAAAAGAATTACTCTTATATACACATCAGTGGCAACTAATAAAAAATATAAATAGATCCCAGTCTCTGGTTCCTGCTAAAATTATAGAACAAATTGAACAACCCTCCAGAAAATGAAGAATTTTTAATTAATTATACATTTAATTAGAAAAACTTGGACAATATCACAACCTTGTTTTAATACCCAGGAGGGGTTTAATAATAATTAAGCATGCAATTGAAATTACCACAGAATTACAGAGGACTTCCATTCAGTTTTAATTATCCATAAAAATTAAAGTGCAATGAGCGAAGGGTACCCTATGGGTCAAATAAGTTTGAACGGGTTATCTTCTGTTGAATCAAAGTAATTTGAGGATAATGAGATAGTATTTACTTTTGAGTCCTTTTCACATTTTTTACTCATGTACATGATAGATGGAAAAGCACTCTGTAAACTATAAAGCAGAAAACAAATATTAATCATTATGAGCTATTTATCAATTTATAGTTTCCCCCCTCAAGAAAGTAAAATGAATAAACTTCCTAAGATGGACATTTACATGGATGAGATAAAGAATAGAAATTCACATAAAGATATCCTTTGGGTTTGGCCCTTAATAAATGCAGAGGAAAAAAGTGATCTAGTTGAAGTTCATAAGTATAAGAAAGATCACCCATAAAGAAATTAGAGGCCGAATTCTCATTTTACTCAAGTTGGCTATGTTAAAGCAGGGAATGCACTCGGGAAAAGTAACATTCATGGACTACAATGAGAGAAAGCCAGGCCTGCTTTTACTTTTTTAACTTTAAATTCAATTAACAAGCAACTCTTGCAACCCAATAAGGTTCATTACATGATTTCCAAAGTGCCCAATCTGACAGTGTTGCATTAAAATACATTTTTAACAAGAAAATAACTGTTCTCATACACTGGAGAAAACAAAAATGTTTGATGGGAGTCCTAGCAGAAAAGAAGTGAGAACAGGACTAAGATAATACGTGAAGAGATAAGAACTGAGAACTTTCCAGAAACACTGAAGATCCACACTCTAAACCCATCAATTCCCAATTAAAGAAACCCCACAGATTCTGAGCAGGACAAACAAAAAGAAATCCACATCTGGGTATCCCATAATGAACGTGAAGACTGAAAACCACACCCCCCACAAAGGAGGCAGAGGGTAAGGGTCTTAAAAGCAGTCTGAAGAAAAAAGAAAAATATTTTAAATATGCTGAGAGCAAAAACTGCCCGCTAAGTAAACTAAACCCGGTGGAAAAAATCCATCAAAAAAGAGGGTTAAATAAAAACATTTTAAAACAAACTGAGGGAGCATGTAGTTGATGGCTCAGTCAGCTGAGCGGCCGAGTCCAGATTTCAGCTCAGGTTGGGGTCATGGGATCCAGCTCATGTGGGGCTCTATGCTCAGTGGGGAGTCTGCTTGAGATTCTTTCACTCTACCCTCCGCCCACCCTGCCTCACTCAGTCACTCTCTCTCTCAGGTAAATAATAAATACTAAAAAAAAAAAAAAAGAGAGAGATAAACTAAAACTACAAGCATTTGCCACCAGTTAGCCCTCACAAGAGGACATGAAGTGGGCCCTGTAAGGAGAAAAAAGCAACCTCTTGCATACGAGAGGCAAGAATCAGCTTGGCTTACGGTCATCTTCTGAAGTTTAAATATATGTGGGAAATACAGGATGCTAATAGCTAAAGCAGGGGTAGGGGAATGTTAATAAAACTGAAATATTCTGGGGCGCCTGGGTGGCTCAGTGGGTTAAAGCCGCTGCCTTCGGCTCGGGTCATGGTCCCAGGGTCCTGGGATCGAGCCCCACGTCGGGCTCTCTGCTCGGCAGGGAGCCTGCTTCCTCCTCTCTCTCTCTGCCTGCCTCTCTGCCTACTTGTGATCTCTGTCTGTAAAATGAATAAATAAAATCTTTAAAAAAAAAACCAAAAAACTGAAATATTCTAAGGCTTTTGCACTGTTCAGTAAGAGGCAAAGTACTGATTAATTCAGGTTTTAATGTCTACGGGTAACCACTCAAAGAGCAGAAACTGAGGGCATAATTTACAAATCAGCACTGGAAAAGGATGGAATGATTTAAAAAAAAAAATCAATCCAAAAGCATGGATGCCTAGCATACTAACTTCCTGTGAAGTCTTTCTTTCCCATTACCTGTATGTAAGACTATACTTAAAAAAAAAAAAAAATTGCTATGGCTGCACCTCACAAGTTCTGGTGAGTATTATTTTCCTTATTGCTCTGTTCAAAGTATTTTCCATTATTATTATTTTTTTTTATTTTGGCTCCTGGGTTATTGAGAAGTACAATTTCGTAATTTTCAAATACGGGAATTTTACAGTTAACTGGTTAGCTTAGAAGCATCGTGGTCAGAGAATGCGATAACATGATTTAAAATTTATTGAGGCTTGGGGCACCTGGGTGGCTCAGTCGGTTCTGCCTTCAGCTCAGGTCGTGATCGTGGGGTCCTGGTGATCAAGCCCTGAATGGGGCTTCCCTGCTCAGCAGAGACCCTGCTTCTCCCTCTGCCTCTGCTGCTCCCCCTGCTTGTGCTTGCACTTTCTTCTCTGTCAAATGAATAAATAAGATCTTTAAAAAAAAATTATTGAGACTTATTTTATGGTTTAGAGGGGTTGCCAAACTAGTTTTATGGGGAAAATCTAGCCTACAGTCTGTTTTTGTACCAACAAGCTAAGTATGGCATTTATTTTAAAGGCTTGTTTAAAAAAGAAAGACAAATAGAAGGTATGACAAGGACTATATGTGGCCAGCACAGCCTCAAATCTTTATCATTTGGCCTTTTACTGAAGTTCACCGGTGCCTGGCCTAGTGTATGGTCAGCTTTTAAAAAATGCTTTATTAGTGCTTGAGAAAAATATTCTGCTTTGAGTGCAAGTTCTTCATACCCTTTACATAGTTTGTTAATTTTGTTGTTCAAATTCACCGTTTCATAATTTTCCTTTTTGCTTGTTCTATCAATTATCAAAAGGTATAGTAAAATCTCTGCTGTGATGGTAGATTTGTTGGTTTTTTGTTGTAGTTCTATCAATTTTTACTTGACTATTTTCAGGTTACATTATTAGATGCATATGAATTTAAAACTGCCATATATCTCTTTGTGAATTGAACCTGTATCATTATGAAGTCTACTTTATTGATCTTAATACAACCAATGGCACTTATTTTTGTTGTTGTTGTTCAGTATTTGCTGGATATATTCTTTTTCCACCTTCTTACTTTTGATCATTCTGGAAAACTTGGCAAGCATGGCAAGAAAAAAAAATGAAAGAAATAGAGTCAAAGAAAGAAAAAAATATTGTCATACTTGCAGCAGATCTAACTATATAAGTAGTGAGACTAGTTAAATTAATAAATAGAAAAAGTAATGCTATTTATTAATATATTAGCATAAAAATAAGACACACTTAGAAATACTGGCAGCAAAACTGTTTTGCAAGATATTGATGGAGAAAATTAAACACTTCGGAAGAAATTAAAAATCTAAAGAAAACCTAAAGAAATGAATAGATATAATATTGTCTCTAAATTGATCTGTGGTTCACTATAATCAAACAAAATCCCACCTGGATGTTAGTAAAACTCCACAAGTCAATTCTAAACTGTATATAGAATTACAGAGGATAAGAATAGCCACAACATTCTTGACTAACAACAACAATAAGGGGTGAGGGGAAAAGTCCTACCAAAAGATCAAGCCATATTATTAAAAATGTTCACACCATGAGGCACCTGGGTGGCTCAGTGGGTTAAGCCTCTGTCTTGGGCTCAGGTCATGACCTCGGGGTCCTGGGATTAAGCCCTGCATTGGGCTCTCTGCTCCTCCTCTCTCTGGAGCCTGCTTCCTCCTCTCTCTCTCTCTCTCTCTCTGCCTACTTGTGATCTCTCTCTGTCAAATAAATAAATAAAATCTTTAAAAAAAATAAAAATAAAATAAAAATGTTCACACCATAAACAAAAATTAATTCCATGTGGATTTATGACTTAAATGCAAAAAGCAGAACTTTGTGCTTTCAAAAAATGAAATGGGAGAATATTCTTATAACTTTGGGATAAGAAAAGCTCTCAAACAAGAAACAGGAACCACAATTCATAAAAGACTAATCTGCTAAGACTAGACAAGTAAACAACTATTTATCATGACAGAATAGAGAGTGAGAAGACAAGCCGCAAACTGGAAAAGATATCTGCAGCACATGTAACTGACACAGGATATTATCTAGACTATACAAAGATTTCCTATAAATAAGAAGGAAGACGACCCAATAGTCAACTTCAAAAAGGAAAAAAAGTCAAATCACCAATAACATATATGAAAAGATGTTCAATCTCATTAGTGTTCAGTTAAGCAGTGTTCACTGCTTAAGTTTATACTCTTATCAAAATGCTTGCTATTTGTCATACTACAATTAGTCAAATACAGATGAACATATTTGCATGCTTCACATTGCCTCCCTTGGTCATTTTTCTATCCTCACACTTACTATGTGTAAGGTTTTAAGGTTTTATTTGTTTATTTGTTTTGCCTACAAGCATGCGTTGGTTCAAAACTAGTGATAACCGATGTCCCTGACTCTCATCATAGAACCTTCATCAGCTGGGGCAGGCGGACTCTGTACTCTGCTTCTAATGGACCTTTGGTACCTTATACAACCTCTCTTTCTGGATTATCTTACTTAAAAGTTCAGGTGTTTGAATTCATTCTTTCACCAAATATATCTCCCTCAATCTTGTGTACTAGGCATAGGAGACATGAAAATAGACACAACCATCTCTGGTCCCCAGGGTGTCCCAAGAGTTCAGGGTAAAGGAAAAGTGAACAAGTCACAGATATGCAGCAAGTACTACATCTGAGGTACCAAGGAGGGCTGCCTGGACAGACAGAGGAGGAAATATGTGCACTGAGATGGAAGGAGAGTAAGATTTTTTTTTGGCGGGGGTTGGGGGAAGCAGCATGAGGAACAAGGAAAGGGATTTCCAGGCAGAGAGACCAGTGTGGCCAAAAATCTTGAGAGGAAAAAAAAGAAAATAGGGCTTTGGGGGTTTATTTTGTAGAGAGCTCAGTACAGGAGAATGGCAGGCCTCAGGTTACACAAGAACTTAGGAATTAGTAGTAACACAGTGTCTTTGGGCAGGGAAGTGATATAACACTGGACTTTAGAAAGATTACTTTAGATGCATTGTGAAGGAAAGAATGGATTATAGAACGAGGAAATAAGAAAGGAAAAAGTACAAAGACCAGTTAGAAGGTTATTATAACAGTCTTGCAGAGAAATAAAAATCTGAAAGAAAATATTTGATAAATACCATTGTGTCACGATGACAGGACCCACTACCCAGAAGCAGGGGTTGAAAGAGAAAGGAAAAACAAGAATGACTCCTGGGAGAAGTAATGCAGACATGAAGTAAGGCTGTATCAGTGAAAATGGACAGGAAAAATTAATTTTAGAGAAATTAATGGAGCAGAAATGTTAGAACCAGCTGAACGACTAGCTCCAGGGGCTGAGGAAGAAGGAAAAGGAAGCCCCTTCTATTTTGGCTCGGACTAGTAAGTGGGTTGTGGGATCATTAACCAAAACAGGAAAAACAGGTGAGGCTGACCTTGAGAGGAAAAATAGTCTTAATTTTTCAGCACATTGGACTGGAGGTGCCTGAGAACCCTTCAGAGAGAGTTGTTTAGTAGTTCTGGAGCTAGGAGTTGGAAATAGCACAGATAGTGTGTCTGACAGTGTTATACATAAGTGCTGAATGTGCTTTGTAACAAATCTATCCACGAGATGGGTCCTAGTGTCATCCCCACTTTACAAAACAGAAAAACCTTTGGCACAGAACACTTAGGTCACTCATCCAAAGGGCGCCTGGGTGGCTTAGCTGGTTAAGTGTCTGCCTTTTGGCTCAGGTCATGGTCACATGGTTCTGGGATTGAACACCACGTCAGGCTCCCTACCTAGCGGGGAGCCAGCTTCTCCCTCTCCTCCCCACCTGTGCTCTCTGTCACTCTCTCTGTCTGTCTGTCTCTCTCAAATAAATAATTAAAATCTTAACAACAACAACAAAAAAGTAATTCATCCAAGGTGACCATATGGGTGAGTGCTGGAGCAGTATTTGAATCCCGGCAGTCCTGCAAGACTCCAGAGCCTATGTGAACCACAGTGCTCACTTGTGAGGCATCAGAAGCACAGACTGAAGTTGAAGGCATGAGAGAATATGAGGAATGAAAGGGGGACAAAGGGCAGAGTCAAAGGAAACATACAAGGGAGCACAGAAGAGCAGGGTTTCGGAAAACGGAGGATGGCCCTACGGAAGCCACGGGAGAGAAAGTTTCAAGAAACAAGACCTATTTAATAGTGTCACTTGATACAGATATTCAAGCCAGATGGCAGAACTTGACAAGTTCTCAACTAGTTTCCTAAGAGGCTAGGTTGCACTTGGTTGAGAAAATGAGATGAAGTGAGAGCTCCAAAAAGCTAAGCTGTGCAAAGAATGACAACTCGGGAGGCTGCTGGAGTGGGTGATACAAGTTTGGGGAGTTTGTTTTGTCATAAAGATAGGAGGATCCTAAACATTCTTTCATACCATTCTATTAATAAAAAGTAAAATTCATAAAAACTTGCAGAAGACTTGCCTTGGGAACATCTTTTTTTTTTTTTTTTGGTCTGATTTTTTTTTTAAATTGAAGTATAATTCGCATACAATGTTCTATTAGTTTCAGGTATACAACATACTGATTTGACAATTCTATAGGAAACACCTTAAATACAAAGTAATTTTTGCACACTGCCTCCCATCACCGGATCTTGAACTTCTGATCACCCCCATTAGGCTCTACTGGGCGTACACTACCAATTGGGAGATGCTTTCCTCTGGTTCTAGACACACCAACCTTTCCTCAGATCTTCAAACCCACTAGGCTCTTTGTCATCTCCAAACTTGCTTGGAAACTCTTGCCTTGTCTTGCAGATGGCTGGTTTCTCCTCCTCCTTCAAAGCTACTCTTTCAGAAAAGACTTCCCTGACCAATCTATGGAAGTCATAATCCTATTTTCTTCTCTATCACAGAACTCTTATTTTTTCCTTCATACTATTTAATTCAATCTGTAACCACTTTATTTGCTCACATTTTATGGGCTGCCTCTTCCACTAGCATGTATGCAAAGATGTCTGGCTTGTGGACCTCTGTGTCTTCAGCCCCTAGGATAGTTCCTGGCAAATAACTTGTCTTCAGTAAATATTTGTTAAATGATCCATACAACCAATGTCTCCCTCTATCACTTTCCTCAACTGGGATCAAGCACACTGTTTCTTAAACCTAAGGGCTTCTGTCACTCTTTGACATATACAATCACAAGGGTTAAACTAACATTTACTGTACTTTCATTAGTTACTAGGCTCTGTACTATAACCTACGTTTGTATCATTTCACTTAAGTTTTACATAACCCTCTCGTATAAATATGTACTTCCAAAATTATCTCCATTGTACAAGCGATGAAACAGAGAAGGTTGTAAGTTCACATAAGTGGTAGAGCGGGGATCAGAATCGAGTTCTGATTTTAGAAACAGAACAAAGCCGGGCCATTACTCACTTCAAGTGAGGGTACATACTCTAGTTTGGGAAGTTCTAATTGAAACCTGCTCTACCCAGGCCACATCCTAATCACAATAAATTCAAACTTCACAACCGGACTCCCCTTCCCACTTGCTTGCTGGCGGGAGGCGAAAGCGGGGAGCAGTGGAGAGCTGTCCTGAACTTCCAAGTCCCGGCTTCTCCCCAGGAAGACGCAGGTAGGAAGAAGAGATCCCAGCGTTAGCAACTTAAGTCTCCTCACCGAGGAAGAGGTAACCCGGGGGCTAACGAGAGACTGCCGGATTTTGGAGTAGAAGTAGACAAGTCCCGCACTGCATCAGTGACCCAAGAGCTTACCTTAACTGCCACCTCCGGAGCGGAGTCCACCGCCACTGCCAGAGAGGGTTTGGTCGAAGCTGATTTCGTCAAGTGCATGAGGGAGTCGGCAGCTGGCAGGGAACACCGACCGCCCTCACTGTCCGAGTCCGATTCGGACCCTGAACCCGAACCGTAGGACGCAGCCAGAGCTGCAATCGCAGCCGACATGACGGCACCAGATCCTCTGCGGAGACCAGGCCCGGGCGGAAGGAGTGGCTTCCAGGTCCTGACAGATGACCATAACACACAGTATTTACTTCCTTGGTAAGACTTCACTTACGAAATTTTAAACTGTACACTAATTAGCACTTGAATACGTATAGGAGAACCGAGAATATGAAAGCATTGATCTAGGGAAATAGAATTATAATACCTTTAAACTTTCAGGACCTTTGTGGCCTGATTAAAGACTACGAGTTCCGAAATACCTCGAGGCCGCAAAGTCCCACACTCCCGGCGTGCAGCGCGGCGGGAAGTTGGAGAGGTACAATGGGAAATGTAGTTTGGGGCGAGGGGCGGGGCGAAGTGGGCAGGCCTCTCTTTGACCCCTCCCCTGAATGGATGGTTCATTCAATTGGCTATCATCTTCCCTCACTCCCCGGCCAAGCACTGTTCTCTCCGTCCCCTTCCCCCAAATTGAGGATTGGGCAATACCAAACAGCCTCAGGAAATGGGGGGGAAAGCCGTATTCATTCCTTCTGTTGGGTGGGTGGGCGGAGGCTGAGTTTTCCCCCACAGCTGCACCTGGGCACTGGGAGCTGAAGAGGAAAGCGAGAATCTTAAGCTGGAAGACCCTGAGTTGTGGAGGGTAGCTCCTGTTGGGAAGGATGGGAGATTAGGTGGCGAGGGTCAGCGGTCCCCCCTCCTTCAGGCGCCGATCCCGGCGCCCGGTTGTGGAGCGTCGCGCGCGGGGAGGGGGCGGGCGGGGGGCGGCGGCGGCGGCTCTCGGTGTTGTTCGCTCGCGCGTCGAGCACACGGTGGGTCCGGCGACCGGCGGGCGCCGCAGGCGGCGTTCCCAGTAGTCCGGTGCCTCGGCCGCAGCCCAGAGGCGATTCCACGCCGGAGCCTGTCGCTCCTGGAGGCTCTAGGTGGAGTCCCGGGAGCTGAGGGGGACCGGCGGCCGCCACCGAAGCATGAAGACGGGGTAAGGCAAGACCCCCATGATTTCACGGTGAGCGCCAATCTCTCAGGAATTGGTATTTGGTGGGGAGAGGGTGCTGGGAGAGGAACTCTTTCTCACCGGCCAGAACGGAGAGAGGTGTGTGTGGCGCTCTTGCCCGGCAAAGGTGACGGGGATGGGCGCGCCTCCCCCGCGACGGCCCCCACCCCCATTCGCGGGTTTCCGGAGCTCTGGCCGCCCACCCGCCAGCCGGGCTGGGCTGCCGAGGGAGACGGCAGCCGGCCGGCGCGCCTGGGTCTCGGTTGCAGGGACCGCCCGAGGCTGCTCTAGGTGGGGAGACTGCGGGGCTCACCTGGGGTGCCACCGCCTGAGCTCCCCTGCCCTGGCCGGGCACCCCCTTGCCTGCTCGCTCTGGGGGCGGCTGCAGCACGGGGTGGTAGAGAATCCCCCGCTTGCGCTACGTGCGGGAGGCTCCGTAAAGCCGGCTAGTGCGTTTGCGTGTTTGCGCCGCGCGTCTTTATATTACAGACATGAAGGTAAAGCGAGTGCGGGGATCCCTTTCTTCCCCTGAAGAGGGGGCGAGGCGGGGAGGTCGCCTCGGATGCGTGGTAATGGGGGAGTGCCTCGAGCAGAGTTAGGGAGCCGCTTACTCAGCTCCGATGTCGGCAGGACTCGCCCATTGTGCCACCCAGATAATCATTCAACTATGCAGCATCCATTGCACCTTTCCCATTTTTCTTTTCCCCTTGCTACAGCATGCCCCCTAGCTTCGGTACTCTGACGCCTTCTCTTGCATGCGCTTGGGTGCTGAACTGGAATAATGATGAAAAGAAAGCACCTCTGACCTGAACATTCACAACCTGTCTTACAGCCGATTAATTAACTAATCTCTAGCTAGACTAGATACTTTAATATGACTCAGTCTAATCTTGACCCTTTCTGTATAAGGTGCTCTTTGGATTAAAATTTTATTTTTTTCTTTGGTGTTAAGATTCACGTATTAAGTCTTATTTCTTGTGCGGTAATTGGCTTATTGGTTATTCAACCCATCTAATGTTCTTAAATGTAATATGTGTGATAGGTAACTTTCATCTAATTGTTGATAGTGCTATCTCGTAATTAGAAATGCAGTCTATCTTTGAACTCTCGGGCACAGCTTTTCCCATATGTTCTAAGTTTCTGTTAGCAAAGTATTTTTATTTATGGCGAATATTTGAATAAAGTGCTGGGTAGAAAATTTCTCAAGTTTTGGATAAAAAAGTTTTGTATTTTGTTATTTTTCGGTAATATTTTATTGCTATTCATAGCTTTCAGTTGAATGAAAGGAAGCATTTAATATTTAAGGTGGGGTTTCAACTGCCATAATGAGCATTCGCTAATTTCTCTAAATTTTATTTTTCATTCAGTTATTTGCAATACCATGTATTTAATTACTTGTTGTGGAATTTTTTTCCTATTTTTTTTCTAACTTCTCTCTCCAAGGATGGGCAGGCTCCAGTTTTGCACGAACTACCTGAAAGATGGAATATTTTTTTGAAAACGGAAGAAACAACTGTTGGTTACTTGATTTTTGTGTTAAAAACTGTTTACCTCTCCTTACCTAAAAATAAAAGATTCACTGCCAAAAATAAGTGTTTCCTTTTTGTTTTTTTTGTGAACCTCCCCTTTGGCTTTTCCCCTTTAAGCTTGTTGCCATATCCTCTTGATAAAACAGAATTGCACATAGGCATTGCAGAGGCAGTTGTTTTAAGGTACAGTAATTGTTTTATGGCGTTTGGAAGTGGCGCACTTATAACTTGATGGTGTAGAATCAGTGCTTGGTTAGGAAATGACCTTGCAATTTACAAAATGGACACCTCTGTGCCTTGGTTTCCTTATATGTAAATGGAGACAATACCCATTTAGGTCATTGAGTAGTATGCATAAATTCAATAAAGATGTTTTCATAATGCTTTTAAATTTTTAGATATTTTAACTGATGGATGATGAAAATATTTCAGGGTAAAATACAAGATAAAAACGTCATTAGGATATCACCTGGCATGTTAGAATGGCTGATTTATATTGAATTTTGCCTTGGAGATATAGGGCTATAAATTGAAAAATGTTTCTCATCCATAAAGAGTTTTTAATAATTGCAAATTTAATGGGTATTGTAGTTAATACCTATATGTAGATATAACTATGGATATAGTTCATATTCATGAAAAAAGTTATATGACTTGATAATAAACAAGTAGAATCTTGAATTAAGTTTGTAAAAATAAATTTTTTTTTCCCAAAAAACATTAAGGCCTTTTTCATTGAAAAATTTGCAGATGACATGATCCAAAATACATAGTTGGGATCATTTGTAAGGTGTGGTATGGAGTTTTGTTCAGGTTTATAAATAATTCCATATTCAGATGCAGTGTATTAATGTTGTATAATACTATATTACACTTTTTTTTTTTTTTTTTTCATTTTCAGAGTAGTTTAAGGTATCCATTTCCAAGTGTTTGGTTTTCATTATCACAGAGATAGTAATAGTAACTTTTAATCTCCTTATTGGAATATTATTAACTCAGTTAATTTTCATAGCAAAAGTTACTGTTAAAATATATTATTAGAACTTTTACCAAAGCTGTATTTTTGGTTACTTTGTGGGGAAGCTTCATATAGATGATGAGTTTTATTCAAACGTCTTTAAAATTACTATTGTGTAGTTTCTTTTTTTGAGAATGAATTTGATTACATTTTTAATGTTTTCTCAAATGACCAACTTAAAATTCAGCTGTCATTTTCACTTGGGTAAATACAGTTAATTAAAGGTTTTTCTAAGCTTCTTGAGGACAGAAACTATCCTGAATCTTATTGTCAAAAATCTAAAATGGTTAGCATAGTGTTTAGCAAATAGTAGGGCCTCATTTTTGTTGTTATGAGACAAATAGAATGAGTGAAGAATATCCATTGATTTAGTGGATTGAATAGAAATTTTTAAAAATAGATTTATCCATAAATTTTAAATCATGAAATACAGCTTTATTTCAGGAGAAAAGAGAGAAATGCTTTGGAGGTTCTTGGAACTTTTTTTACCTGCTCAGTTAGAATTCCTTTACTCATATTTTTTGGAAGAGTACTAAATATCTGTATACAATAATGTGAGGGATTGTCAACCTTTCATTCATAAAATGATTAATTTTCTTACCTCTTCTAGGTCACTTCATGAAAATATGCATTAAAGGTTTTTTGTTGTTTTTCCTAAATTAGATAAGTATAGAAATGTTTTGGTTCTTTTTTGCTTACTTCAGTTTTCCAGTGAAATATTATTAAAAAGATGTATTTTAATTATATCCTGTGTCAAATGTGCCTGAATACCAAGTTTTAAAAATAAATGACCTTGAGGTAAAGCTTTTTATGAAGTGAAGAATCTTGAATTTTTAATTTATCACATTCAGTTTATAATTTTGAGTCTTTGTGTATTGCTGTTTCCTAATTTAGCATGAGATCTTTATTTTAAAATTTGTAAAATGGTTTGGAATTGGGAACTTCCTCAAAAACAATATTCTTGGTGGTTAGATTCACAGGCAGCCCACCAAATTTAACCCATAATGTACCTAAGTTATGAGATTTATAATACAGGAGAATTCTATTACTAATAATTAGGATAAATATTAAATTGAAAATAACTACAGTTGTGTACAACACTTTTTCTTTCAGAAAATCCATTCAGAATTTTCTTTGAAATTCTAAGAATACATTTCTATTGTGTTAGACATGACAACATTATTAGGAACTTGTTCTCTAATACCCAATGGATGTGAAGAGGAGGATCTTCCTCAGTTCAGTGAGCCTTACATTATATGGGGCAAGAGGTGAGAGAATGAGAGAAATTGGAAGGAACTAAGGTCTTCTGTGTGATGTTTGATAAGTCATTTTACTTTTCAGGGTCTTTGGTTTTCTGGATTGTTAAATGAAAAAGTTGAAGTAGATAATCTCTGAGGTTCCTTTCAGTTACAGATAAAATTCAGAGGCATTTCAATGCTCAGTGTAACCACTTGTTTATGAGAGCTGATTTTTCCTTTCTAATATTACTGCCTCTGTACTTCCTCCTATCAGGGAATTTCTTCTCTCTGGATCTAACCCTGAAAAGATTATAGTCTTAATCTTTCTCACATGCCTATTCTTGGAAGCCAGACTTTTTAGGGTTTTTAAAGGAATTTTTTGTAATGTTGTTTTGTCTGCTTTTATTTTTATTCTTTTTTATTTTTTAACTCCTGGTTCCACCAAGAAACAAAGATGATTTGCTTTGTTTTATTCTTTAGAGTTTTTTACCGACAGCTGTTAGATAAAGTCAAGGTAGATTTTATTTATTTATATTTTGGAAGAAGATCATATCCAGTGAATCTTCAGAGAAATTTTTTTTTATAAGGAAAAATATTGGAACTAGGGTTTTGGAATGGGTTTATGAAGGTAAAGTGTTGGAATATGGCCAGAGAATAGGGTTGTCACATACTGTGTGGGGTATCCCGCATTTTTATTTGTTAGTTCTGACAGTCTTGCATTGGGTGCTGTGGAACTTTGGGCATGGCCTGAGGATGAGTATGGTGGGGTTGGAGGCAGAGTGAGAAAGTGTGTTTATGGATCCATTAAGAATAGAGACAGTTTTTTTGTCTTAGTTGGTGGTTTTGTTTTGCTTCATTTTTGTGTTTCTAGAACTCGTTCTGTAAGTTAAATAGATATTTGAGTGGGTACTTAAATTACTACAGAATAGCAGGTAAGTAATTCCCTTAGGTGAAAAGATCAGGATGCTGTGAGAAAAGGGGTTATGAAACATAGCTCTGTTGGTCATACACATTGGAGTATTTTGTAGATTTTTAATTAACTTCTTATTTGGAGGTTAATAATATTACAAAAAATAATAGGTAACATGTTTTCCTAAGTAGATAAAAAATAACATTGCATGCTTGCTATATATACAAGTCACTGTATAGCTACCATTGTATTTGTTATTTTATTTCATTGGTATCATAATCCTATTAGAATTTAATGGAAGAAGAGGGTTAACTGAAATAAACATGTTGTTTATTGGCTCAACAGAAGCACAGGTTGTCTGGAAACCACTTTCTCTTTCCTTTCCTCAGTAAGTTAATGTGGAGCAACCATTTTAATAACTTGATAACAGTAATTCTGCCTGCCTGCTACCCTTCCCCTCATCTGTAATTGGTCAGTCTAGTGGTGGTTACCACTTGTCCTAGGCTAAACCAATTATTCATTCAGCACATAATTATTGAAGGCCAGCTGGGTGCTAGAAGTATACAATGGGAACAAAATAGAGGTCTCAGTTCTCTTGGAGTTAACAGTATAGTAAGAGAGACAGATACTGAACAAATACATGAGTCTGTAATTAGAAATTGTGGTGAATGCTATAAAGGAAAAGAACAGGGAACCAAATTTACCTTGGGAGTCAGGGAGGGTGCTTTGAGGAAAAATTAGTGGAAGTTAGCTATGTGAAAAAGGAAGAGAATGCAAACGATACATATTCAACAGTTTTGAAGTGGGAAAGAGCTTGTTAGATTCCACTAAGAGCTAAGAAAAGGCCAAAGTAGATAAAACTCAACTATATCGTGAGCAAGAGGGATTGTGGCACAATGTTATAAGGTGTTAAAGGTAAACGGGGGTCAACCATGTAAGGCCCACATAAGTCTTATTTCAATTAGGGTTGTGGATTTTATTGTAAGTGTATTGGGGAAAGCCAGGAAGGGTTTTTCATCAGGTTAACAACTGGACCAGATCCATCTTTTCAGAAGATCACTCTGGGAGATGAGTCACAGTTCTGCCCATTTCTGTAGTTTATAGGTGCAGTTCTATACACCTGCACTAAGCCAGGAGGACACTCAGAGCTTTTCCTGAATTCTAAGTGCCCAGAGGGTTTTGCTCTAGTGACCGAAACTGGAAGATACAAAACCCAGAAACTGTTAGTGGTGGTGTTTCTTGTCATGTGAACTAGATAAATGGGCATCTGGAATAAAGGACAAGAGCAGATACAGTCCTAGCTGTAGTCACCTGTCCATGGTCCTGAGATTGGGTTCCAAGAGACACCTAAGTGTAATACCACCACTACTACTATATTTTTGTAATAAGTTGTCTTTTTTTTTTTTCCATAAACTAGTTGGAATTATATTTCTGGTACTTAGCAGCCAACTAGCCAAGTCCTATCATAGATTAATTTGTATTCATAAAAATGATAAAGGTGAAATTGAACACAGATTTTAAAATCCCCTTTTTTTTTCCTAACTGCCCTGTGCTGGTAAAGTACCACTTCTTAAACTAATGGTTCTAATGGAATTCTAAGGAGGTGGAGGTTGGGTGTGGTTAACACCAATTGGGTGATGATGGCAGCAGTGCTTTATTTTGGGTATGTTTGACAAGGATAGAGCTTTCTGCCCTTCTTTCCTCTTGAGTAACCGTTACTCAGGTCTACTCTAATTAAAGTAAATGTTTCTATACTGACTAACTCATTTGAAAAGAAAAAAGAAAAGCTTGCATGTCAGGGCATAGATTAACTTAATTGATTTCTCTACCAAAAATACGAACTTTGTCATTTTTTCACATTATGCTACAAAAGTAAGTCTTTTCCACTTTTTTTTTTAAAGATTTTATTTATTTACTTGAGAGAGAGACAGTGAGAGAGAGCATGAGCGAGAAGGTCAGAGGGAGAAGCAGACTCCCCATGGAGCCGGGAGCCCGATGCGGGACTCGATCCCGGGATTCCAGGATCATGAACTGAGCCGAAGGCAGTCGTCCAACCAACTGAGCCACCCAGGCGTCCCTGTTTTCCACTTTTTAATAAGACTCTATTGTCTCACATATCTCATATTTTTGGAGGGGCAGTGATAAATTTTGTAACATACATGTGCTAGAAATGATGTTAGAAAATTGTGGAACGGTTAAGGAAAAAAGGAACAGGAGAAGCATTTTATATTTTAGTTGAGGATGAAGACTATGCTTTATTCTGAAAACCAAAATAAAAGTTTTGTGTGATACATCATAATGTCTGGCTAGAAATTTATCAATTTTGTTGATATTTAAAAAGAATCATTTGGTTTCATTTGTTTTCTCTGTTGATTTCCTGTTTTTAATTTTGTTGATTTCTTTGCTGCTTCTGCTTGCTTTTTCTGTAGTTTGTTAAGATGGAACCCAAGATTAGTGATTTTAGATCTTTCTTCTTTCCTACTATATGCATTCAGGGCTATTAATTTCCCTCTAAGCACTACTTTTGATGGATTCCACACATTTGATAAGTGGTATTTTTCATTTTCACTTACTTCAAAATATTTTAAAATCTCTCGAGATTTCTTTGACCCATGTGTTATTTAGAAGTGTGGTGTTTAATCTCCAAATATCTTGGGATTTTCTGGCTGTCTTTCTGCTGTTGCTTTCTATTTTAATTGTTTATAGTCTGAGATCATACATTGTATGATATCTGTTCTTTTAAATTTTGGAAGGTGTGTTTTATGGCCCAGAATGTGGTTTGGGTGAATGGTCTATATGAACTTGAGAAGAATGTGGTTTCTGCTGTTGTTGGATGAAATACTGTATAAATGTCAATTAGATCCAGTTGATTGATGGTGTTGTTCAGTTCAGCCCTATCCTTACTAATTTTCTGCCTGTTGGATCTGTCAGTTATTTATAGAGGGGTGTTGAAGTCTCTATAGTCATGAATTCATCTATTTCTCCTTGCAGTTCTATCAGATTTTGCCTCACATATTTTGGTTCTTTGTTGTTAGGTGTTTACACATTAAGAATTGTTATGTCCTCTGTTTCATGAATTTACCCCTTTAGATTATGTAATGCCCTTCTTTATCCCTGAAAAATTCTCCTGCTCAGAAGTCTGCTTTCTCTGAAATTAATATAGCTACTCCTGCTTTCTTTTGATTAGTGTTAGCATGTTTCTGTCCATTTATTTTTCATCTATCTGTATCTTTATATTTAAAGTGGAATCTTGTAGGCAACACACAGTTGGGTTTTTCATCTACTCTGGAATTGTCTTTTAATTGGTGTATTTGAACCATTCATATCTAAAGTAGTTTTGATATTGTCAGATTAATATCAATCATTTTTGTAACTTTTCATTACAGTTGTTCTTTGTGGTTTTTTTTTTTTTCTCTTTTTCACCCTTCTCTGGCTTTATTTGTGCTTTTTATATGGTTCCATTTTCTCTCCTCTCTTAGAGTACCAATTATACTTCTTTTTGGAATATTTTTATTTATTGTCCTAGAGGTTGCCTGCCGCTTCACAGGTATTACAGATTTCTTATAACGGAGAATTCCCAATTTCTCTTTCCTATCTGTTGTAACAGTGCTGCCATTTATTTTGCTTATCCATATGCTATAAGCAACTGGAATTTTGTGACTGTTATCACTTTGAACCAACAATTATCTGTTAGATTCAGGAATAAAATATTTTTTTTTTATCTGTTCTTCATTTATTCTTCTGTGTAGCTCTTTCTTTATGTAGATTGGAGTTTCTAACCTATATCATTTTCCTTTTCTCTAGAGAACTTTTTTCTTGCAAATCAGGTCTGTTGGTGACAAATTCAGTTTTTATTTGGCTGAGAAAGTATTTCTTTTCATTTTTGAGATAATTTCTCAGTGACAAATTCTAGGTTGGTGGTTTTTTATTGAAATATTTTACTCCACTCTTGTTTGCATGGTTATGGATGAGAAGTCCAGCATAATTCCTATCATTGTTCCTCTATAGATAAAGCGTTTTTTTTCTTTGGGTTTTTTTTGTTTTGTTTTGTTTTTTTCCTGATTTCTTTCAATGTTTTTCTCTTTAGTTTTCTTCAGTTTGAATGTTATATACTTAGGTATAGACATTTTGGTGTTTCTCTTTGCTTGATATTTTCTGAGCTTCATGGATTTATAGTTTGGCTTCTGTCATTAATTTTGGAAAATTCTCAGGCATTATTACCTCCACCAGTGCTTCTCAGCTTTTCTTCCCCACACTATAGGTATGTCAGTAAGGCAAAGGTGGGCAGGAATTGGGTAGTTTTCGTTTCTCCAAGTTGGATAAGGCTCTGATGAAGTCTTTTCCTTTGCTAGTGTGGAGAATTATATGGACTTGTTTCGAAATGTTATTTTTTCTCTTCCCCCAGCCAAGCAGAAGGGGATTTTTCTTTGATTTTAACTAGAGAAACTTGTGGGGCATAAAACCTTGGAAAGTGTTACCAGCCCCCTCAGACTAGACCTCCAGGAGTTTTAAAGTCTCAAACTAGTCCACAGTCAGCCTCCAGCAACTTGTTCAAGTTACCATTTAAATGTTCATTTCAGTTCCTGACTTCTGTACCTTCTGCTTCTTTTGGCTAATCTGTATTTTCTGTATCATTCTTTGTAGTTTCTTGGGTGAGTGTCCTCTGGTCTCAGTATCTCAAGATCTAGGAAAAGTCCATTATTTTTCAGGTTGTTCAACTTTTATTTTGTTGTGAGAGAAGAGTAATGACTTTCAAGTGTTTTACATGTCGGAGTGGAACCTGGAAGTAACCAAATATGGAAAAAAATGTGTAGTATTCCACTGTATGGATATACCAAAATTTATTTCATTTGTCCCCCCCTGTTAGATGCTTAGGTTGCTTCCTTTCTTTTATATGGCAAGCCATGCTCTAGTAATTCTCCTTGGATAAACTGCAATTTTGATTTTAATGGCTATTTTTCATTTATCTATATCTCCTCCTGTAATTACCCAGAGATTAATCAGGAATTGGCGTACCTAAACCAGAAGACTGGATTTAATTCTTAGTCCTTTCTCTTAGTCCTTTATCTTGGATCATTTTACTTCTGATCATTTTACTTCCTCATTTGTAAAATGTGTATGATAACCACCACATGGAAGAGCTATTGTAAGGATTAAAAATACCTTAGAAGGTGTTTGTGAACTATAAAGCACTATGTAAAAGTTAGGTAACTTAGATATATTGAATTGTGATATAAACTATGAAGCTCAATAATAATCAAGCACCTTGGTAATTAACTAGCTTGAGACCAGGCTGCCTAGGACAATGTTTTTTGAAAGAAGATATTATGATTTATTGATAATTCTGAGGAAGGAGGCACAGTTGGTTCTGAGGGAGATAGCTAAGTAACCAAGTACGCCTTAAAAACTTGATGAAAAGATATGTTGGTAGGGAATATTGTTTCACTTATGATATGCTGGCATACATTGTTATGTTTGATACTTTGAACTTCCTTTAAAAAAAAAAGATTTATTTATTTGGGAGAGAGGAAGAGCATGAATGGGGCAGAGAGGGAGAGGGAGGAGCAGACTTCCCCTTGAGCTTGGGAGCTCTATGCAGAGCTCCACAAGGGACTTCACCCCGGGCTCAGTCCAGGACCCTGAGATCATGACCTGAGGCCAAATCAGATGCTTAACTGACTGAGGCATCTAAGTGCCCTTGAACTTTCTTAATATTTCACTGTCAATGTTATATGCCTGCTTCTAGTAGCTTCCCCCTCTAAATTGTCACATCTGATCTACTACATTCTAGGAAACCAAATGAAATTATACATCATAAGAGGGTCTTCTCCTCTCTGTTAATTAATATTATATTTATTGAGCAGCTGTTAGGTGCCAGATTCTGCTGAGTGCTAGGTATTCAGTGGAGAAAAAAACAAAATCCTTGCTCAAATGGGGCTTGCATTCTAGTGAGTGAAGTAGGCAATAAACAAATACCAATATGGTATGATGGTAAGTGGCAATAAGTGCTATGAAGTAAAATACAGCAGGGCAAAGATACAGAAAGTAATAGGAGGAGCCACTACTTTAAATAGGGTTGTTAGGGAGAGAGAGGGGAGCAGAGACCTGAATGAAGTAAAATGAGATGTAATAGTTTTTAAAAGAAAAGTACAAAAATTGGGGGCTTCCTCTGCCTGGAGTCCTTAGGTGTTTATTTAAGGTATACATTTTAAATATTTCTACAGTTTTGATTTTGTTATATAACACGGGAACTAAAAGTACGCATCACACCATCTAAAAATTTTTATGCTTACTTCTGGGATGAAAGGCAGGCTGAAAGATGAAGTTTAGATAACAAAATGTTGGAAATTCAGGAACTTCGAAAGGTATAAAAGAACCATTGTAATACAGTAATCTAAATTAGAGTTGCTCTAGAAAATGTAGGACATAGATTGATTCAAAATAACACTGTAACAAATGTGTGCTGTAAGCAGTGGCTTGGAGGAACAGAATGCCTTCCCATTTGGCTGTATTACTCCTGACCTCATAGTGACATCAGTAATAACAGTAGTACCATTTTTTTGAGCCCTTATTATATGCTAGGCACAGTGCTAGGCATATGTGATAATACAGTCTGACTACAACCCTGTGAAAAGGTGTAGTTCTAATTTTTATGAGGTACAAACTTAAGCTTTAAGCTGCAGAATCTTTCAGTAGTAGCCAAAATTTAATTGCCCATTCTCGTAATGCTTATGCCTGACTCAAGCTTTCTCTAGATGTAGGGGAAAAATGGAATTATTTTGATTTACTTGTTAGGTTGTAAAACTGGAGGTATGTGTTGGAGATTGGTTCCAGAGTTTAAGCCATGCACAGCGTAAAAATAGTGTTCCAAATTCGTGTATCATCAAAGGAATTAAATGGAAATGACTATATCATATTCCTTTGATGAGCTTGCAGTTATTTTTGCCAATAATTCATACACAATCAAAGGGTTAGCAAATTGATTAGTAAGGAATCTAGTTCTTGGCTTTAATTTAAAGGTGATCTCATATTCTAAGTGATTCGGTGCTGTTAACCGGAAATAGAGAAGTCCAAAGAATGAGTACATTTTCTTTTTGAAGAGTCATGGAAAATGACTTTGAATTTGGATGTGTTGAATTTGGATTAATGAGACATTCTTGTGGTATTGTCTGGTAGACTGATAGCACAGGATTAAATATTTATAGGGATGTTGGGGTCGTTTGTATAAGTAATTTTGAGGTGATAGGTCGAGATTTGAAAACAGATGGATTTATGAAGAAGAGAGTGTAGAAGGAATGGGGTGTAACAAAACTCCTGACTTAGTATTTACAAGGTAAGAATTAAAAGGAGAACCAGAAGAGAAATGCTGAAGGTGTGGTCAGAAGGTATACAATATGTTACATTGTGATACGGCGGTTTTTTGGGACCAGAAGCTAAGGTCTTGTGGTCTGGGGCCCTTTTCCTTTGAAGAGGCATCTGAAATGCTCGTGAGGTAGGAGGGGAAGCAAAGCCAAAAAGTTGTTGACGGTTTTGAAAATAGAGGAGTGTGAAAGGATTACAAGGACCGTCAAAGGTTAAAAATTTATAATGAGGAATTGAAGAGGTAGGATAGACTATTTAAATCAGAAAGGAACATTTCAGAAATGGAGGTCTTGGAGGTAGAACTGTGTAAGAATGTGTACACAGACACTTCATGTAGTTTGTAGAAGGGAAGGTGCTGACTCCTCAATCCTCAGGTCTGGAAGTACTAACAATGGAGCCCTCAAGAGAAGGGTGTATGCTTTGGAAAGCCTTGCTTTAGTCTACATGCTTCTAACACTTGATTTGGGGTTGGCAAGCAGTACATGCCATGTCATCTGAGGTGGAAATCTTGATGGGAGGAAAGGAGTCATGGACTACTAGTGAGTGCTCAATTACAAATGCATTCTACTTCTTGCTTGCTAAAGTAAATCTTTTTCATTGGAATAGAGGCAGCTAACCAACATTCATGTACCTTATATCTTTGTCAGTCAGTGTTAATATCATAAAAATAATATTTTCATTGTCAGTCTAGTCATGGAAGTAAATGAAATAAAGCATATCTCTACCAATTTTTCTATAAAGGACTTAGTTTCATTCATTAGCATTAAAAAGAAAATGTAAATTTCCTTTTTGTAATGTTATACTAAATACAGAAAGATGACATTAATGACCTGCCATCCATTGAGCATGAATTTTAATATATATTCCTTGTAGTGGGGATGGATTTAAGATTCTCCAACTAATTTTAAATTCATTAAATTCACTTATTTAAAGTCTTACTGTTATGTGAGAGGTCATGTTAGGAGCAGAAACTGCTGGTTAAAACAGTATTTACTGAAATATCCTTGTGGAGTCTTTTGTAGGGTAAAATGAGATGATTGTTGTAAAAGGGCTTTTGAAACAAGTCTATATTAATATAGGATGTTACTGTTACGTTATAGGCCCACAGGACTAGGACTGTATATAAGGCCATGATTGACGTTTTTAATGACATATTTAGTGTAATATTTAAGTGTTTCTAATTTAATAAATGACTAGACTGAATACTAAATTATTTGTTTTGGTACTCATTAATTTAACTTTATTTTTAAAGTAACTCCCGGTGCGCCTGGGTGGCTCAGTGGGTTAAAGCCTCTGCCTTCGGCTCAGGTCATGATCCCAGGGTCCTGGGATCGAGCCCCACATCAGGCTCTCTGCTCAGCGGGGAGCCTGCTTCCTCCTCTCTCTCTCTCTCTCTGCCTGCCTCTCTGCCTACTTGTGATCTCTGTTAAATAAATAAATAAAATCTTTAAAAAAAAAATCTTTAAAAAAAAATAAAGTAACTCCCTATCTGTTATAAGTAAAACTAAAGAAAGATGGTGATGACTTATTGAAAATTAAGTCACTTACTCTACTTAAGATTTTTGTTTCTATTTGAATCTGTTTTTATAGATAGCTGCATCTGCAAATAATGGTAGCTATATCTATAGTTTATTTGGGGATGACAGTAAAGCGTACAGATTCTTCAAGTTAAATATAGATATATCTCACTTTAAGAAAATTTAATATGAAATCAGTAATGAAGTGAGTGTAAATAAAAATAAGAAAATAGGTCTAGGGACTAAGTCCTGCCTGAAGTACTTAGTAAGTATCTTAGTAAGTAAGATTTAGACGTACAGAAGATGAGAAGGTGGTAGGAAGCAAGCCAGGAATTGAGGTTTCCAGAAAGCCCGATTTAAAAAGCGTTTTCAAGGAGTGAACACCTGTGTCAGATGTAGTTCATAGGTTGAGTGAGAAGAGGCCTGAGAATTAGAGCAGATCACTGATCGTGTGAGTGGTTTGGTATGCTGCTGGGAATGAAAGCATGGGACAGATTTAAGCAAGAATTAGTGGAGAGAATCCGAGAGCTCAAGGAATATTGCCATAAAGGAGCACAGAGAAATGGGAGAGGGGTTAAAGTTGCTAGAGAGAGAAGTGGGACCAAGAGAGGTCTGTTTTTGTTTTTGATCTTTTTTACAGAACAATGAACTTATAGTATGTCTCTATGTTGATGGCAGTGATCCAGTAGAGGGAAAAACAGTGATGCAGAAGAAGGAGAGGCTAATTAATCCCTTACTGCTTAAATAAGATTTGGGAACTGGTCTGGAACTTTGTCACCATATGAAATGGTTTCTGTGGAAAAATATTTGACTTTGACATAGACAAATTATAAATTTCTAGTAATCCAACTCATCTTCTATTTTATAGTTGTGTGGATTATTTTAAGTGATGGGGTGGGAATTGTTAAAGTTGTACGCTTACCAGTTTTCCATAGTGATTACTGTATTTACTTTCAATTCAGTAGGACTGTTGTATGTGGACAGAGGATAGCAAAGCTCACTGATCTACCTGAGCCTGTCCGATTTTGTTAGTCCTTAAGATTTTTTGCTTGCTTATTTCCAGAAAAATTTTTATGAAAAACCATATCCTCTTGTACATTGAAGTTGATGTCTAATATTACTATTGTAAGTTTACATCATCTATTTTTTTGTTTATAGGTAGTAGAAAATAAGCATTGTATAGCGTGATATGAGTATTGACTATATTGGAATAAATAGTTAATAAATGCTATTTGATTAAATGGATTTTTGATAGCTTTATTGAAATATAATTGACATACAATTACACAATTGGATAAGTTTTGACTTATGGATACTTTATTGAAACCATCATAAGATAATGAATCCTCCCAGATTTCCTAGTCTTCCTTTATATTTTCTGCATCCTACCTCTCCCTACACCTTCCACCAACCTCACCAACCCCACCAAACCTAACCCTCACCCTTGGCAACCACTAATCTACTTTTTGTCACTATAGGTTAGCTTGCATTTTTCTTGAACTTTATGTGAATGGAATAATGTAGTGTATAGTCTTTTCTTTGGCTACTTTTGCTCAACATAATGATTTTAAAATTCACACAAGTTGTTTCATCCATACTTAGTTCTTTTTTTTTTTTTTTTAAGATTTTATTTATTTGACAGAGAGATCACAAGTAGGCAGAGAGGCAGGCAGAGAGAGGGGGAAGCAGGCTCCCTGCTGAGCAGAGAGCCCAATGTGGCCTTGATCCCAGGACGCTGAGACCATGACCGGAGCTGAAGGCAGAGGCTTAATCTGAGCCACCCAGGCGCCCCCATAATAAGTTCATTTTATTACTGAATGCTATTTTATTGTATAAACACTATTTCAGTGGATAACAGTTTGCTATTCATTCATCTGTTGATGGACATTTGGGTTGTTTTCAGGTTTTGGCTACAAATACAGCTGCTATGAACATTCATGTAGAAGTCATTATTTGGACATGTGCTTTAATTTCTCCTGAGTAAATACATAGAAGTGGAATGGCTGGGTTATATAGTAGGCATTTCTTTGTAAGAAAGTCCCAAAGTGTTTTTCCAAGTGATTATGCCGTTTTATATTTATCTATTTATTTTTTTAGATTTTAGATTTAAGAGAGAGAGAGAGCAAGCACAAGTCAGGGAGAAGGGCAGGGGCAGAGGCAGAGGGAGAAGCAGACACCCTGCTGAGTGCAGAGCCCCGTGCAGGCTGATCCCAGGACCCTGAAATCATGATCTAAGCCGAAGTCAGAGGCTTAATCAGCCGAACCACCCAGGTCCCCAACTGTGCCGTTTTTCTACAAGCAGCTTATGAGTTCAGTTGCTCTACATCCTTACCATTCTGCTTTTAGCCATCTTAATAGGTTTGTAGTGGTATCTCATTGTGGCTTGAATTTGCATTTCCCTAATGACTAATGATCTTGATCCATCTTTTCATGTGTCATCTGTATGTTTTCTTTTGTAAATTATGTGTTCAAATCTTTGGTTATTTACTTATTGGGTTGTTTTCTAATTGAATTTGCAGAGTTTTTTATTCTGAATGCATGTACTTCATCAGATCAGTGATTTGCAAATATTTTCTCTTAATCTGTGCATTGTTTTTCCATTCTCTTAACAGTATCTTTCAAAGAGCAGAAGTTCTTAATTTTGATGGATTCTAGTTTACTAGTGATTCATTTTATAGATTGTACTTTTGGTGTTATATGTAGGAAATCTTTACCTAACCTAAGGTCACAAAGATTTTGGTTTTTTTCTAAAAAGTTTTATCATTTTATATTCTACATTTAGGTCTGCAACCCATTTGTACATGGTGTGAGGTAAAGATAAAAGTTTTTTTGATGGAAAAATTAATTGAGCGCATATATATATATATATATATATATATATGGGGCTATTTTTATAATAAGTATGCAGTCCAGTAGTATAAATCCTTCGCTAGTATTTTCTTTTTTCAATGGGCTATGTAAGTTACTTGTTTCTTCTCGAGTGAGTTTTAGTAGTTGTTTCAAGGAATTTGTTCATTTCACTGAAGATGTTGAATTTATTAGGATAGGTTGTTTATGACATTCCCTAAGTATTCTTTTTTTAAAAAGATTTATTTAAGTAATCTTGATTTACACTTGAGTGGGTGGGGCTTGAACTCATGACCCTGATGAGATAAAGAGTTGCATGTTCTTGGGACTGAGCGGTCAGACGCCCCTCCCTAACTATTCTTTAATATCTATAGAATCTCTGTAGTTATATATGATATAGTTATCACACTGCTCATTCCGGATATTGGCAATTTGTATCTTTTTTTTTTTTCTTCCGTGATCTGTCTGGCTAATTGTCAGTTTTACTGATGTTCTCAAAGAACCAGCTTGTGGTTTCATTTTTTTTTCTTCCATTGTTTTTCTGTTCCTGTTCCATGGATTTCTGCTCTCATCTTTGTTATTTCCTCTCTTCTGTTTATTTTGAGGTTAATTTGCTCTATTTTTTCTAGTTTCTTGAGATGAATGTAGTTGAGGCCATTCATTTGAGACTTCTTTGCTAATACAGACACTTGAGTGCTAAATTCCCCCTCTGTGCACTATTTTAGTTTCTTCCTTCAAATTTTAATATGTGGTTTCCATTTTCAGTTAGTTCAAAATAACTTTTTTCATTTTATTTCTTCTTTGATTTGGGATTATGTAGAAATATGTCTTCTAGTTTCCACATATTTTTGTTTTTTCCAGGTATCTTTCTGTTAATGATTTCTAATCAGACTGGTCAGAAAACACATTTTGTAGGACTTGAATCCTTAAAAATTATTCTTACATGTTTTATATTACAGAATATGGTCTCTCTTGGTAAATGTTACTTGTACACTTTAAGGAACATGTATCTGCTGTTTTGAAATAGGACATTCTATAAAATTCAAGTAGGTTGGGGTACCTGGATGGCTCAGTTTGGTTAAGCATCTGTTTTCCACTCAGGTCATGATCCTGGGGTCCTGGGATGGAGCCCCCCTCAGTCTCCCTTTCTTTCTGCCCCTCCCACCTGCTTGTGCTCTTTCTCTCACATGCTTTCTCTCTAAAATAAATATTATAAAAAATTCAATTAGGTCTAGTTGGTTGATGGTGTTCTTCAACCTCTATATTCTTATTTTCTGTCTACTTGTTTTATCAGTTATTGAAAGAGATGTTGAAATTTCTGACTACAGCTGTGCACTTTTTTCTTTGAAGTTCTATTTTTGCTGTACTTTAAGGCTATTTTTATTTTTAAAGATTTTATTTATTTGAGAGAGAGAGAGCAGGGGGAGGAGCAGGAGAGAGACAAACAGACTCCACACCAAATGCAGAACTGAATGTGGGACCCGATCCCATCCCGAGACCATGAGGGATGCCAAAACCAAGTTGGATGCACAACCGACTGAGCCACCAGGTGCCTCCAAAGTTGCTTAAACATTTTAGATTTGTGTGTCTTTTTGATGAATTGATTTTTATTATTACAAATGATCCTCTTTATTTCTAGTAATATTATTTGACTTTTCGTCTGATGTTAATATAGTTGCTCCAGCTTTTTATTCATTAGCATTAGCATGAAATATCGTCTTCCATTCTTTTACTTTTAACCTATCTGTACCTTCGTATTTAGAGCAGATTTCTTGTAAACAGTATATGGATGGGCCTTACTCTTTTTTAATCCAGTCTCACAATCTCTACCTTTTTATTGGCATGTTCAGATAATCTATGGGTAATGTGATTATTGATATAATAGAGTTTAAATCTATCATTTTGTTAGTTGTTTTCTTGCTGTCTTGACTCTTCATCAATCCCATATATCTCCTTGTTTGTCTTTTCTTAGATCGAGTAGTTTTGGGGTTTTTTTTTTACTGCTTCCTTAATGATTCCATTTTGTCTCCTTTGTTGGCTTAATAGTTATAAACTCCTGTGATATTTTAGTGTTTGTTTTATAGTTTATAGTATACATTTCTAACTTACTGTTTATTGTCAGGTGGAATGGTGAGTTTTTCACAAATTAATTTATCCAGTTTTCAGATTAATGTTATGTCATTTTGCATTCATATTCCTCTAAATTTTAAAGTCATATCTACCTGACTCAAATCCTAGCCATGCTACTTACTCATTGTAGGATTACTTATACTTTCTGTGTCTTAACCTTCTCATCTATAAAGTGGAGTTAAATTCTTTCATACTCTTTTGTGAGATAGAAAGCATTTAGAATAGTACCTGACATGCAGCACTAGAATCGGTAGCTACTTTTACTAAAAATCATGTTGGTGAAACTGTCTTGGGAATTTTAGTTATCTTATCCTGCTTCTCAACCACCCTACTTAAGATACTTAGGACTTCTTTAGATTAGTCACTGGTCTGCTACTCTTCTCCTTTTTCCATTTTGAATCAGTCCCGCCAAATTAATCTTTCTCCAGGGTAATACCAATCATATCATGTCATTTCTCTGTTCAAAATATTTCTAACTAACTACTCACTCTTTCCAGGATTAAGGACAAACTCTTCATCCGGACAAGCAACATAACCTATTGTATCTGTACTTCAACTTTCTTTAATTACTCTTTTAATTTAACTTGATATAGTTTAGTCAAACCGCAATTCTCTTTCTTCCTTCAGTGTGTACTGTATGGGCCATTCTTGAACAACATGGGTTTTGAACTGCATAGGTTCACTTATATATGTATTTTTTTTACAGTGTACTGTAAATATGTTTTCTCTTTCTAATGACTTTTTCATTTTTTTCTCTAGCTTACACTAAGAATGCAGTATATGATACATAATAACATACAATGTATGTGTTAATCGACTATTTTTTGGTAAGGCATCTGGTCAACAATAGAATATTAATGGTTAAGTTTGGGGTAGTTAAACATTACAGGTGGATTTTCGACAGTACAGGGGCTTAGCATTTCTAACCTCTGCATTTTTCAAGGGTAGTTTTCTCTGAATTTGCTGTTTTGGGGAGCAATTATGTCTGAAAATTACCTTTTGTAAGGTTTTTCTGTGTTCATTTGTCACAGTCCTTTGCATCTTTGAAGGCTCTCATCAAATGCTATCTATTTCATGAAGCTTTTAATGGTTGTGGTCTCTCCATTCATTATGTTTTTACAATTATCCTGTGCTTTTCTTATATCACTGCCCTTACTCTCCCTTGTACCCAAATTCCTTATCTGTATTTCTGAAGTCCAAAAGACTCTGAAGGCTGGGAGTATTTTTTTTTTTAACTTACTTGGTGGCTGTGGTGTGCAGGGTAACGCACCCTCAAAGATATCTGCGTCCTAATCCCTGGAGCCTGTGACTGTGCTGCCTTACTTGACAAAAGGGACTTTGCAGAGGTGATTTAATTAAGAATCTTAGAATGGGGAGATTAGCCTGGATTATTGAGACAGGCTCAATATAATCAGGGAAAGAAGCAAGAGAGTCAGAGAAGGAGATGTGATAGCAGAAGCCAGGTCAGTGTGATGAGATAACTGCTCTGAAGATGAAAGAAGGCCAGGAGCCAAGGAACACTGACAGCCTTTAGAGACTGGAAGGGGCAAAGAACAGATTCTCTAATAGATTTTCTAGAAAGAACCCAGCCCTGCAGACATCTTGGCTTTAGCTCAGGGAGATGTCTGACTTCCAAAACTGTAAGATAGTAAATTTGTATTGTCGAAGCCACTAAGTTTGTGGTAATTTGTTATAGCATCAGTTAGAAACATACAGTGATAAAACCTTACCTGAACTGATGTGAGGCTATTTGTAGTCTTCATTTATACCAGTTAATATAAATGTTCATACATTTTATCATGTAAACAATAAAGTTTGATCATATGGTACTGACCTAGACCTTGCTGAGAGGTTAATAGGAGTATATATATTGTATTACCTTTCTAAAATTTGAGAAATTCTAAATTCTGAAACACATTAGTCCCCAAGGGTTTCAGAAAAAGAGTTTGTGGATCTAGAGTCATTTACACTAAATGACATCTCTTTTTCAACTACAAGGTTATAAGCTATGCGAGGGCAGAAACTGAGACTTACTACTCATCTCTGTCTCTCAGTTTAATGATTTACAGGTAAAGTTTGAAAAAATACATTGAATTGACCATAAGTTTCTATATACACTAAAAATGTGGGAAACTTGGGAACTGCGCAGATCATCTCAGATCCTAGTAAGGGGGATAAGACCTATGTTGGCCAATGATGAGGAACCATAATGTAAGTGACATACAAACAGTAAAGGACTGAAATAATCTGTGGAAGTCCGACCAAAGAGGTGATATTTAGCCATAACAGTGACTATCATTTGTATAGCACCTACTGTACTAAGCTCTTAATGTGTATCATTATTATTATTTTAATTGAAGTAGAGTTGACACACCATGTTACATTAGTTTCAGGTGAACAACAGCGATTCAGCAACTCTGTACGTTATGCTTACCACAAGTGTAGCTACCATCTGTTACCATCCAATGTTATTACAATATGACCTACATCGTCTATATTCCCTAATTCTATGATTTATTCACTTATAACTGGAAGCCTGTAAATCCCACAGAAATCTTGTAAAACAGATGCTCAGAGATGTTAAATAGCTCTCAGTCTTAAAGGTGAGTAGATTAACATTGGATTCGTTCATTGAGGAAGGAATGGCATGAACAAAAATCTGTAAATGAATAGGCACAGAATATATAGAATTAGATTCTCTTTCAGAGTGTATCTACTTAATACTGTAGTAAGTCTGAACTATGGTTATTTATTGAATAAGATGTTAACTGTTCTCTACTTCCTGGGATTTGAGATGATTTTTATTTTTATGTATGTGAATATTTCCCAAATTTCCTTCAAGAAACGTATTGATTATATAAAAAGCAGAAGTAAATGTTCTTTCACAAAATTAAGAGATAGGTTTGTTGTTTCTGACTATATTTGGAACACTTTGTTTGATGCCAGCTACTATTTGATAAAAAAATTTTAAATTAGTGACCTATTTAAATTTAGTTCATTATACTGATTTACATGCCATACAGACATGTTATTCCCCTTTAAAATAATGGACCTTAGAAATTTTCTCTTTTCAACAGCCTAAAAACAACCATTATTTAAAAATCTGTTTCAACACAGTTACTGCTTTTTTACTAGAAACAGTGTGATCCTGTCTTTGGAACTACACTATGCTGTGTTTGGGAATTACTATATAAATTTCATTTCTGTATGTTTCAGCAACCTGGTATTTAGCCTGGTAAATGCTCTTATAGTGAAATAGGAAAAGTGGAAAGCCTATTGTGAAGTCACAAAGTCACACTAGCAGTGATATGATTATCCCTGTGTTTCTAAGTAGCAAGATACTTATCCTAGATACTCCAGGCACATTGGAACTAGGTTTTATTTGCCAATTAATAATTTAGGTGATGGTAACAGGTACACATTTTTAGGTAATAAATTTTCTTTTCAGGTTGGGTGTTGATCCTGGAGACTTTCTCATTTTAATTCCCTGTGGTGAATTTAGTTTTGTCCCTTCTTTCACTATCTGCTCTTGGAGAATAAACCAATATGGTGCCATACAGAAAGTAAACATTGCTTGTTTTTAAAATACTTATTGAATACTTACTATGTAACAAGCAGTATGCTAAGTATTGGGACAGTAATGAATGAAACATAGTTTCTACTCGAAGGGAGGACTTTTATAGCCTAGTAGGAAAGATAGAACATTAAACAAGTAAATACACATTTATAAATTGAAAACATGCTATGAAGGAAATAAGTAGTACACTATAATAGGATAACAAGGGGATCTATTTAAGAGGAATTAGGAAAGGCTTTCTGAGCCTTGAGAAATGAAAAGGAGCCAGCAATGCTAAGGTAAGGGAAAACTGTGCATACAAAGGCCCTACAGTGGCAAAGAGTGTTGTGCCAGGAGACAGTGTTTTATACGACCACTAGGATCTTGTAATCAATTTCCAGACAAATAGGGATACAGTGGGGGGGGGGGACATTGAACCTGATTTCTAATTTTGATTCAGCTGTGTATAAATAAGTATTTTGGGCTAGTTACTAGCTTCCTAAACTTCAATTTCCCTTCATGTAAAGTAGGAATAGCCTCTCTCTCCCCTAAGGACTTTGTAATGACTTAATATGATGGTTAAATACATAAAAACCTGTACAGCTACATGTATATACCATTTAGCAAAGTTCCTGACACAGAGTAAGAGTTTCATTTCTCTAAAAGACGTTAACATAATACCCAGTATGTAGGTCTGTGGTAGATTGCAAAAATGACCAAATGAGAAGCTTGGCTTGGTATATCACCTATTTTTCTCATGAATGTTTCTTTTTTTCCAACTATACGCCATATATCTAATTTTGCATTACTGTATCCCTATTCCTTTTCCTTTGATAAAACCTTGGCCTATCCATTTGACTTTTGTACCTTGTTCCCTTTATTTCTTTATTTCTAGAATTCATGCCCCTTGTGAGGAACCTACAAGAGGAAATAGAGGGGTGCTAAGTCTTCTAGAATACTGTACTCAAACTTTACCATGCATCCTGATTACCTGGGGATCTTGTTAAAAAGCAGGTTCTGATCAGAAGCTCCAGGGTGGGACTAAAATTCTGTAGTTCTTACACGTTCCTGGGTGATGTTAATGTTACTGCTGCTAGTTTTAGGACCATACTTTGAATGAGCAATGCTATAGAAGGTCTAAGCCAGAAGGAAGTTGTTAAAAAAAAAAAATTGCCTTAAAGGAGACTTAAATGATAATTTTAAAAAAGATTTTATTTATTTATTTGACAGACAGAGATCACAAGTAGGCAGAGAGGCAGGCAGAGAGAGAGGAGGAAGCAGGCTCCCTGCTGAGCAGAGAGCCCGATGCGGGGCTCAATCCCAGGACCTTGGGATCATGACCTGAGGCGGAGGCAGAGGCTTTAACTCACTGAGCCACCCAGGTGCCCCATTAAATGATAATTTAAAAAAAAATAAAAGCTCCCTTGCTTTTTCCATCATGTGAAGACATAGAGTACAACCATCTATAGATTAGGAAGGGGGGCTCTGATCAGACATCTTGGTCTTGGACAGCCTTGATCTGCATTGATAGTAGACTTCTGAGTCTCCAGAACTCTGAGAAATAAATTTCTGTTGTTTATAAGCCGACCAGTATGTGTTATTTTTTTACAGAAGCTCAGATGGACTAAGACAGTAGTTTGAGTAAGAAGAGATGGAGAGGAAACAGACATCTAAATAAAATATCTTCTTGGTTCCTAATGTGGCTAGAACCCTCTTACGACTTTTTGAAAATAGTGGTAAAGTATACATAACAAAATTTATCATTTTAACCATTTTGAAAGTGTACAGTTGCCTGGCATTACATACATTCACATTTTTTTATGACTTAAATTTTATTTTTTTAGAGCAGTTTTAGGATTACAACAAAATTGAGCACAAAGTACAGAGACTTCCCACATTTGCCTTCAGGTCACGTGTACCTCCTCCCCCGCTATCTAACTTCTTAACATCCTGCACCACAGTGGCACATTTGTTACAGTCAGTGAACCTACACTGACACATTGTTATGACTTGGAGTCCATAATTTACTTTAAGGTTCGCTCTTGGTATTATATATTCTGTAGATTTGACAAATGTATGATAACTTGTATCCACCATTTTAGTATCATACAGAATGCTCTAAAAATCCTCTGTGCTCTGCCTGTTCACCTCTGCTTTCCTCCCTAACCCTTGACAACCACTGATTTTTTTTACTGTCTCCATAGATTTTCCTTCAGCCTTTTCAGATTGGCTTCTTTCTCTTAGTACTACACATTTAGGTTTCCTCCATATCTCTTCATGAGATATGAAGGAATGAGCCTTGTTAGCTCCTTGTTAGCCTTGTTAGCTCATTTCTTTTTAGCATTAATATTCTATTTGGATATACCATGTCTGTTTATCCACTCACCTATTGAAGGACAGCTTGGTTCCTTCCAAGTTTTATAATTACGAATAAAGCTATAAATGCTATAAACATCTATGTGCAGGTTTTTATGTGGACTTAAGGTTTCAACTCATTGGATGTGATTGCTAGGTTATATGGTCAGGGTTTGTTTAGTTTTGTAAAAAAAAATTGCCAAACTGTCACCCAGAGTGGCTATATCAGTGTGCATCCTCTCCAACAAAGAGATTTCCTGTTCTTCCACATTCTCATCAGCATTTGGATTTTGTCATTGTTTCAGGTTTGGGCTGTTCTAATAGGTATGTAGTAGTATCTCATTTTAATTTGCACTTCTCTGTTAACTTATGATGTTTTGCATCTTTGCATATGTTGATTTGCTATATGTGTATCTTTTTTTGGAACTGTTTAGGTCTTTTGCCCAGTTTTTAACTAGGTTGCTTTCTTACTGTTGAGTTTTAAAAGTTATCTGTATAGTTTGGATAACAGTCCTTTTTCAGTGTTTTGTGAATATCTTCTCCCAGTCTATGGCTTGTCTTTTCATTTTCTTGACAATGGCTTTCACAGAGAAATTTTTTAATTTTGTAAAGTCTAGTTTATTATTTTTTATGGATCTCGTGTTATATCTAAAAAGTTATTGCCAAACTCACAGGTATCTAGATTTTCTTCTGTGTTATCTTCTAGGAGTTTTATGGTTTTACATTTTACATATAGGTCTGCAATCCATTTGGAGTTAATTTTTGTGAAGGGTATAAAGTCTGTGTCTAGGGGTGCCTGGATGGCTCAGTTGGTCAAGCGTTTGCCTTTGGCTCAGGTCATAATCTCAGGGTCCTGGGACCAAGCACCATGTCAGGCTCCCTGCTCAGTGCGGAGCCTGCTTCTCCCTCTTCTCCTGGTTTGTGCTCTCTCGCTGTCTCTGTCTCTCTCAAATAAATAAATAAACAAAATCTTTTTTTTTTAAAGGTTGTGTTTACTTTTTTTTTTTTAATGCATGAGGATGTTCAGTTGTTCCAGCATCATTTAGTGAAAAGACCATCATTGCTCTATTGTATTGCTTCTACTCCTTTGTCAAGATCATGTATTTATGTGAATCTGTTTCTGGGTTCTCTGTTTGTTCCACTGATCTGTTTGTCTGTTCTGACATCATTACCACACTGTCTTGATTACTGTAGTTTTATAGTAAATTTTGAAGTCAGATATATCAGTTCTCTAACTTTGTTCTTCAGTTGGTTTTTCTGGTTCTCTTGCCTTTCTGTGTAAACTTTATAATCAGTTTGTCAATAGTCATTAAGTAATGTGCTAAGTTTTTCTTAGGATTTGCATTGAATCTTAAGATCAAGCTGGCAAGAAGTGTGTTTGACAGCATTGAGTCTTCCTATCGATGAGCATTGAAATTTTTCTCCATTTACTTAGTTCTTCAATTTTTTCAAAATCAGAATTTTGTAGTTCCTCCTACAGATCTTATGTGTATTTTGTTAGATTTATACCTAAGTATTTTGGGGTTTGGGGTGCTAATGTCAGTGTGCTTTTAATTTCACATTTTAATTGCTTATTGTTGATATATAGAAAAACAATTTGAGTTTTGTGTATTAACCTTATATCCTGGAACCTTGCTGTAATAGCTTATTATCCAGGAGGTTTTTTTGGTTGATTCTTTTGTATTTTCTATGTAAACAGTTGTGTCATCTATGAATGAAGAAATAAAACTGTCTTATTATTTTTAAGTTTTATTTTATTTCTTCCTTCTCGATTGTATAATTTTTTCTTTTTTTGTCTTAATTGCATTAGCTAAAACTTTCAGTATAAGGTAATGAGAGAGGATGTCTTTTCCTTTGTCCTGATCTTGGCAGGAAAGCTTCTAGTTTCTTACCATTAAGTGTGATGTGAGCTATAGGTTTTATGTAGATGTTCTTTGTCAAGTTGAGCAAGTTACCTTCTGTTCCTAGTTTGCTGAGTTTATCATGAATGGGTACTGGATTTTGTCAAAATTTTTTTCTGTATCTACTGATGTAATCATGTGATTTTTCTTTAGCCTGTAGATGTGATGGATGTAGATGTGACGGATTACAGTAATTGTTTGGGGGTTTTTTTTAGTAATTTTTTTTTTAAAGAGTTTATTTATTTATTTGACAGAGATCACAAGTAGACAGAGAGAGAGGAGGAAGCAGAGAGCCCAATGTGGGCTCGGCTCCATCCCAGGACCCTGAGACCATGACCTGAGCCGAAGGCAGAGGCTTAATCTGGGCCACCCAGGCGCCCCCATAATTAGTTCATTTTATTACTGAATGCTATTTTATTGTATAAACACTATTCCAGTGGATAACAGTTTGCTATTCATTCATCTGTTGATGGACATTTGGGTTGTTTAAGGTTTTGGCTACAAATATAGCTGCTATGACCATTCATGTAAAAGTCATTAATTGAATTTTGAATATTGAATCAGCCTTTTGTAACTGGAATGAATCCCACTTGGTTGTGGTGTATAATTTTTTATACATTGTTGAATTCACTTTGCTAATTTTATTAAGGATTTTTGCATCAGTATTTATGAGAGAAACTGGTGTGTAGTTTTCTTGAAATGTTATTTTCTGCTTTTTGTTTTAGTGTAACACTGGCTTCATAAAGTTAGGGAGTAGTCCCTGTACTTCTGTCTTTATTTGATGGCTTTTGAAGAAGAAATATGCTGTCTTCCTGGCAATATCTTAGTTTATATCTTGCTTGTCATGAGTATACCATACAATGAAAAAGCAGAAATGTGATTAGGTCAGAGTGGACTCTCACAGAAGAGTCATCGTGGAAAAAATAGGGGAAGTAAAGTAGAATTTATGTCCCTAAAAAAGAAAAAAATTTTCATACATGTCTAATCATTCTTGATGTGTTGACATCACTTTTATTCTTCAAAAACATTTTGAATTAGTTTTCTGAAATATACTCACGTAAGTTCCCTGTAATCACTTCACATATGTCTATGAGACAGAATTCTGAATTTCACCACTTATTTTTATTCTTTCAGAATTGCCTAACAATAAACTCTGTATTTATTAAGTTCAGGTGGTGGTAATCAAGTCCCCTCATTGCATGTTTTGTTTTGGATCCCTTTTCTTTATTTGCTTTTAACTGTAAAAAAAATTAACTGAGGTCTTCCCATATGGGCTAGGTTCTTGCTAAAATGCGTCCTTCCACTGTGGTTATGTTAAGGCTGTGCCATGGTTCTTGCTGTAATATAGCCCATTCATAGAAGATAAGTAATATTGTTCATCATAGTAAATGAGAAATCTGGAATGCAGACATCTTTGTAATAGTGCATTGAAATGCATTAAATGTAATCTATATGATACTGTATTTTATCAGGCATATAAGCAACAGAATCAAAACATTGAAAAATATGTTGGAGGGAAAAAGTGGAATTTAGAAAGAAGGGACTTAAGTCTTTGCCTATCAACTCATCTTCTTTGCTATTATTCAACCAGTTTGTAGACTCCCACATCTTGAACATTTCTTCAGATACAGGAGAGGTCACAACTTCTCCTGAAATTTACTTTTGGAAGTCAAAAGGATCCCTCTCATTTTTCACTTCAGAAGTACCCTTAATTCTTCTCCCACCTCCCTCTCCCCCCAGGTCCTTAAAACGAACTTATGTGTATTACCCATGAAAAACAAAAATACATGGCCACACACAACCTTGTAAAAAATGCTTATAGTAACTTTTCTTGCAGTAACTTTAAACTGAAAATAATCCTAATGTCCATCCAAGATGAACAAACTATTTATCCATACAATGAAATACTATTCAATAAAATGAGTGAATTGTTGATACATAGGACAACACTGATGAATATCAAAATAATTAGGCTGAATGAAAAGAAGGCAGGCAAAAAAAAAAACTTTATAGTTCCATTTTTATAGACTTCTACAACAAACAAATAAATCTGTAGTGACAGAAGGGAAGTCAGTGATTGTGGATATGGGTGGAGGTAGGTATTACAAAGGGACACAAAATTAAAGGGGTGACTGGTGATTTCACAGTGTTAAACTGTGTTAAAACTGTTTTAAAACTGATCAAACTGTACACTTTATGTGCAGTGTATTAGTTTTCTGTTGCTGCTTAATGAATTACCAGAAATTTAGCAGATTAAAACAACCACTATTATCTAACAGTTTCATAGGTTAGAAATCTGGCTGGGCATGTCTGTTTTTCTGCTTAGGGTGTCTCACAAGGCCAAAATCAGGGTGTAAACTGAATTATGTTCCTTTCTGGAGACTTTGGGGAGAAACATCAGCTTAATTTAAGCTCATTGAGGTTGTCAGAATCCATTTCCTGCCGTTATAGAGTTCAGGTTCCTGTTTTATTCCTGCCTGTCAGGTTGCTCTTAGCTCCTGGAGGCCACACTCAGGTCCTTTCAAGTGGCCCCCTCCCTCTTCAAGCTAGCCATGGCACGGTGAATCTCCTTCATGCTTTGAATCTGACTTCCTCTTCTGCTATCAGTTGGAAAAAACTCTGCTTTTAAAGGGCTCATGCGATTAGAGTAAGCCCACAACATCTAATCTCCCTATACTAAGTTAGCTGATGAATGGCTATAATTACATCTTCAAAATCTCTCTTAACATGCAATGTAACAATCATAGAAGTAGCACTAGGGGCAGATTTGGGGGCCATCGTAGAGTTCTGTCTACTACATGTAGTATATCAGGCCTCAGTTATACCTCATTAAAGTTTATATATTTTTTTCCTAAAAATAGGACAAAAGACCAAAAGTAATAGTAATGATAGTAATAATAAATACTTGCAAATGGATGATTGTGAGACTCAAATAGAATGCAGATTGATTATTTTCCTTGATTTGATTCAGCATAGCATTTCTGTGTCCAAGTCGGGATAACTAAAAGGTTAATAATATTTGTATTCTTTTTCACCTGTCAAGAGAGAAAACACTACAAAAGTGAGGATGTAACTAAGAATTGAATATGATAGAAGAGGTGATTTTGTAAGTTTCACAAGTTCTTGACTCAAAATTGTGATTAATATTGTGACTCAATGTATGTTTATAAATATAAATTTAATATTTTGAAACCTCAATTTTTAATTAAATTCATATAATAGATGACTTAATGTAGCTTTGTGCATTTTGTTGATCTTGTTATTAGTTAGACCAATCATAAAATTCTTGAGTTTACAGAAATCCTTACAGAATGTAGGGAATAGTGTTTCTGTAGCATGGGAGAGGTTTTATGTACTGATTGTTTACTTCACAGAAAAGATTTAATCAAGAATAATACATTTAATATTTTATTATAATAATTAATGGCAAAAGACTTTAGATATTAAAATCTTTGATAGATTAGATGAAACTTCAGAATAAAATGTGATTAGTCTTGCTTGGGTCATCAAATTATTAAAGTTTAGGGGCACCTGGGTGTCTCATTTGAGCATCCAACTCTTGGTTTTGGCTCAGATCATGGTATCTTGGGTTGCAGGATGGAGGCTAGTGTCAGACTCCATACTCAGCAGGGAGTCTGCTTGAAGATTTTCTCCCCCAACTTGCCCTCCAGTCACTTTCTCTCTCTCTAAAATAAATAAATCTTTAAAAAATTATTAGTGTATAATACCAGGTGTTAGCAGGGATGTCAAATTGCTGGAATTATGATAAATTGCTGGTGGGGGTATAAATTGGTTCAAACACTTTGGGAAACCATTTAGCGATACTTACTAAAGCTGTACATACATATGTGTATTTATACCACATATGTGATCCACCGGTTTACTGCCTCATCCTTTCACATTTAGTCCAGAAGAAACAGTAAAATCTCTTTAAAATTCTCTGAAATCGAATGTTTGTGATCTTTTACTCTTTAAGAAGAATCATGTGTTCTTCCTTGAATATCAAAAGGTTCAAAATCTACAATTTAATGGCATTTTTTATCTTGTGTTTCCATCTCCATGTACATTCCACTCAAGTTTCCTTATATTTCTTTCCTTATGCCTGACTTAACCTGTCTTCTTACCATTTTATCCATTTTGGGCTTCAGTGCTATCCAACAGACCTTTCTGCAATAATGGTGTAATGTTCTGTAGCTGTGTTATCATATGTGGCTAGTGGATTGAAGAACTGATTTTTAAATTATTTATTTATTTTTAAATTAGCTACATGGGGTTAGCAGTGAAATATAGCACACAGGTCTATTATCACTATTGTCTTGCCTTAACCTCTTTAGCTTGTTTTGATTTCATTCTCTTTGATCACCCAATAATGTGTTTTATCCTACTTTTAAACCTTAGTCATCCATATGTTCAATTTTAATACTTTTAAGTTTTTGGCATATATCATTGCTTCCTCATTATCTTGTAAGCTTTTGGGTGGTAAGGTATTTTACTTCTTTTGTATCTCTTTTGCCACCGAATTTTGATCATCATACATAATGTGGAAGTAATTATTTAAGGAGGTAGTCATCTGAGAATTGGGGAACTTCAAAATAACCACTGGAAAAATTTTAAGGTATTGTGAAATTTGGGAGACTGTTTTCTCAAGAATACAAAATAGATTTAAAAAATTTTTTTTTAAGATTTTATTTATTTATTTGACAGATACAGATCATAAGTAGGCAGAGAGGCAGGCAGATAGAGAGAGAGAGGAGGAAGCAGGCTCCCTGCTGAGCAGAGAGCCAGATGTGGGGCTCGATCCCAGTAGCCTGGGATCATGACCTGAGCCGAAGGCAGAGGCTTTAACCCACTGAGCCATCCAGGTGCCCCTATAAAATGGATTTAAAAAGTGCATTTTAAAAATGGATTTTATAGGAAAAGGAGAGAAAAAGTGAATTGGGGGAAATTGGAGGGGGAGACAAAGCATGAGAGACTGTGGATTCTGAGAAATAGGGTTTTGGAAGGGAGGGTGTGGGGGGATGCGTGAGCCTAGTGGTGGGTATTAAGGAGCGCACATATTGCAGGGAGCACTGGGTGTGGTCCATAAACAATCTTGGAACACTGAAAAAATAAAATAAAATTGAAAAAATAAATAGGGGCCCCTGGGTGGCTCAGTGGGTTAAAATAAAGCCTCTGCCTTCGGCTCAGGTCGTGATCTCAGGGTCCTGGGATCGAGCCCCGCGTTGGGCTCTCTGCTTGGTGGAGAGCCTGCTTCCTCCTCTGGTCTCCCTCTGCCTGCCTCTCTGCCTACTTGTGATCTCTGTCTGTCAAATAAATAAATAAAATCTTTAAAATAAATAAAAATGGATTTTAAAATGCATTTTAAAACAGATTAAGAGAAGAAGAGTAGGTTAAAAATCTGGAAACCAGATAATCATAGCTCTGCTGCCAATTTTGTTGATAACTCAGACAAGTTTCTTAACTGTTTCAGGTAAATTTGTTCGTCTACAAAAATGAAAGATGAATTACTTGGCTTCCAATATATGTTCCAGCTTATGAGTCTTAAAAATAGCTGGGTTTTCTGAATTGAAAACTATTAAGAGTGGGAATTAATGTTGGTACTAGTTTTATTTTGTATTTTTAAAAATGTTCAGGAAGAGAAGTAGATGTTGAAATGCCCAGGTTTGAAATGCCAAAACACTCCTTTCTGTAGTGAAATGCCAAGATAAAAAGTTATGTGAAGATCTCATGAGACTAACGAGTGGTCAGGAAAATAGCAAATCACCTTTTTCATAGCAAATAGTAAATGCAACTAAAGAAAAATTAAACTATATATGATTATTTTTTCCAAGTAATTAGTTGCAAATTCAGGAATGAAATTTAGGAGAAAATGTCAGCGTGTTATAATGAAGGAAGCAACTGAACTGGAAGTCTGAGTGAGAGGATTATCCCTCCAATGCCAGTAATTAGCTGTAGGACAGTATGTGGTAAAGTTTGAAAGCATATTTACTTTTGCATGCCATAGCATCGTCTCTTGACACCTTTAGGACCATAGCATAAACCAAAGAGAATGCCCATATTCTTCTCAAAAGACCTAGAAATAATTCCATTATGTTTCATCTGACTGTTTTTCTGAGTCAGCTGGCAAAAGTACAAGCTGCCTTTGTTTTCTGTTATCCTCTGAACTCACATCTTACACTGCTTTGAACAATTCTTCATTTGACCCATTTCTCCATCTTTCCCAAATCCTTCCACTGTGCTCCAGAGAGCTTCTGCTTCTGTGACTTGCAGACTTCCCAGTGTATAGTTATTTTTGTCCTCTTTTCCAAACTTAAACCTTCATTCTCCTTGCCTTAACTGATAACTAGCTAGTCCCTAAAATTAGTTTCATCCAAACCCTCTTGTGTGAGAGGGCTACCTGTATTCATAAATCCCACATATATTAAACTTGGAAAAGATGTGGGTCAATATCTTCTTTGCTCTCTGATGTTGCTTCTGTATCGTTTTTCCCTCTTTAAAATGAATCAAAGAGGGGTGACTGTGTGGCTCAGTCGGTTGAGCACCAAGTTTTGGCTTCCACTCAGGTCAGGATCTCACGGTTGTGAGATTGAATCCTAGGTGGGGCTCTGTGCTCAGAGCAGTCTGCTTGAGATATTCTCTCTCTACCCCCCAACTCTATCTCACTCACACACATTATCTTTAAATCTTTGAAAAAATTAGCCATAGAGTACTGTCAATTCTCTCTCTTAGTGATTAATGTTGGTGAGAAATTACAATAGTAGTAATATTTATTGTTCATTGACCATGTAACAGGGACTCCCCTCTAAGCTTTCTTGAGATGTAAGTAATATATAACAATGTGATAATTTGAAATACATATATTGTGAAATGTTCACAATAGCACACCCTTCATGTCACATAATTACCATTTTTTGTTGTGAGCACATTTAAGATCTATTCTTTTAGCAGTTTTTAAGTATATAATACAATATTGTTAACTATAGTCATCCTGTAATTACATTCCCGAACTTACTTGTCTTATGCTGTAAGTTTGTACCCTTTGACTAACATTTCCTCATTTCCCCCAACCCCCAGCCCTAACAAGCACCATTCTGCTCTGTTTTCTATGAGTTCAGCTTTTTAATTTTTATTTTGTTTTTAGTTCATTTTTTTTAGATTTCACATATAAGTGAGATCATACTGTATTTTTCATTCTCTGACTTATTTTACTTCTTAGTATAATGCCCTCAGGGTTCAGCCATGTTGTTGTAAGTGGCAGGATGTCATTTTTTATGGCTGAATAAACCCTAGTGGCCACTTTGGTTGTTTGCATGTCTTGGCTATTGTGAATAATGCTGCACTGAACATAGGGATGCAGATATATCTTCAATCTAGTGATTGCATTTTGGAGAATATATACCCAGAAGTGAGATTGCTACATCATATTGTAATTGTATTTTTGATTTTTTTTTTTTTTTTTTTTTGAGCAACTTCCATACTGGTTCTCATAGTGGCTGTGCCATTTTATAAACCCACCAGCAATGCACAAGGTTTCCCTTTTCTTCTTATCCTCACCAGCACTTGTTATCTCTTGCATTTTAGTAATAGCCATTCAGACATAGGTGAGGTGATACCTCATTATGATTTCGATCTGCATTTCCCTGAGATTAGTGATGTTGAGCATCTTTATGTACCCATTGGCCATTTGTACATTGTCTTAGAAAAATGTTTGTCTATTCATTCCTCTTCCTGTTTTTTAATTGGATTGTTAGTGGTTTTTGCTGTTGAGTTGTGTAAGCTCCTTATGTGTTTTGGATAGTAACCCCTTATCATTTAAATGGTTTGCAAATATTTTTTTTCCATTCTGTAGGTTGCCTCTTGATTTTGTCGATTTTTTCTTTATCTGTGCAGAAGCGTATTAGTTTGCTGTAGTCACACTTGTTTATTTTTGCTTTTGTTCCTTGTGTTCACGGTATCATATTCATAAACTCATTGCCAAGAGCTATGTTAAGGAGATTTTTCCCTATGTTTTCTTCTAAGAGTTTTATGGGTTTTGTTCTTACACTTAAACTTAACTTTAATACATTTTGAGTTAATTTTTGTGAGTGGTGTAAGATAGGGGTCCAGTTTCATTTTCTTGCATGTGAATATCCAGTTTTCCCAGCACTGTTTATTGAAAGGACTATCTTTTCCCTATTGAGAATTCTTGGCTTCCTTGTCAGGTATTAACTGACCACGTATGCATTGTTTATTTCTTGTCTCTCACTTCTGTTCCATTGACCTGTGTGTTTATTTTCATGCCAGTACAATACTGTTTTAATTATTATAGCTTCCCAGTGTTGTTTAAAACCAGTAAATGTGATGCTTCCATCTTTTTTGTTCTTCAGTATTGCTTTGGTTCTTGGGGTCTTTTGTGGCTTCATACAAATATTAGGTTGCTTTTTCTATTCTTGTGAAAAATGCCATTAGAATTTTGATGGGGATTGCATTGAATCTGTAGTTTCCCATTTATTTGTGTCTTTAGTTTCTCTCATCAGTGTCTTATGATTTTCATCATACAGCTCTTTCACCTCCTTGGTTAAATTTATTCCTAAGAATTTTACTGTTTTTGATGCTATTATATATAGGGTTGTTTCCTTTATTTCTTTCTCAGATGGTTTGTTGTTTCTGTATAGAAATACAACTGATTTTTGGTGTATAAATTTGATTCTGCAACTTTATTGAATTTATTAGGTTTTTTTTTTAAGATTTTATTTATTTGAGAGAGAGAGCATGAAGGGGGGAGGAAGAAGCAGAATCCCCACTGAGTAGGGAGCCCCGGTGCTGGACTCAATCCCAGGACTCTGGGATCATGACCTGAGCCAAAGGCAGACAATTAACTAAGCCACCCAGGCACCCCAGCCTATAGTTTTCTTGGAGTCTATCTGGCTTTGATAAGGTTAATGCTGGCTTCATAACAGTTTGGGAGTATTATTGACTCTTCAATATTTAGGAAGAGTTTAAGAAGGATTGGCTTTAATTCTTCTTTAAATGTTTGGTAGAGGAGCACCTATGTGGCTTATTTGGTTGACTGACTGACTGCCTTCCGCTCAGGTCATAATCCCAGAGCCCTGGGACCAAGTCCTGCGTCAGGCTCCCTGCTCGTGGGGAGTCTGCTTCTCTCTCTGATCCTCTCCCCGCTCATGTTCTCTCTCTCTCTCTCTCTCAAATACATAAATAAAATCTTTTTTAAAAGTTTTTAAAAATCAATGTTTGGTAGAAATCACCAGTGAAACCATCTGATCCTGGGCTTTTCTTTTTTGGGAGGTTTTCGATTACTGATTTGATCTCCTTACTGGTTTGTTTGTATTTTCTGTTTCTTCCTAATAATGTCATAGATTGTATATTTCTAGGCATTTACCAATTTTTTCTAGGTTATCTAATTTGTTGGTGTATAATTGTTCTTAGTAGCTGAATATGAAATTTGTATTTCTGGTATCGATTGTGATGTCTTCTCTTTCAGTTATGATTTTGTTTATTTGAGTCTTCTCTTTTTTCTTGGTTAGTCTAGCTAAAGTTTTCTCAGTTTTATCTTTTCAAAAACCAACTCAAATTTCGTTGTTTTTTTTTTTTTTCTGTTGTCTTTCCCTATTTCATTTATTTCTGCTCTAAGCTTTATTATTTTCTTCCTTCTCTTAACTTTGGGCTTAGCATGTTCTTTAATTCCTTGAAGTATAAATTAAAGTTATTTATTTGAAATCTTTCTTTTTTCCTTAATGTAGGCATTTACCACTGTCAGATTCCCTCTTAAAACTGCTTTTGCTACATCCCATAAGTTTGATATGTCGTGTTTTCATTTTTGTCTCCAGATATTTTCTGATTTTCCTTTTGATTTCTTTTTTTAACCTGTTGGTTGTCCAGGAGTGCCAAGGACTTTTCTGAAAACTCTTAATGTAACAACCATTTTAACTTCCATAAAATACCCTTGAGTTAGGTGGTCTTATTCTCCCTACTTTAAGGTAAAGAAACTGAAATATAAGAGGTCTCATAGACAATAAATAATGGAGTTGAAAAAGTGTTAAAATAGTCTCATGTGTGGTAAAAATGAAAATGGAATCATTTTTTTAAAGATTTTTATTTATTTGACAGAGAGAGGAGAGAGAGAGGAAGAGAACAAGCACAGGCAGTGGAGAAGCAGGCTCCTGGTTCAGCAAGGAGCCCGATGTGGGGCTCGATCCCAGGATCCTGGGATCATGACCTGAGCCAAAGGCAGTGGCTTAACTGACTGAGCCACCCATGTGCCCCGAAAATGGAATAATTTTATTGGAAGCAATTTGGAAATAAATATTTAAAAGTCTTGAATTTTTCATACTTCAAGAAAATAACCAGGAACTTGTATAAAGACTTATATAATGTAAGTTTATCAAGTATTATTTATTATAATAAAAATTTAGAAGTAACCAAAATGTCCAGAATTCGGAGAATGTCAAATAAATTATGGCGTATTTTACAGAGTGTAACATGGGTATTAGAAAGCCCACATGTGGGGCACCTGGGTGGCTCAGTGGGTTAAAGCCTCTGCCTTCGGCTCAGGTCATGATCTCAGGTTCCTGGGATCGAGCCCCGCATCAGGCTCTCTGCTCGGTGGGGAGCCTGCTTCCCCCTCTCTCTCTGCCTGCCTCTCTGCCTACTTGTGATCTCTCTCTCTCTGTCAAATAAATAAATAAAATCTTAAAAAAAAAAAAAAAGAGAGAGCCCACATGTTTGTGAGGATATGGATATACAAATTTATACAAAAATTTTGGAAGTTTTTCAAAAATTTTGAGGAAAATACCAACAGTTGGATACCAACAGATGATCTCCTGGGAATTGAATAGATGTTCTTGTACAGATTAGATTTGTTAAGATTGAAAGGAGTCAAAGAAGAGTCTATCTAACTAGGCTATACTTTGATGGGGCTGTTAATTAATATAAGAAATAAAGAGCTAGGTTTTTGCTGGGGAAAAATAATGACTTTAGTTTGGGGCTTGTTATTTTAAGGTTTTATTCATGGGGATATCCAGAAAGAGATAATCAGTATTTGGAATTATGTGTGTGGAGATAAACAAAGAAAACATGAAGGAAAGATAGTGGGGAAGGGGTAAAATTTTCCATATTTTGGGTTAAATCAAGTACAGAAGGAGTCTGTTGGTGGGCTTTTATCATCCATGATACATGACTGATGTGTTTCCTACTCTTTAAAAATAGGAAAAAACAGTGTTCATCTGTTTTGGTTTGTGAAAGAATCATTTTGTTTCTCCTCTTATGTGAAATTTTACTCAGTCCATGAATAGTGAATTGTTAGAATGGTTTTTTAAAGTGCAAGTTGTATAAATACATCTTAATATGAAGAAACAGTAGAGTTTGATAAAACATGCATGTACACAAATAGATTCTGTTCCTAACCCGGCTTCTTGAACAACTCATTGCACCTTTTTTTTTTTTTTTTTAAAGATTTTATTTATTTATTTGACAGAGAGAGATCACAAGTAGACGGAGAGGCAGGCAGAGAGAGAGGGAAGCAGGCTCCCCGCTGAGCAGAGAGCCTGATGCGGGACTCGATCCCAGGACCCTGAGATCATGACCTGAGCCGAAGGCAGCAGCTTAACCCACTGAGCCACCCAGGCGCCCCTCATTGCACCTTCTTCTTCTTCTTTTTTTTTTTTTTTTTAAAGATTTTTATTTATTTATTTATTTGACAGAGAGAGATCACAAGCAGGCAGAGAGGCAGGCAGAGAGAGAGGAGGAAGCAGGCTCCCTGCTGAGCAGAGAGCCTGATGCGGGACTCGATCCCAGGACCCTGAGATCATGACCTGAGCCGAAGGCAGCGGCTTAACCCACTGAGCCACCCAGGCGCCCCTCATTGCACCTTCTTAAGTGATGTCTTTGGCTTGGCCTAGAATGGTTCTCAGCCTGGACCTATTTTTGGATGTTTATGAGTTTTCTATGTAAATTTTAAAATTTTAAGAATTCTTTATTTAAACTTTTTTGAATATAGTTGACAGTGCTACATTAATTTCAGGTGTCAGCATTCAGTATCATTATACAGGTGTACAGCATTCAGTATACATTATGCTAACCTTACCACGTATGGAGTTACTATCTGCCACTATACAATGCTATTACAATATCATTGACTGTATTCTCTATGCTGTACCTTTTATTCCCATGACTTATTCATTCCATAACCAGAAGCTTGTATCTCCCACTGTCCTTTACTCATTTTACCCCCCATCCCTCTTCCCTTAGGCAATCTTCAGTTCTCTGTATTTGTATGTCTGATTCTGCTTTTTGTTTGTTTATTCATTTGTTTTGTTATAAAACTTCTTTACTTTGAGGGGTGCCTGGGTGGCCAGTGGGTTAAAGCCTCTGCCTTTGCCTCAGGTCATGATCCCAGGGTCCTGGGATCGAGACCCGCATCTGGCTCTCTGCTCAGCAGGGAGCCTACTTCCTCCTCCTCTCTCTCTCTGCCTGACTCTCTGCCTACTTGTTATCTCTGTCTGTCAAATTAAAAAAAAAAAATCTTTAAAAAATTAAAAAATTTAAAAAAATTCTTTACTTTGAAAGGACTTAGCATATTCTGAATTATTTAGTTGTCTACTTTATATGAATCCTGGGAAGTAATTTTAGTATCTCTGTTTATGATTGTGTTTATCATAACTTCAGTGCCAACTAGTACTACTTTAAATGTTTCAGTCTAAATGGTGATACTGCAGGGAAACACTTGCGCCTAAATGTTGTATTTGAACATAATAAAGCCCAATATTGTCAGTTAGGCAACAAATGAATAAAATTTCACAGTACTTCAAATAAAGGAAAGGCTGTTACATAGCAGGATAGGGATGAACAAAATAAAGCAGATTTTTGGAGCAGTCAGTACAAGATTCATATGGCAAGCAATGATTGAGTTAAAGTGATTTTGTCATATTAAATAATGTTATTTTGAATTGTATTAGTTTTGTATTTTTGTATTTAATTTTAAATCTATTTTGGGTTTAGGGGCTCCTGGGTGGTCTGGATTTTGGCTCAGGTCATGATCTTTGGGTTGTAAGATTGAGCCTTGCGTTGGGCTCTTTGCTCAGTGCAGAGTCTGCTTCTTCCGCTCCCTCTCCTCCTCTCCCTGCTCACATACTCTCTCTCTCTCTCTCTCAAATAGATGAATGGAATCTTTTAAAAAATAAATAAACATGATGCCTTTAGCAATATTGTAGCTAATTTTATTTTTAATTTTACCATTCATATCAGGATTTAAAATTAAACCCATAAGAAATGTTTTTTGAATTAAAAACATTTATTAAAATGATAGCTGAATTATTTTATCTTAAGAAATAATTTAAAAATCCTTAGGGGATGTAGACTTCATTTTGCATTCTCTCAATCTCTTGATGTTTGCTTCAATAATTGACAGTTTAATTGCTAAGAACTCAGGAAAATAGATGAAGAAGCCTAGGAATTTTTTAGCAAACAATTACTTTTATAACCACATGGGTAATATAATAGTTGGGAAATTTTTGTTTGCTGTATTTAGTCATGACCTAAGAAAATAGGTTAACAATTTTTAGAATTAGTTATTTTATGTCTTAGCACAATATACTTTAGCTTTTTTTTTTTATTATTAAATTAAAGATTTTTACCCTTAAATAGTCAAGTTAGTCAATGGTGGATCAAAAGATGTTAAAATATATGTTATTGGTTCATCCTGTGCAGTATTTTTTATTGTTTTTAAAGAGGAAATAGATCGTTTTCAGTATTTTATTTTTTTAACTTGATTTTATTTTTTCAGTGTTCCAAGATTGTTTATGCACCACACCCAGTGTTCTATGCAATACGTGCCCTCCTTAATACCCACCACAAGGCTTACTGAACTCCCCACCCCTCCAAAACCCTCAGTTTGTTTCTCAGAGTCCACAGTCTCTCATGGTTCATCTCCCCCTCAGATTCCCCCCAACTCACTTCTCCTCCCCTCCCAGTGCCCTCCGTGTTATTGCTTATGCTCCACAAGCAAGTGAAGCCATATGATAATTGACTTTCTCTGCTTGACTTATTTCACTCAGCATAATCTCCTCCAGTCCCGTCCATGTTGATACAAAAGTTGGGTATTCATCCTTTCTGATGGAGGCATAATACTCAATAGTATATATGGACCATAACTTCTTTACCCATTCCTCTGTTGAAGGGCAACTTGGCTCTTTCCACAGTGTGGTGACTGTGGCCATTGCTGCTATGATGAACATTGGCGTACAGTTAGCCCTTCTTTTCACTACATCTGTATCTTTGGGGTAAAGACCCAGTAGTGCAAATGCAGGGTCATAGGGAAGCTCTATTTTTAATTTCTTTTTTTTTTTAAAGATTTTATTTATTTATTTGACAGACAGAGATCATAAGTAGGCAGAGAGGCAGGCAGAGAGAGATGAAGAAGCAGGCTCCATGCTGAGCAGAGAGCCCGATGTGGGACTCGATCCCAGGACCCTGGGATCATGACCTGAGCCGAAGGCAGAGGCTTTAACCCATTGAGCCACCCAGGCGCCCTATTTTTAATTTCTCTTTTTTTTTTTAAAAGATTTTATTTATTTATTTGACAGAGAGAAATCACAGGTAGGCAGAGAGGCAGGCAGAGAGAGAGGAGGAAGCAGGCTCCCTGCTGAGCAGAAAGCCCGATGCGGGGCCTGAACCCAGGACCTGGGATCATGACCTGAGCCGAAGGCAGCGGCTTAACCCACTGAGCCACCCAGGCGCCCCAGCCTATTTTTAATTTATTAAGGAACCTCCACACTGTTTTCCAAAGTGGCTGCACCAACTTGCATTCCCACCAACAGTGTGAAAGGGTTCCCCTTTTTCCACATCCTCTCCAACACTTGTTGTTTACTGTCTTGTTAATTTTGGCTGTTCTAACTGGTATAAGGTGGTATTTCAATGTGGTTTTGATTTGAATCTCCCTGATGGCTAATGATGATGAACATCTTTTCATGTGTCTGTTGGCCATTTGTATGTCATCTTTGAAGAAATGTCTGTTCATGTCTTCTGCCCATTTTTCTATGTGACTATCTCTTTTTTGGGTGTTGAGTTTGAGGAGTTCTTTATAGATACTGGATATTAGCCCTTTGTGTGTAGTGTCATTCATTCATTTGTAGTAAAAATACTGAAATGAATTTGATTTTAGTTTTGCTTGCTAATCAAACCTTCTAGCATTTAGGATTTTTTTCACCCTTTCCCAGTATGACAAAAGATCCTACATTAAAGATACTGTTATAAATTCTCTAAGACAGAAATTAGGCAGTTTTCTTAGGATTTAGGATATTAAGTTCTTTGGCTTTATTTTACTTTTGCCACCAAGATTTTGATAGTTGAGTTAGATAAGTGAGTTAGATAATGAGTTAGATAATAAGTTACCATTAAAATCACCAAGGAGTAAGACAGAAAAATATGAAAAAAAATATAATACTGAAACTGAAGTAAAAGATGAGGAAGAGAGTTTTTCTCAACAAAATGAGATGAGGAAGAGGGTTTTTCTCAACAAAATGCTTTTGATTTTTACCTAAAGGCACTATTCTAATCACAACAAAAGCTGTCCAACCTTTTTTGGATTAGGGTAATATTTTGAAACAACTTTCTTCATAACCATTATTTATCAGTGGGTGAGTATAGGCAGTCCTCATTTTGCATGGTAGTGTGGGACTAAAAAAGTGACCATACAAAATAAAACTGCATATAAGGATCTTAATCAGTGGGAAATATTACCATCGTTCTATGATCTTTAAAAACATTTTGTCAAGATGTTAAAAACTCGCTTATAAATGTATATAGGGAAATGAAAATGTAAAACTATATTAATTTAATACAGTGTTCTATAAAACATTAAAAAACAATTAGAATTAAAGTGTTTTATTTCTTTGTAAAAAACTTATAAAGAGTAGCTTGAACAGTACTTTGCCATCTCCTTGTGAGAATTAGAATAGTAGATCTAGCCAGAGTGAGCATCTTTTCTGTGCCTTGGCAAATTGTCCGTTTGGATCAGCTCCCAACATTTTACTTTTGCATTTTTAATGTTGGGAAATATTTCCAAGAGTTTCTTTAATGCAAAGTTTTTTGCTTGTATCACTTCCTAGGGGACATCATCTTTTTTGTCTCAGCCATTTTCCTTATTTATGTCAATAAGTTACTTTTGCTACATTCTTCTGACTGCAGATCTAGAGTCTCTCATAATGGGAACATTCCCACAATTAGCTGTTTCTTCTATTACTCCATTTACATTTAAATTCAGTTTCACTTCCAGCTTTATCATTTTTTCATTTCTTTGCTGTACTTTTATCTTTGTTGGCCAATTCCTTCTTTTAGTTACCCATTTTGTAAAATTTCAGATGGGTGTAGGAGGCAAGAAGGTAACCCAGAGCTACATGCTTTGCTGTCTTTAGACAGGTGAATTGAATGACCAGTTACCAACCAACTTTGGAAGGAAATGATCAGTCACTGATCATGATATACATGTCTTATTAACATAGTGCTTTGTAGACTAAAGTGCTAACTAAAGTAACTTTAGTTACTAAAGTAACTAAAGTGCTAAATATAACTATATTTATATTTGTGCAGTTGTAGTTAATATAGTGTGGTAAGTGAAATTGGAACCATGTTGTTGGAAACTGGTATTCTTGAACTAAACCTACGGTAGCTTAAATTTGTGCAGATGTGAGACCTGGGAAATAAGGGCTGCCTATAATTGGAAGAAAGTTGAACTATTTGATCAATTAAAGATATGGTTGGTGTTGATAAGATTGGAGATACAGGACTGTCGGACTGTTTGATCTCTGAGCCATTGAACTTCAGCCTGATAGATTTTATGTGAAAGTGTAAATTTGATCCTATTCTTCCAGCTTCTTTAATTCTCTTTAAGTGCTTCCTTAGAGAGGACCTTTCACACCATTTCTCAAAAAAAAAAAACAAAAAAAACCAATAAACAAAAAACAAAACCAGGGGCACCTGGGTGGCTCAGTGAGTTAAAGCCTCTGCCTTCTGCTCGGGTCATGATCCCAGGGTCCTGGGATCGAGCCCTACAGGGGGCTCTCTGCTCGCCAGGGAGCCTGCTTCCTCCTCTCTCCTCTCTCTCTCTGCCTGCCTCTCTGCCTGCTTGTGATTTCTGTCAAATAAATAAATAAAATCTTTAAAAAAAAAACAAAAAACAAAAAAACCCCTAGTTGTAGTAAGTAAAAACTGTGGTTTTAGGAGAATAATAGTGATAGTGATTTATGAGTTCATTATGAAGCAACTGACATTGAAAGTTGTTTTTTTCATTTTTTATAGAATGTTAAAATTCTGATAATTGAAGGTGAAAAGGTGGTTAATAAATAAGTTTTGATTCATTTAGCCAGTAACTCCATTTTCATTGTCTTCCTACTAGCAAATATTTTATTATTAAATGTGAAAGATGAGGTCTTAGTCTGTTTTGGGTTGAATTGAATAATGTTAATTTATTGTTTGATTTCCTACAGGTGACCTGGCACAGACGTTGATCTCAAGATGCCATTAGTGAAAAGAAATATCGATCCTAGGCACTTGTGCCACACAGCACTGCCTAGAGGCATTAAGAATGAACTAGAATGTGTAACCAATATTTCCTTGGCAAATATAATTAGACAACTAAGTAGCCTAAGTAAGTATTTTTATATCAGTGAAATACATTTCTTGCAAACCACAATGTTACACTAAAGAGTATAAGTACTAAGAAGATGTTCTTATGATTAATTTGGGGGGATGTTTCGTGAGAAAAATACAATGTTGTCTTGAAAAATGTACCCATTTTAAGTTAATGAGTTTTAGAATCATTTTTTTTCTGCGTGTTTCCTCTGGTAAAGAGAAATAAGGACAGTTTTAGGAACAGGATCACATGATGGACAAGAATTACTGAAATTATATTTAAAATATGATTTGTTCTATGAAAGATAATGCCAGGGTTGTACTTTTGCTTGCTTATTATTATTGTTACTTTTTTAGAGGCTTCAACTATTCACTAGTATTTCTTTGATTACATACATTTTATTAGCCTAAGGAAATATTTTTATATTATCAAATATCTAAAATTAAGAGGTGTGAGGTAGTCACTAAGAGAATCAGGTTCGTCGGGTGAGTTGTCTAAAGGACATTAGTGGTGTGACGTGCAGAACACTGTGAAGATAGCAAGTGAGCTTGGCCTCTCACAGATGAAAGGCAGGCACGTTGGCCCGATAGTAAAGGCAAATGGGAGGGACAGGTATTGGAGGAGACAGGCAGTGTGTTCCCATGATAAGACTGCAGAAGAGAATTGCTGAGTTAAGGAATTAAGTAAATTATTCAAAATTTAAAATCTAGAAAATTTAAAAAAGTAAATCCAATCTGTCTTTTGAAGTGATTGCTTAGATTTTTAATGAGACATTTATATTTCATTTTAAAGAAAAAACAAGATCTTCTTGGCCTTAAGTATATTCTCTAAGTGGTCCTAGATGTATCTTAGCCCCACATGTATTGTCCTTACAGGCAAGATTGACTCTTTTCTTTTCCTTTTAACTTTTGTTCTTTCTTTTGAGTACCTAGCACAAGATAAAGAGAGGTTGTTAATGTGTTTCAAGTGAGAACATTTGGACATACACATACATAGCTAGAGCAACATAAAAATTACTTTTGAATGCTCTTGGTGAGAGCACTAAATTTCTACATTGCCTGTGAAATAGTTTTAAAAATAAAAGGATATTTATTTGAATTTAAGTATATTCCTTGCCTCTTTCAGTGGGTATTTTTTCAAGTTAGTTATTGGCAGTGAGTCACTAACATACTATATTATTTACCTGTTTTTTTCCTTGGGGAAGGCAATATGGAATGTACTTTTGAGACAAATCAAAAGAAGAGTCCTAAGTATCATACTAATACATGATTAACCATATTTTTACAGATATTTGCTGACCTTTTTGGTGACATAGCACTAATTGAATCTAACATAACTTCATAAAAAATTTGTATTACTACATATACATGAGTATATAGGTTAAATTAAAATACATATTAATAGCATAGAAATGACAATAAATCTTAGTTAAAATATTTTTTAAAGTGAATTTTGGGTCTAATACAGGCATGTTGTTTTAGGTATATTCCCAATGTCAATTTAGAGCTAATATAATGATTAAGAGTGTTAATTTGCTCTACCAACCCATATTTTATATGACCTAATGATGGAAACTTAAGGAATGTTCAAGTCTGGTATAATGCATGTAAGTGACATCTAACAGCAGGGATATGGTCATGTTGTAGCCAAACTCTGAAAAAGAAATACCTTGTAAAATATAGCTGGTGCTTCAGATTTGGAATCCGAGACTATTGTAGACATTTTCTAAGCGGTTTGTAGAGATTCAAAAACAAAAGAAACCCCATTAATACTGTAGCAAGGTGTAACAATAATTTACTGCCCTGGAATTAAACTCTCTGACAGCTTTCCCACTGACATAGTTGGGAATCCGGAATCAAACCTAAAAAGCCCCTCGCTAGCCAAAATAAACAAGCCCATGCACTAAAAACTATGTACATAAAATACCCAACTGATCCTTCTCTCAGAGTCTCTTTACTTTTACTTTGATATTTCATACAGGTTTGATGATCTGATTTCCAAACATTTATGCTTCAGAACATTAAAAGAGGGAGGCGTTGAGGAGATAAAAATAGAAGCAGGTATTACCTAAGCCAGTCAAAAATAGTAGTTTACAGCAAAGGAAGAAGTGACATAGGGAAAAAGCAACATAAAAACCGGAAAGGGGGGGGCGCCTGGGTGGCTCAGTGGGTTAAGCCGCTGCCTTCGGCTCAGGTCATGGTCTCAGAGTCCTGGGATCGAGCCCCGCATCGGGCTCTCTGCTCAGCAGGGAGCCTGCTTCCTCCTCTCTCTCTGTCTGCTTGTGATCTCTCTGTCAAATAAATAAATAAAATCTTTAAATAATTGGAAAGAAACACAAGAAGAATAACTTTAAAAAAAAAAAAAAAAACCGGAAAGGGGCCATTTCATGTAAAAGCAGATAATCTTATGCATTTCAAGGCTGCTTTCTCACTGAGAACATTTTGATTTCATAATCAACTCATTACTGAGTCCTCAAGAAAAGGTTAAATTATGTTTAATTTTGTATTTCTACTTAAGACAGGGAAGCTTAAAATAGATTTTACATCAGTTTTTATCCAAAGTAGTTAAAATAAGTAATGCATTAAATAATCTCTGAATTACTTAGTGAACTTGGCTATCCAAAATGGTTCTAGGTAATTGAAATGTTGACTTTGGTGCCATCATTAGCACCAAAAGTGTTAAGAGAACACCAAAATAAAGGTCAATTGCAAGGGACATCCTCCTGTCTTCTTCCTCACAAAAATGTTTTTCCTAGTAGAACACAGTTCTGTTTTCTAATAGATAAAATCTGAAAACATAGAATTCACTTTCTATAAATTTATTCTGTTCTACCAACATTCTTTCCCATTTTATTGTTGTCTTATTTAATGATCATTGAGCCTCTAATTACCTGAGGGATCTTTTACCATTCTCTCTTCCCAAGGCCACCCTTCTGTTGAATACAGTCCGTTCATGCTACCAAGATGAGCTGATAGAGCCTAAATTTGACAGATAGATAGCAAGGTAGGAGGGAAGATAAATAGATTGGCCTGATAACACTAATTAGAAACATAGACAATAGACAAATACCACTGAACACTTTGCTGTGTGATAAAGCTATGTGGTTCTTGTCTGAAAAGAGTATATACCCCATTTGAATTGAAGAGTCAAGTATGATTAATACTGAGATCATTCTGAATAGTGTGAGCATGTATATAATTAAAATCATGAGTTTTAGATTACAGGAACTGAGAAAAGATGAAAAACAAGGTGAAGTCATTACAAGAGGCTTGCTGAACAAAATGTGAATTGAATTGGGCCTTTAAGAAACAAAAGAATTTAAAAAATGGAGAGGAAATAGGAAGGAAGGCATTTTTATCTTGCAAGAAGAATAGCCAAATGAATAGAGTCAAAAATAAATACGTAGTGGGGATTAAAGGGACAGATGGTATTGGATAAATATGGCAGACCCTGATTTTGGAAAACATAGAATGTTAGCTGAGAGGATTTTGATTTAGATTTTTAACATCATAGATGGTAAGACAGTAAGGAGACCAAGTAGGTTTTTGAAGGGTAATAAGTACAATATTTCTAATAATTCAAATTCAGATACATGCCCAATCAGTTTTACATTACAAACTTTATTCCTTTTACCTCAAAGAGAAAGAGGAGGTAGATTTGGAAAGTAAGAAGGGATATGAAAAGAGAACAGATGGGATGTTTATTTTATCCACTGAAGTACTTTAGTAGTTAAACCTCTAGTGAGGGGGAACATAGACTCTTTTAAAAAAATTTCTTGAGAAACTGTGGGTCCTCTCTCCAGAAAAATGCAAATACATTTAAAAACCTGTGTATAGTTTTCCGTTGGTTTACAGCTTATAAATTAAGGATCCCTGTGTTAAACTAAGCTCTTTTAAGGACGAAATTGTCTCTTCTATCTCCGTGTTCCTAACATTTGTATCCCTAACATTAGATGAATAAATGAATGACTTTATACCTGCCTTTTCTTACCCTTGGGACTTGGGGTGCTTTCCTTATCTGCTGAAGGAGCTGTGTCTCTGGAAGTGTCTCCAACACCACCCCACACCCAAAAGTTAGGGACTTTTTTCTCTGTGTTCTGTGGCTTTTACCTTATATTATAGTAAGGGATGCCCCTTGCTTACCTCCTACCTGTATGTGGAATTCTGCGAGGTTCTTTGCTCACTGTCTCCTTTTCTTACAAATTCTTTTTGAAGCAGATATTTTTATCCCTATTTTACAGGTGAGGAAGTTGATACCAGGGCCTCAAAGTAAATGGAATAAAGATTTGGACTTATTTATTAAATTGCTTTTCATATTTCTTTAGATGTCTCTTTCTCCCTCTGTTCAAAACTCATCGATGGCAGAGACCTTGTTCAATCATTTTTATATACCCAGGGTCTGGTACAATGTCTGGTGCATATAAGACCCTTTCAGTCAATTTGGTTTAAAGATATATGTGAGTAAATGAATATATACAAAACAATTCTTTTTTATTATATTTTTGTAGACATTAAAGTTCTTAGTTTATTATCGAGACTTAAAAGTTTCGATTTTTTTTCTTAAACATTATAGAATCTTCTAGGACAGGAATTTTGTGTTTTACTTTTTGGTGCCTTCAGAAGGTCATACATCAGGGCGCCTGGGTAGCTCAGTGGGTTAAAGCCTCTGCCTTCGGCTCAGGTCATGATCCCAGGGTCCTGGGATTGAGCCCCGCATCGGGCTCTCTGCTCAGCAGAGAGTCTGCTTCCTCCTATCTCTCTCTGCCTGCTTCTCTGCCTATTGTGATCTCTGTCAAATAAATAAATAAAACCTTTAAAAAAAAAAAATGAAGGTCATACATCTGCCTGGCACAGGGTGAGCCCTCATTAAATGCTTGTTGATTTAACAGGTAATGTATTGGCATACCTTGGAAAAGTGCAATATTACTCAAATATAAACTAGTGAGATTAATGAATTCATTTAATAAATATTTATTACCTCTGTCTCAGGAACTGTCTCAATAGAACTTACTGTTGAACTAGATTTAACCTACACAGTATCCTTGGGTCTAAAATGTCTTGATTTAGGAAGACTACCAATTTTTTTTTATTCAAAGGTGCACATAATAATGACTCACCTTTATATCATGATAGGTTGCCTAAACTTCTCCCTGGCTTATTTATAGAAATTTCTCTTTTTTTTCTCCTTTTATAATGGATTATTTTTGCTTATTCTTTTCAGTAAGAGAAATGTATATGACTAGAGAAAATACAGTGATTTTAGATTTATGATGCTTTTTTTTTTTTTTTAAGATTTTTATTTATTTATTTATTTATTTGACAGAGAGAGATCACAAGCAGGCAGAGAGGCAGGCAGAGAGAGAGGAGGAAGCAGGCTCTCCGCCGAGCAGAGAGCCCGATGCGGGGCTCGATCCCAGGACCCTGAGATCATGACCCGAGCCAAAGGCAGCGGCTTAACCCGCTGAGCCACCCAGGCGCCCCAGATTTATGATGCTTTTTTGAGAAAATAGAACAAGAAGATATTTTATCTCAAAAATTTTCAGAATCTATGTTTTGGGTCTGTCTGAGACTGGTCTTCATTTGGGTTTATGAAGACTTTTAGATTCTGCCACTTGGCCTGAAAATCAGTTCTAGTATAGAGTTTATGAATGCTGATTCAAAAGAGGTATTATTTGTATATACTTTAACATCATAATGTTCTCTAACCTCAACAACAGGGCAGGTATGGATAAAGCAGATTGAGTATTTCCATTTTAGGCACAAGACACCTACGAAGTGGCAGATATCTATTTAAAATCAGATATCCCAGGGTTTATGTTGTGTTCCCACTCTGTCTCAGTTGGTCACTTAAGGGTTTAAAGTATAAACTAGTTCCAAATAAATGCCAAATTTCAGGACAGGACTTTTAAAATGTCAAATTGTTTGGTATTTATCTCTGATCACATTAAATTTTATGGCATATGTTTCATTTTTGCCTAGGTAAATATGCTGAAGATATATTTGGAGAATTGTTCAATGAAGCACATAGTTTTTCCTTCAGAGTTAACTCATTACAAGAACGTGTGGACCGTTTATCTGTTAGTGTTACACAGCTTGACCCTAAAGAGGAAGAATGTAAGTTTATTCATATTATATTTTCTTTCACATGTATCCTAGGTTTGGTGAGATGAGCATTTAATTTAAGAACAGTATTAAACACGAGTTTATTACAAGTCTTTTTTACCCATGGCCTTTGATGTATATGTTGCAATAAATTATGGGGTACGTTAGAGAAGGATTCAGAATCTAAAAGCTGAACTGCTTAATTTGTTACCATTTTGGGGATGTTGGAAAGAAGACATTTTCAAAGTTACTTATATAACTAGATCTATAATCTATATAATCTATAATCTAAAATCTATAATCTAGATTTTTAAACTCAGAGTTCACATGAAATAACATTATGAATATGATACAAAGTTAGAGTGTAATACCAGTATTTTTGTTTTCTAAATTACTATTAAATAATTTAAGTAATGGTGAGAACTAGGAATATAATTTAGAAACTGTGTAAAAAATGATCTTTTAAACAAAGACCTATATAATTACATTTACAAATACTGTGTTGACTTACTGTGTTACATAAAACTGTTTAAATATCAGATGTCATGTTGGCAGCTGGAAGGGCTTTTAGCACGGTGGCATGTTAATAAGACAAATGGTAAATGAGAGCAGTTGAAGATGTAAAAGTGCTTATTAATGGGGCACCTGGGTGGCACAGTTGGTTAAGCATCTGACTCTTGGTTTCAGCTCAGGTCATTGTCTCAGGGTCCTGTGATCGAGTCTAGTGTTGAGCTCCATGCTTCGCGCAGAGTCTGCTTAGAGTTTCTCTCTCTTCCTCCCTTTGCCCTTCCCCCTGCTTGCTCTCTCTCAAATAAATAAATCTTTTTTTTTTTTTAACTGCTTATTACTTTATACATTCCTTACATCCTTTACTAAGAAAGGTTTGGGAGGTTAAACACTAGTTTCCATCCTGGTTATATACTTAGAGTAAATAAGTGGGTTGGGGTAGTGGCAAGAATTGATCTATTTTGATTGTAGAAAAGGGGCCTTATCTGACAGGAGCCAGAGAACAGTGTGTGGTGTTAGGGCTAAAAGGATCAGCCTCGGAGGCAGACAGATCGGGCTTTTCTCTTTTGGTTCCATTGCTTATTAACCATTTTGCCTTAGGCCAGTTTTATCATGTTTCCTAGCCTTGGTTTTCTTATGTTTAAAATGGAGTAATAATTTCTTTCTCATTGAATTGTTTGCAAAAATTAAGTGAAATAATCATTAGTGAGAACATCAAGCACATATAGTCTGTTCTCATTAAATACCTCTTGTATCACTCTTTTTAGCGATAGTGAGAAAAAAAATTTTTCCTTCTCTGAATTTTATTTTGGTGTTTTTGAGTGTGTTACAAATCATGCATCAGTGGAGTTGCTGGAAAGACAGTCGTGGTGTAGCCATCCAGAGCCACATTGCTGCAGCCAGTCCATAGATCCAGACGCTCACGCTGAGTGAATTTTACTTGTGAGGATGATAAAGATACTGTTTTAGGGGGAAGAATTAAGAATTGTGTAGTACTGGCCTTGCTATGGTATTTACCTACATACTTAAACCCATATTAAATATTTAAGAAATCACCTACTTTCTTAACATCAGAAAATCATTCTAAGAATTAAGAATGTACAAATTTGGTACATTTCTTATTTTAACATGCTGCATAGTCCAAAAGAAAATGAGTAAATGAAGTTATTTTAGATTATCATGTATGTGATGGAGCTCTGCTAGTTACTGGAGATACTGATGTAGGAGATAGGGTCAGTCTTCAAGAGCTTATAGCTATATAGAGATCCTTAGAGTATAAGATAAGTAATAAGTGAAATAGATGATGATATAGATTGCCTGGCACTTGAAAATATTTTCTTTATGGTAAACTTTGTTTTAAGTTTAAAGCGTATGTATAATATTTATAGTCTAGATAGCATAGACGTCAAAAGTATGTTTAGCCAAGAATGCCACTGAGGACTAAGTAATTCTTTCACTGTTGTTGGTGTAAGCTAAATAAAAGTAAGAAGGGGAAATGGGAAAAAAGATTATTTAAAAAAAGGAAGAAGAAAAATGTGGGTTAGTGGGGGCTGGGGATGGCAAGCAGGAAAAAGATGTTTGATGGGAAATGTAGATGATGCCTTTTGAGCCTTAGAAATCACAGGTGCCTTCAAACTTACCTGGTTGGAACAACACTGTGATATAATGGTAGAGCATTTAAAATGTGCTTCCTGATTCACAGGCCTCTACAGTCACAACTTCCTGAGCTGTGCTAACTCTTAAATACGGTATGTGAATTTGTGTACTATGTTAAATCCGCTTAGAAAAAGAAATAAAATAGATTTTTTATTTTTGTTTTAGTATCTTTGCAAGATATAACAATGAGGAAAGCTTTCCGAAGTTCCACAATTCAAGATCAGCAGCTCTTTGACCGCAAGACTTTGCCTATTCCGTTACAGGAGACGTATGATGTTTGCGAACAGCCTCCACCTCTCAATATACTCACTCCTTACAGGTCAGTGGGGTAATAAATGTGAAGGCTGGCGATTTATCGCAGACTTTCAATCCAGATCAGTAGCACTTTACCCTTAAACGCTGAATCCCCGAACATTTTTTATGTCACTGAGCATTTCACCAACACATAGAACCCTCCTCATCTACCACCTTTAGAAAACTTTTGCTTTATACACTAGGTGGGTTCCCAAGGTTCTGGCATACAAAAGACAAAACTTACTCAAGGAAGTTGTTTGAAAAGTATTATTAATCAAAGCCAATGGCAAACTTATTAATATAAAGGGGCAAAGAGTTACTGTCTTCTTAATGTAATAGCTGGTCAGGTGAAAAATAAAAAATGAAGAACTCAAAATTCCACCACACTAACAAAATATAGAAATATCATTTTTGTTTGCTTATGCCTACTCTTGATCTATATGCATTAAGTTTTTCAAAATGCATGTGTAGTATCTTTTAAAGATGTTTTGTACCATTTAAAATAAAATCTGGAATTCCTCAGGCTTTCTTAGGGGGTACTTTCACATAATTTGTTCAATTGGTAATATACACAACACATTCCTGAATAAAATGGTATTCAGATATTTATCTGAAACTGTTTTGTCAGTATGCAAGTCATTGGCTAAAAATAACTGTTGCTACTAGAATAAGTTTTAAAGGATATTTTTGGGGTTTGGTGAGATAATAAGCAAATTAGAGTAATTGGCAGAAACCTGTGTAATTTCTCTATTCTAATGATATTATTGTCTTTTCAGGCTTTTATCTTTGGCAGAACCTTTTGTAACTATTGGAATTTCCCAAAGGACTTTTAGAAAAGTTGGTATTCAGCACAAGTTAGGGATGAAAATCGTCCAGCTGTTCTTCAGATTAGTAACACCAACTCTGAAAAACACCTGGTTTTCCATTTTCCTTAGTTTTTTTTGTCTGATTCGTGAGAAATATTTTATTGATGCAGCATTCTAATTTATTTTGTCAGTATTTTTACGCATGCTGTATTTCATTAATGTAAGAGAAAAGCATTTTAGTAAAATTATTCTGATTGCCTCTCTAAGTCTTACTGGTATATGTTTTAATTGATATTTTTACATTTCAGAGATGATGGTAAAGAAGGTTTGAAGTTTTATACCAACCCTTCATATTTCTTTGATCTATGGAAAGAAAAGATGTTGCAAGATACAGAGGATAAGAGGAAGGAAAAGAGGAAACAGAAGGTATTATAAGAGATTCAAAAAATTAAAGTTAGTTTTTGTGTATTTGTGTTTTGTTGCATGCAGGGAACTTGACTAGGCTTGTATGTTGACAGTTTTATACTGAAGTCTTTATAACCACACAGGAAGATCACAATCTAATGGGGGAACAGATGAACAATCAGTATTATAATGTGGTGTAAGTGCCATGCCAGAGGTATGCATGAAGGGTTCAGGTAGCACAAAATGGCACCTGCTTTAGCCGGAGGACAGGGTTGGTAAACACTTCCAACAAAGCTTATAATACTGTAGAACAAATAGGAATTAAGTGGGCCAGGGAAGAGAAGGGCATTCTGGTAAGAAGGGACAAAGGAATATTGTGCAGATGTTGGCAAAGTAGATTAAGCTATATTTTCTTACCAAAGATCATATCATAAATGTTTTGGAAAGATTATATTCTCACTAAATTCCTATTATCTGTCTGCTATGTTGCTATTTTTCTACTTTGTAACAAAATGTTCTTGGATCTGCTTTATTATATATTGATAATAACTGGAAATAAAGAAGGAGGCAAAATTGGGATTTAGGCAGAATTATGAAGGAGGCAAAATCTGTTTCTTATCATCCCTCTGTTTCTCCTGTAACTATCTCTCCTCTCCCCTTTTCTCCATAATACCTTCGTGTTATTATTTTCTGTACTAGACAGTATCCCAGCGTTCTAGCCAGAGTTTACAGACTGGTGACTGGCAGCTCAGATTATGCCTGCAGTCAGTGTTTTGTTTGACAAACACAGTGGTTTTAAAATCCTTGGAGTGGAAAGTCTTGAATGGACATGCCTGTTTTTTCATTGCAATCCCCATCTTACACCTGATTTTCTTCATTCATGTATGTGATCTGCTTCGCCCCTTTGGGCATTTGACTTTGTTACACCAACTTTTGACCTCTCTCTGCTTTCTCCCACAATTTGAATCATTCTGTTTTATTTTTTGAATACCCTGTTTCTGTTGAGTGACACGTTGTTATGGGTTAATTGAATAATTGTATTGGCTAGCTAATTGGTCACTTTCCAGATTATATAACCTTAATAAATTTTAAGGTTTTGGTTAGAGTTAGTGCCATTATTGGTAGAAATTTCACTCATTATAGCAAAAACTAGTAGATTTGGGAGGAGAGTTGGTGAATCTTTTTTCATCTGAAAGGACTTTCTGACCTCAAATTTTATTATTTAGGCATACTACTTTTTTAATTAATTACTTTATTAACATATAATGTATTATTTGCCTCAGGGGTACAGGTCTGAATTGTCAGGCTTACACGCTTCACAGCACTCACCATAGCACATACCCTCTCCAATGTCCATAACCCAACTATCCTCTCCATAACCCCCCTCCCTCCAGCAACCCTCAGTTTGTTTTGTGAGATTAAAGAGTCTCTTATGGTTTGTCTCCCTCCTGATCCCATCTTTTTAGGCATACTGTTTTTATCTGATGCATCAGTTAAAATTAGAGGTAAAAGAAACGTGACCAGAAACTGGGATTGCAAGCAAGCTAGCTAAGATTTAATTCTGAATGTACAAATGAACTGTCTCTGTGTTACTTTAACTTTATTATGATGGCATTGTCTTTTTCAGTATTAATGTTAGAATTTTATTTTGATTGTTAATAACATCTTTTTAAAAACTTAGTACTTCAGCATTTGGCTTTGTTTCAATACATCTGTTATAGCAGAAAAATCTAGATCGTCCTCATGAACCAGAAAAAGTGCCAAGAGCACCTCATGACAGGCGGAGAGAATGGCAGAAACTGGCCCAAGGTCCAGAGCTGGCTGAAGATGATGCTAATCTCTTACATAAGCATATTGAAGTTGCTAATGGCCCAGCCTCTCATTTTGAAACAAGGTGTCTTTTCTTTTGTTTGTTTTTTAACAAAATTAATGATAAAATACTGGCTTTGTTTCTGATATCTATGCCTCTAAGTCTTAGGTCCTGAATTGTTGAACCAGCAGGCCCTGCTTCAGCTATAGAAATAATTTTGAAACCCTGACTTTTGTGAGCCTACTAAAGTCTGATCTTGGGCAGGTCATTTTCATACCTGGATTTTAGTTTTATCATCTATAGAAAGAGGTGGTTGGAATAGATGATCTTTAGGGTTGTTTAAGCTTTCATATGAAGTCTCAGTGCTCTCTCTCAATATTTCAGGCAGAGTCTGCTAGAATTTCATAATAGAGGAATGGGGTCTGGAATTTTTTTGAAATATTACTGTTTCACTACATATAAAATAGGAGCTGAGAAAGGGTAATATTTTGTTCCTTTTCTTTCTCCTGACTCCCTTTCTATCCCACATCTCCCACCTCAGTCACATCAGGACTTTTAAACAGAATTACTCATCCCCTTTTGCGGAACTATAGAATAGGTCTTCTTCCTTTCTCAGTCACCATGGCCTCATCTAGTAACATGCTATCCTAACTAAACATTATACTAGCATATCTCTGTAAAGGAATTTGTTAACTTTAGTTGAATGAGTATAGTCATTATTATATATATATTGTAGTTATTTTTGAATGGAAAAGAGTTTCAAGTTTTCTTTGGAATAATACATGTAAATTATTAGGCTAATATCTTTGCCAAGTTTAGAAGTAACGTACATGTAAGATACTATTAATATACGCATTGAAAGAAAAAGGCCTGAAGAATTGAGATTTATTTGAAAAAGCAATCTATAGATAAACATTTTTTCTTCTACTGTTAAGTAATATGGTATTACCTTACTTACCCAGTAGTGTAAGTTCAGTACAGTTAATCCTTGAACAACGAGGGAGTTAGGGACACCAATTCCTTGTGCAGTCAGAAATCCACATGTGACTTTTGACTCCCCCAAAAGCTTCAGTACTGATAGCCTCCTGTTGACCGGGAGCCTTACTGAGAACATAAATAGTCATTTAACACGTATTTTGTATGTTATGTGTATTATATACTATACTTTTATAATACAGTAAGCCACAGAAAAAAATGTTAAGAAAATGATAAAGAGAGGTGCCTGGGTGGCCCAGTTCTTAAGCGTCTGCCTTCAGCTCGGGTCGTGATCCCAGGGACCTGGGATCAAGCCCCACGTTGGGCTCTCTGCTCTGCAGGAAGACTCCTTCTCCCTCTCCCACTCCCCCTGCTTGTGTTCCCTCTCTCGCTGTGTCTTTCTCTGTCAAATAAATAAATAAAATCTTAAAAAAAAAAAAAAAGAGGAAAATCATAAAATACATCAACAGTGCTGTACTGTTAAAAAAAAAAAAACCCTCATGTAAGTGGGCATGCTCAGTTCAAAACTGTGTTCATAGTTGTATTTTCTAACTCACTTTGTGTACATTCATCCCCAGCATGCACTACAATCAATAAATATTTATAAATCTAAAGTTCTGCTTAAATCTGATCTTAAGTCATGTGTTGCTTTGTTACTCAGTTATTTTCTGAGTACCCTGCCACCTTTGAAAACACCAAAAAGACAAAACAATGTAGTTTGCCATCTCTGTGGTATCATGGAGGCCTTTCTCACTAATACAGACATTTAGAAGTCATTTAAGTTTAAGAGAGCAACAAGATATCCTGATGGTAGAAAATTCCAGTTTTCATATTCTGGCTTTTTGTCATTGACATCATATTTTGAAGGAAAAAAATGAAGTAGAGGTAGATAGCTTTGAACACAATTTGCCGAAAGTTAATTACTTTCTTGCTTATAAGATTCTATATGTAATACTTTCTATCCTTGTGAATTGAATTAGTATTATATTATAATATAGTAAAATAACTGCAAGGAAAGGTTACATTGTGAGCAGCATTCTTTGTTTTAAAAGTAGTAATAAATTTCTGAAGTTTCTTAGTAGTGGTTAAAATATTAACAATCAAAAGATACATGTTAAATATCTCCTGTAGCACACTGTACTGCACCTGTAATTCAAGAAAAACACACTGATACTGTATTTTTTTTTTTTTTTTAGACCTCAGACATATGTGGACCATATGGATGGATCTTACTCACTTTCTGCCTTGCCATTTAGTCAGATGAGTGAGCTTCTGACTAGAGCTGAGGAAAGGGTCTTAGTCAGACCACACGAACCTCCTCCACCTCCACCAATGCATGGAGCAGGGGATGCCAAACCCATACCCACCTGTATCAGGTATGCTGGGATGGGCAAGTGATACTTGTTCTCAGGGGCTGGTAACCTTTTTCTTGAAGGATCAGTTAGTCAATTTTTTAGGCTTTGTGGGCATTCGTTCTCTGTCACAGCTACTCAGCTCTGCCATTGGTGACTATACATAAATAAATGCCTGTTTGTGTTTCAATGAAACCTTACTTGTAAAAACAGCAGTTCAGATTTGACTGTGGAACGTCATTTGCCAGCCTCTGATAAAAGCTGACGTGTTCTCTCAGGGAAAATTTAGTGAATGAGAATTTACTTTAAAGGTTAAAGTGTGTTTCATTTTATTATAGCTTTATTATCAAGCCCATAATGTGCAGTATATTAATAAAAATGAAAAATTTTTGGAATGTGGTAAGGGACTAAGAAATGGGAACCGAAGAATGTGATTCTAAGTGTTAATTTGGTATTATGGGGAACACTCTGAGAATTTGAGAGAAAAGAGGCAATAATCTTTCAGTAAAGTGATTTTGAAGTTTAATTTTATCCATTGTTATCCAGCTAATAAAATTTTTAATAGGTAAATAGAGACCCGCTTTATAATTTTCAGTTAAAAAAAAACAGCCTTCTATCACTGAGTTATTTGATGTTCCATCCTCAGGAAGGAAGAGAGCCATAAATTTCCTTCTGTGGCTTATAATTAGTTGTTATTGATTTAACTGAAATGACATATGATGAGTCTTAATAGCTTCAGTATCAATGCAGCATTGTAATGGCCACAAGTATTGCTGCAAATATTGTCATATGATAAATGTTGAGTCATTATAAAGACTCCTATCACAGCATAAAATTGAATATTTTATTTATCAAAGTAAGCATAAAATGCTTGAGTGCATATGACAGGTGCATGGGAGGATGAGACCATTTAGAATATTACAAACGAAAGCACCACCTCTTAATTTTCTTGTTGGTGTTTTCCCTTCATCCTAAATACTGAAGAATTTTTAATTTCTTTAGGAACATGTTAATGCATCTGCCCTGATATAATTACTGGTAGTCATATCTTTCCTGTGGTTAGTTCTTTCTCTTTTAATAACTTGCTAGGATTTCTTTATCATTTCAGTTCTGCTACAGGTTTGATAGAAAATCGCCCTCAGTCACCAGCTACAGGCAGGACACCTGTGTTTGTGAGCCCCACCCCCCCACCTCCTCCACCACCTCTTCCATCTGCCTTGTCAACCTCTTCATTAAGAGCTTCAATGACTTCAACTCCTCCCCCGCCAGTACCTCCCCCACCTCCACCTCCTGCCACTGCTTTGCAAGCTCCAGCAGTACCTCCACCTCCAGCTCCTCTCCAGATTGCCCCTGGAGTTCTCCACCCAGCTCCTCCTCCGATCGCACCTCCTCTAGTACAGCCCTCTCCTCCAGTAGCTAGAGCTGCCCCAGTATGCGAGACTGTACCAGTTCATCCACTCCCGCAAGGTGAAGTCCAGGGGCTGCCTCCACCCCCACCACCGCCTCCTCTGCCTCCACCTGGCATTCGACCATCATCACCTGTCACAGTCGCAGCTCTTACTCATCCTCCCTCTGGGCTACATCCAGCTCCATCTACTGCCCCAGGTCCCCATGTTCCATTAATGCCTCCATCTCCTCCATCACAAGTTATACCTGCTTCTGAGCCAAAGCGTCATCCATCAACTCTACCTGTTATCAGTGACGCCAGGAGTGTACTTCTGGAAGCAATACGAAAAGGTAATTTCCTTGTGGCTTTTAAAAGCATTGCTATGGTATCATTAGAATCTTCCTAAATATTTGACAGAATAATGTTTTCCTCACTTAAAAGATTTTAAGTATCTTTGCACACATGGTTCTTAGAAAGGAAAGCTGTGTTCAACGTGTATTTTAAATCATTTTCCAGAAAATAAATCACATTTAATTATTTTATTTTCATACTTTAGTAGGGATTCTTAAAATGTTCATTAAATAATGAGAAATTGAAAGAGTCAGACTTACAAGTTAGAGAAAATTTAGTTAAAACCCTTTATATTATGTTTAATGTGTATATTAACTCCTTTAAAAACCGTGTTTTCTTCAGTGTTAAGGCTGTCCATTTGGTGTATCAGTGATACTTGCTCTATCAGATGCCTTTATAGGATTAAAGTTCCTCCCTTAGTAACAAAGGAAAAGCATCTCATACTCATTTATATATTCAGCCTGCATTTCCTAGGCACCTACTATAAGCCAGGCCCCAGCAGCAGAGAATGAATAATACTGCCTTTCCCTCAAGCACTGGAGAGAATAAAGCCCAGAAGATACACTCAACAACATTTATTTGACCACCGGTTGACTTTTTGGGGGAGGTGCTGAGTAGGGAGGCACAGTAGACCATCATGGCTAAATAAGCTAGCTTGTAGATAATTCACCGGGATAGCTGCTGAGTTTGACCAGTTAGTTTTACAGATAATGAAAGAATTAATTGACCAAATTAATATGATTCTAAATATGATCCCTTCAAATTCTTTTTAATAGATCTTGCTTTCCATTTTCCAGTTAGTATTTCTCACATGTACTTGATTTTATTCCAGAAAGATTAATAATATGTAGTATATAGTATTTTGGTTTACAATGAATGCTTTGGTTTTTCTGTACCAGGTATTCAGCTACGCAAAGTAGAAGAGCAGCGTGAACAGGAAGCTAAACATGAACGCATTGAAAATGACGTTGCCACCATCCTGTCTCGCCGTATTGCTGTGGAATATAGTGATTCAGAAGATGATTCAGAATTTGATGAAGTAGATTGGTTGGAGTAAGAAAAATTCATTGATAAATATTACAAAACTGAATGCAAATGTCCTTTGTGGTGCTTGTTCTTTGAAAATGTTTGGTCATTCCAGTGTTTTGCTTTCTTTTCCTTATGATAAATAACCCTTTTCCTCCATAATTTTTGATTTCTAAGAAAAATATTAGCATACATTTCAAACTAAATGTTTTACAGTGGCTTATCTTTTTTTATTTTTCCCTGAAAAGATAATTTGGTCAAATAAACCACTAAGTATTAAGCATGGACAGCTGTTGTTAGAGTAGCAGATTCAGTTTTTTGATATATCTTAATTGTGCACTTTGTGAATTTTAATTTAAAGAAAGCAACTGAGATTGAAATCTTGAGGGCAGCTGTATCTATCAATGAGCCTTACTCCATTCCTGATGTTTTAAAAGAAGAAACACTGCCTTGATTATATGAATACACTCAGAAAGTATGTTTAGCTAGTAGTATTGAATTCTCTTAAAGGAATGCTTGAATTTTTTTTAATTATTGTTTTACTGTTTTTAAATACTTGCCTTATTTGAATGTTTAGCAGTACCCCCTTCCCACTTATATATTGTGTGGTACGATTTTGCTTGCCTATAAGAGTTTAAAAAATTTCCATGTGAAATACTCTGACATAAACATACATGTAACTTACATTAACTGTTAAGAATAACAGTCTGATTTAATAAATGGTTCATTTTAAAGGTTCATGGGTGTTGCTCTTTGAATAAAACTATGTCTGATAATTTATCAAATATATATAAAGTAGGATTTTAATACATACATAGTAAGCAAAAAACTTTAAAATCACTTAAACTATATAATTTCTTCTTAATTACACAGATTCATGTTGTCTAGTATGTAAGGTAGCTTTTATATCATTTTTCAAAATCAGTATTTTTCAACTCCTTAGGCTCTTAGATTAAAATCTCAATTTGCTGTCTAATTTCAACACACTATGACTTGACACCCTAACAGCATTCTTGAAATTATATTTTGCAGTGATAGTGTTGTTAATGTTTACCCAATCCAGATTTAAGGCTGGAGGGAAAGCAGTATTAATATTAGATTGTTTAATGTGAAGTTCTCTAGTTGGACTGTAAAAGTATCTGCAGTCCTCATCCTTTTACAGTACAATCTCCAGCTCCTCCCATCAAGAGATGGGTTCTTTTCCCACCCACCTTGTTGCTGAGACCTGTTCTGGCCAATAGCATTGTCTCAGGTTAAGCTCAAGGTACCCTGCTAGAAGATCAGAAACCTCATACAGAGGGCTGTGCCAAGTGAGACCATCTTACACCAGCCAAGTACAAGCTCACCCGCTGGCCGGCTATAAACTGATGAGCAAGGCTAGCTAAGATTAGCCCAGCTCAGGAGAATTGTTCAACTGACCTATACATTTATGAGCAAAAAAGTAATGCTTATTGTCTTACACCTGAGTCTTGAGATGGATTATTTCACACAGCATTAGTCCACAATAATAGCTGTTAGATGAGGTCATTGGTTACTTGATAATTGGGGGGTTATTTAGGTAAATAACTAATGACCCGTACTCTGTGGAGTAAGAATGAGGAACTAAGTGGCAAACTATCATGGCAATAGTTTGGACATAAAAAAAATTTCCTTATAGCTCTAATTAACAAAAGATGTGCTTTGTTCTTTTGGGTAGCTTTGCCTAGAACAGGAGATTAGATAGTGGGGGCACCTGTGTGGCTCAGTCAGGTAAGTGTCTGACTCTTAGTTTTGGCTCAGGTCATGATCTCCGGCTCGGGCTCTGTGCTGAGCGTGAAGCCTGCTTAAGATTCTCCCTCTGCCCCTCCACCTGCCTGCTCACATGCACACATGTGCTCGCACTCTCTCTCTCTCTCTCTCTTTAAAAAAAAAAAAAAAAGATTGGATAATGATTTGATGTTTCTTTCAACTTTACAAAAATATGTCAAATTCAACTCAAGAAAATATGACACAATTTAAAGTTTATCTTCCTAAGTGTGTAGAAGACAGTGGCAATATATAATTTTTATAAAGCTCAGTTGTGACCAGTAACCAAAATGCAATGGTACTGGCATTGGAGTAGTTAAAGGTAATAATAAAGGAAATAGTTGGGAATTTCTTAATAATAGAAGTGGATCTGTTTTAAAACCTGGCAGTACATATCCTAAATAGCTCATGAGATTATTTTGTTTTTCAGAACATTTCTGAAAGATAAGAAAGTGCTAGTAGAAAGCAAAATAACCTTTCAGTCTAGATAATCCAGCTTAATTTGGTGAGAGAATTTTAGAACAATCATTCAGTGGTCAATTTTAATACCTAAGAAGGATGAAAGTTACTGGATAATTATTGTCTCCTTATGAATTAGATCGCTATTTGTGGAGCCTAGAGGTAGGAAAAATGAATTGTATATCATGGAGGAATAATTAGCTTCACTTTTTTGGTCAAAATTGTTACCCATTTACCTCCATATTGCCAAATTCAACAAATACTTTTTAGTCCTTAAGTTATTTGACCTTTAGTCTGTGACCTTTAGTCTGTAAAAAATACATACAGAATATATTCTGTGTATATTTTTCATTTTCACTCCACTGTTCCTTGAAGCTGTCTCTGGCTTTTTTGTGTGTGATGCTGAAAGGGAACTTCCCAATCATGGTAAGATGGAAGAGGAGGGGAATATTTAGATACGGTGGAGTTTAGGATGATATTCAGTCATTACAGAGGGAGAGTGTGTCTATAACTTTTTCTAAGGAATATTTGTAAGCTCCATATTTTTTTTTTAAAGATTTTATTTATTTGTCAGAGAGAGAGAGTACACACAAGCAGGCAGAGAGGCAGGCAGAGAGAGAGGAGGAAGCAGGCTCCCCGCCGAGCAAGGAACCCGATGCGGGACTCGATCCCGGGACCCCAGGATCATGACCTGAGCCGAAGGCAGTGGCTTAACCCACTGAGCCACCCAGGCGTCCCTGTAAGCTCCATATTTTTAAGTAATCTTAAGCTAGAACCACTGCTTTCCATTTATTTAGGCAGATGAGATGACTTCTGAAACATTTTCATGTTATAAGTATTTATTAAAAGACAATTAAGGAAAATGTTCATTTGGATTGTGTTCTGTAAATTATGAAATACCTTTTATTTCCACTTTCAGAAAGCCCTACCCTTCCTTCAACATCCATCTCACATCCCATATTCTCATGCAGTCTTCTCAGATCACCACAACTGGAGTGAATATGTATTCCTTTTCAATTTCTCTAGTTCTTTTATTATAAGCTTTCTTCAAGTACACTTAAATGCCATTTTGCAATACAGTTATTCCCTATTTGAGCTTGCAAATAGGTTACTCACAAGAGAGCAGGGGCCTCATCTTAAATAGGCAACTCATAATTATCTCTTGTAAACAGATTCAGAAATACCTTTGTTTCTTCTGTCCACTAGAGCTCTTAAAATCTTCCTAGGCACTGCTCTTACGTAGAAAAATTTCCTCCACTAATCTCAGTAACACAGTTGAGCCTAAACCAGTCCTAACTTCATCAAAACCGTGAGTGTGTGTAATTTAAGAAATAGAAAGCATAAGATTGACTCTTCTGGCCAAAAGTTTTACTAATATTAGCGAAGTCTTTTCTTAAGGCAGAGACCAAAATTGATAGTGTTTTTATTTAATGGGAATACCATGAATTACTTTCAAAAGCTCTAACTTTGCCCTTTGTAAACATACTACTGCTCTTTATTTTTTCATTTTCACTCTACTGCATTTACCTTGACCCCAGCTTTTTTTTTTTTATTAACATGTAATGTATTATTTATTTCAGGGGTACAGGTCTGTGAATCATCATCAATCAGTCTTACACAATTCACAGCACTCACTATAGCCCATACCCTCCCCAGTTTCCATCACCCTACCCCAGCTTTTTTTAAAACTACCTTACCTCCCTAAAAATACTGAAGCAGGTATAAAATAAATTACTTAAAGCTCCTAAATAGTTTAAGAAATTCCTTTTTGGAATTCATGATCTATGTGGTGTCTACATAGTAAAAAAATGTAAATTAACCAATGCAGGATATTAATCTTGCAGTATCAGAATTTGAAGATGGCTTTGCTCTGTTGAAATAATGAAAATGAAATATCAAAGTATGATATTTCTGAGTTGTATCTTTTAACTTTAATTAATAAGCTAATCATCTTACTAAAGCCAAACAGTGCATAGGAGACCCTTATAATACAAAGAATAAGTCTTTTTCCTCCCTTTATTCATTGCTGTACGAAGAACAAATTTATTTATGTTCTCCATGACTTGGCTGTAGAATGCATCAGTAATCTCTTGCCTTTCAAGCCTGACAGCCAGGCTCTGAATAAAGAATGAATACCAGCCCTGAATGAACATTTCAGGCACTTTTTTTTTTTTTTTTAACAGACTAGTTATCAATACCTTTTTCTCATTATTGTAAGGCCAGCTGCTCTGACTTTTTTCCCTTTAGACAAAAAATTTAAACCACTGACCACGTATTGAAGTCCTCTTTCTCAGGATATTTATAGTTTCTCCTCTTACTATAGGTAAATTTGCTTAGTGGTAATGATTTTGAATATTTTATAGTATCTGTATAAATATGTTCCTTATGTATATGTGTGTGTTATACTCAAAGGCTTCTTAATAAATTTCTTATTTATCCATCCTGCCTTTAGGCTAGCTTTTTCCGTGCTACTCTTTTGATATAGGACAGTGATATCTCCAGGGGTAATAAAATTTCCCATCCATCTTTTTGGCCTGGAAACAACATAAAAGACATAAGAACCATCAAATCACAATATATCTTCTATTGTAATAGCTTCCACTATAACTTAAAAGTATCTGTTTTATTCTTACCTTTGAAATCCATGAAATGTTGCATTTCAAACTTTAAAGGAAATCTATAGGAACTGTATCTAGACCATTCCAAATGAAGGAGCACATCTATCATTAATGCTTTATTTTTATTTTTTTTAATTTTATATTTATGATATTTCTTTTCACTTGTTTAATAGACTTTTTTGATGCCTAGAGTTACTTTGCTGGGTATTGGGGCCACAGCAGTGAATAGACAGAGCCCTACTTTCTGAGCATACAGATAAATTAACAAAGAACAATGAGTGTTATGTTAGGGGAGCACATAGCACAGAGACCAAACCTAGTCTAAGAAGTCAAGAAAGGCCTCCCAAAGGAAATGACATTTAAATATGAGGTAGACCTAGGCAGATAAATATTATAAATATATAGTAAATATATTATAAATAAGTAAGGTGAGGGTAAACAGTCTACCAGGCAAAAGAAATAGGTATATAAATGTCTGGGAATGCTTAATGCAAAGCATGCATGGATGGAGTAGTAAAACTAGAAATAAATGAGAAAGAGCAAATCATGAGAGGGTTAGGAGCCATATTAAGGAGTTTGCATTTATTTCGTGGACAGTAAAATTGAAGAAGTGACCTATCAGAATAGCATATTGGGAAGATCATTGGCAGCTGCAATGTGGTAAATAAATTAGAGACTAGTCAGCTTGGAGGTCAAGAGTTCAGTCAGGCTTTGTAAGAGATGACTAACAATATTTAGGGATAGTGGTGAGAGAGGAGATACATGATGAGATAGATTCGAGAGAAATTCAGGATATGGAATACACTGGATTTGGTAAGTAGAGAGGAGTTGAGGATAACTTCAGAGTCCTGGCTTATAGACCGTTAAAGATGAGCAGTTTGGGACATAAGGTAGGGAAAGGATCACCTACATGGTTGGAGGGAAGAATTAGTCTTGGATTTGTAAAGGGAAAGCTCTTTGCAGGAAGGAAAGGATAGATGGGTAAGCCGTTAGATTTAAAGGTCTGGTCCCAAAAAGTTGAGAAAGTTTCCTTCTAATGGGATGTTTCCTCTTTGAAGTAGATGGCAGTGCTGCTGAGGGTGATTGGGGAGATGTGAAGAATGTCAACAGTTTTAAGAAAAAAGTCCTTTAAAATGACTTTTAATGAAATAGTCATTATGATAAATGGGAGAGCTTTCCAGGGAAATAGGAAATTGTCAGACCATATTAAAAACGTTGTTGAGATTGGTGCATGAATTTATAGAGGCTCCAGGCTATAAAAGGAAGTTGCCAGAAGGAAACCATTGGATTCTTCCAGCTTCGGGTTTTGATTGTACTGTGCGATGGAAGGACAAACTCTAGGAAAGATTGACTGATCTCCTTGCTGTCTTAACCCCATGATTAAGCTCCCATGTTGGAGTTCTGCTCTATTTTTCCATAATGCTAGTTTGATCTCCTTTTCTCATTAAGTACATTCATAGGCTCTTCTAGATTGTCAAATCATGCAGCTGAGTCTTCTCTTGTTTTGAGACTTTATATTCCACCTTCCCTATGTGCAACATCATTGTGCTTTTCTTTTATTATGAGGCTCCTCCTTTCTATCCTGTCAGGTCTCCAGAATTCCTGCTCTGTTCCCATTTTAACGTGCTCAGCTCCCCCTTTATTCTGTTAACTTTCAGATCTAGAAATTATCTTCTCAGGATTCTGTCAAAGATAATTCTGCCACAAAGGTTATGTAATTCAAAACAAAGAAGTAGCAAGGGATTTGACTTTTTATCTATCCCTTTCAAGTCCAAGCTGTCTCATCTGCCTCATTTACTTGGTCGGCGGGAATCCACTTTCCTTTGAGGATACTTCCCTCAGCTCAAAAAATAAATTCTATGCTTGATTCTATTGATTTTGTTTTTTGGAGCATATAAGATGAGGCCAAACTTTTACATTTGATTCTTGGATTGGTTAATAGCCAACCATCTCAGAAATGTCTGGCATAGGGTCTCAGTGAAACAATCTAGATAATTCAATGTGAACTGCTTACCATTATCAAAAAAATTAAAAATGGGGCCTATTAACCAAGCACTAAGCCTTCATTCTGATATCAAAGATCAGCTTATTCCTTTTGCTTGGTTGTTTAATCTTTTTTATTGTAAAACATGCATAACAGAAAAGTGCATAAAATTTTTGACTCCGTAATTACCACATTGTGAGTGCCAATGCAGGTCAAGAAATAGAATATTACACTCTAGAAAGCGCGTGCCCCCTCCTAACTACTGGCCCTTTCTTCATCTCCAACCCCAAGAGTAATTTATGGTAGTCACTTCCTTGTTTCTATCTTAGGCTTTCACCAACCACCTAAGCCTGTGTTTCGACTACAATAATTTAATTTTGCCTATATTTTGAACTTTACATCAGTGGTTTTCTTTTAGTATGTGCTTTTTTGGTGCCGACTTAAAATTTTGTTTGTGAGTTTCAACCGTGTTATATGTAAACTACTTTGTTTATTTCCATTGTTTTATAGTAGTCCATGCTATAAATATGTCACACTCTATCCATTCTACTGTTGATGGATTCAAGTTTGTAGTTTGGGGCTTGTACAAGAAGTACTGGTGTGAACATTTTTGCATATGGTTCTTGTGTGAGCATTTCTGTTAAGTAGATACCTAGAAGTGGAATCACAAACTCACAGGACATGAGAATCTTCTGCTTTAGTAGCTAATGCCAAAGAGTTTTCCAAAGAAGTTGTACCATTTCATACTCCCACCAGCAACCTGAGAATTCCTGTTCCTCCGCATCCTTGTCGCAGCTTCTGGTATTACTCTGTTTAGTTTTAGCTATTCTGGTGGGCTTATGACAGTGTCTGGTCGTGGTTTGTTTTCTTTTCCCGGATTACTAATGAGGTTGAATACCTTTCTTTATGTTTATTAGCTTTATCTTTTCCCCCTCTGTAGCTTCTCTTCTCACTTTATTGGTGTTCTTTGAAAATAAGTTATTAACTTTCTGGTAGTCCATTTTATCCATTTTCTTCATGGTTAGTGCATTTTGGGCCCTAAGAAATAACTTTCCTATGCCAAGTTTATGTGATTGTTCTATACTGTCTAAAAAGTCCAGAGACTTCGTTGTGTTACCGTTCACAGCTGGATCTGTAATCCGTCTGGAATTGATTTTTGTGTGCCTATGTGAGGTCAGAGATAAGTTTCATTTTCTTTTCCTATGGATAGCAAATCAAGTTAACACCATTTGTTGAAAAGACTGTTCTTTTCTCTCTGTTCTGCAGGGCAAATTTATAAAAAGTTGGTATGTATTTAGGCTGATAGGACTGCATAATTTGACTGTAGGATGATGACAATACAGATATGCACAAATGAGTCTATTTACAGACCTTATTCTGTTCTACCAGTCTATCCTTCCACCAGCATCACAGTTTTCTAAATGGTTTACAGCCATATAGAAAATGTTGATATCCAAGAAAGCAAACCTGTTCACCTTGTTGTTTTTCTTTAAAATTACCTTTACTATTCTTGGCCCTTTGTACTTGTATATACATTTTAGAATCAGATTGGCTGCTGGCAGATTGGACATTTAGATGCAGCTATAGCTAGATTTGCTTGAAAAGTGGGAGCCCACCATCTGGTCTTCATTTTTTGCCACAGTGGTCTCTCTGTTCATATGCCTTCGTGTAAATTGTCCTGGCCTTCCATTGTAGACATCCATCAACTGAGCGATTAAATGTCTCTGAAATTCTGTGACTCAAATGAACAAATCTCCAGTCAGCTGCTCAGTTATACCTGCTCTTCCATAGCCAGAAATAAGGGCCTTTTTGTAAGTAACCCAACTAAGCTCTCACCCTTAGCCTTGACCTGCTTGTTAACAGCCCTCACATTCTCACTATTCCTCTACAGAACATCATAGCAACTTGGCAGTAACCAGCCAACCCTACTGCACTGTTAGGCATTGTTCTCCTCATTTTGTTCAAATGTTTGAATCATTATGCATGCAAGGGCAATCACCTCTCCAGGATGTTTTCCCACATCACCTTAGGTGAAATCTGTAGCAGTTTGGCTGCTCCCCTGTGCCGGAGACTCCCTGTCCATGCCCCGCAGACCACTCAGGGTAATAACATTCCTCTTGGCCTGCCAGGTGATGAATAAGCCAGTCCAAAATTCCATCCCACCACTTGTGTTCTTAGACAATGGTGCCCTAATCCTGCCTCCGCCTGTGTTAGTTTACGTCCTCCAAGATGCATATGAAAGACAGGACTAGATGTGCAGGATATTTATTGGGGGAGGGAAAGGGAGGGGACCAAAGAAGGCATGTGGAGAACCTTTGCATGGTGAGAGGAGAGGAGGGAAAAGGGAAGACCGGTTGAAAAATGTCTCAGACTACAGAGCTATTCTAAAAGTTTTGACTAGGTCAATGGGGAGTCTTCATTCCAAAGTTGCCTATTAGAGGGATGGGCCACTATTACTAACCTGCTGTGCTCAATGATTGGCTGGGAGCAATATGAGGTAAGCTTGGCCTTGGCACGAACATAATAGTCAATCCAGAAGGGTAGCAGCTGGGGCCTCAGTTCACTATGCTTCCCCCAGCAGGAGATCTCAGTACATTTTTATGGCCACCACAGATTGCTTTGGTGCCTTTGCCAAATTCAAATGAATATATGAGTACAGCTTTATTTCAAGGCTCTCTTTTACCCCATTGGTTTCTTTGTCCTGTGCCACTACCCCCACAGTTTTGATTACTGGTACCTTTATAAGTCTTGGAGTCAGGTACTAAAAACCCTTCAGTTACTTCTTTTTAAGATTGCTTTAGGTATTCTAAGCCCTTTATATTCCCATGTCAATTTTAGAATAAGCTTGTCAATTTGTGCAAAAATATTCTTCTGGCAGTTTTTGATTAGGATTGCATTGAATCTATAGCTCAATTCGGAGAAGAATCAACAACAATATTGAGTTTTCCCATCAGTAAACCTGGTCTGTCTATTTAAGTCCCCTTGAATTCTTAGCAGTATTTTGTAGTTTTCAGTGTAGAGGGTTTGCATGTTTTCTGTCTGTTAAGTTTACTCCTAAAGAATTTTGTGTTTTTGACAGTAGTTAATTTTTTAAAATTTTACTTTTCAGTTGTTTGCTTATAATATAGAGAAATACAATTAATTTCGTGTATTGAAGTTATATCCTTTCAACTTGCTAAACTCATCTATTCTAGTTTTATAGAATCCATAGAAATTTTTATGTAAGCAGTCATATCTGTGAATAAAAACAATGTTCTTTTCTGATCTATATGCTTTTTATTTTTTTAAATTTTGTTTTATTACTCTGGTTAGGACTTCTAGTGCAATATTGAATAGGAGTGGTAAGAGAGGCATCCTTGCTTTGATCCCATCTTCAGTGAGAAAGCATTAAGTACGATGTTACCATTAAGAATGATATTAGCGGGGCACCTGGGTGGCTCAGTGGTTGAGCCTCTGCCTTCAGCTCAGGTCATGATCTCAGGGGCCTGGGATCGAGTCCCACATCGGGCTCTCTGCTCTGCAGGGAGCCTGCTTCCTCCTCTCTCTCTCTCTCTGCTTGCCTGTCTGCCCACTTGTGATCTCTCTCTGTCAGATAAATAAAATCTTTAGAAAAAAAAAAAAAAGAATGATATTAGCTGCAGGTTTTTGTAAATGCCTTCTACCAGATTTAGGATGCACTCTTCATTCCAAATTTGAGGTGCATTTTTCTGTATCTGTTGAATTGATTATATGGTTTTTCTCCTTTCTTCTGTTACTGGAATGGATTATATTGATTTTCAAACACGAAATCAACCTTGCTAGAATAAGCCTTTGTTTGATCATGATCCTTTGTATATATTAGATTTGATTTGCTAATGTTTTATTAGAGATTATTTTTATCACTGTTCAGGAAGTGTAATAGTTTTCTTTTTTTGGAATGTCCTTGTCAGATTTTCACTTAAGAGTTATGCTAACTTTATAAAAGTATTCCCTTCTCTGTTTTCTGAAACAGTTTGTGTAAGATGAGCATTCCTCTTTTTCAAATGTTTGATAAAATTTACCAATGAAACCATCTGGGCTTAGAGTTTTTTTGTAGGGTGGTTTATTATAAGAGATTTAACTTCTTTCATTGATGTTGGGTTATTCAGATTTTTAATTATGTCCATTTCATCAAAATTATTGAATTTACTGGCATAGAGTTATTTATAATGTTTTTATTATCCTTTTAAGGTCTTGAAGATCTGTAGTTATATGAAGTTTTTTTGTTTTTTGGTGGTTTTATTTTTTTAAGATTTTATTTATTCATTTGCCAGAGAGAGAGCAATTGTTCCCTATTTTCCATTTTTTGTTTCTCTGTGTTAGGTTTGGGTATTTTCTTATGACCTCTTTTATAATTTACTTAAGTCTGTGTTTAATCTGCTTTTATACCCACTGAATGAGGTATTTACCGCTTCTAGAATTTCCAATTTTTTTAAAGTTTCCAGTTCCCTGTCAGAACTTTTAATCTTATCTTTCATCTCCTTGAAAATAGTAAGGATAGTTTTGTATCTGATAATTCCAGGGTCTGGAATGAATCTGGACAAATCAAATATCCCTGATTTCTAATGTCTGTTATTTCTGTTGGGTTTCTTCATATTGTATTCCCTCCTTATGTGCCTCGTTATTTGTGATTATAGAAATAGCTCAAAGCCTTTTTTCTTTTTAATCATCTCCCAAAGAGGAATTACTTTAGTTATTTCCAGGCAATCAGTATATCACTTCAATCCAGTTTTAGGAATGTAGGTATTTCAAAGTAAGTTCCAGTCCTTGCAGAGCCTATCTGCTTCTGATTTGCCCTTACTCCTGGGGTGCAGCCCTTTAAGGTCCCAACCTAAAGTAAGGAGGTTCATCTGCCCTCCCCCTGGGGCAAGTCCCAGACTCCAGTTGCCATATATTCCAGCACCATAAAGGTGCTAGACGTACTGCTTATTTTCTCAATAGCCCCATCCGTAATCAGTCAGTTTATCGGAGGGAGTGCCTGAGCCATCAAATACCCCCAGACCTTGGCCTGCCAATTCTTTGCTATTTTCTTATCTCTCAGGTAGTTTCAAGCACATGTATTTAATATTTTGTCCAGCTTTCTAATTGTCCTCAGCAAAAAGGTAGATCCAAATTACCCACCACCCATTACCAGAAGAGACTGGTCAGCCCAAATCTCTTTTTTTGTTCCTTTATCAACAAAAAGAAAATTAATGAGAAGTCCATTTTTGGTACTTATGAAAAGTTAAAATTAATAACCAAACATTTTTCCATCTTAAGCATGAGTTACATAAAATGCACAATTTCCAGATTTTAACTGAGTTTTTTAGGCTCACAATTAAGCTGTTTGCTGTGAAACTGCATGCAGCTGTATTTAAAGGCACATCAGAACAAAAAAAGAGAACTGTGAACAATCCAGGTTATTTTTAACTAACAAAGGGAAGTGTTCAAAAGCATAGATACAGAAGGTTATGTAAGTGGAGACAGTGCATCCCTGGAGTTTTCTAAAGAATGAGAAAACGCGAGTGACAGATCCGTCAAATGGCTCCCAATTTATTGCTTGGGGACTGTTGGATGCTATTTGAAGTTACACATATTGTGAAAACTTCATCATATATTAAAATTCCCCAGTGGCACTTTTCTTTGAAGCAGTCTTACTTGAGGGAAGGAGGTGTGTATTTGAAGCATTTATTTGTACTTCCAAAGTCTGTTTTAACTTTTTGGTGACTGTAGAGTCTTTGTGGATTATAAATGGTGCCCTACGAGGTATCACTGATAATACCTTTCCTGGAGGATATATCTTTCTACTTCTGGTTGTTGGTGTAATATATGTTTGTTAAAATATTAGCTGTCTAGAATTCATGAAAACTAAATCATTCTGGATAAATCTCCCTTCTGTATAATCAAAGATTAAAATTTTACATATTATAAAGGAAATATATTACTGTTATTACCATTACCACTCCCTTCCCCCACTAACCATCTGTTCAGGCACTGTCCTAAGTAGTTGACCTTTTTTTTCCCTCTGTTGAAGTGTACCTTTATTTATTTATATTTTTAATTTTTATTATTGAATGTATTATTATTATTGTTCAAGGTTATATTAGTTTTAGGTGTATAACATAATGATTTGATAGTTCTATACATGACATTACTCAGTGCTCACCATGGTAAGTTTAGTTACCATCTGTCCCCATACAGTATTATTATATTATTCGCTACATTGCTGGTGCTGTACTTTTCATCACTGTGACTTATTTATTTCATAACCAGAAGTTTGTACCTCATAATCCCCTTCACCTGTTTCACCCATTCCCCCACACCCTCCCATCTGACAACCACCAGTTCTCTGTATTTATGAGTCTGTTTCTGTTTTATTGTTTGCTTGTTCATTTGTTTTGCTTTTTAGATTCTATATATAAATGGAATCATATGGTATTTGCCTTTCTTGGTCTGACTTATTTCATTTGGCATATACTCTCTAGGCCTATCCATTGTGTTGAAAGTGGTAAATCCTTCTTTTTTATAGCTGAGTAATATTCGTGTGTGTGTGTGTGTACCACATCTTTATCCATTCATCTCTCCGTGGGCCCTTGGATTGCTTTCATATCTTAGCTATTGTAAATAGTGCTATAGTAAACACAGTGGTACGAATAGCTTTTTGAATTAGTGTTTTCATTTTCTTTGGGTAAATACCCAGTAGTGGAATTACTAGATGATATGGCATTTCTATTTTTAATTCTTTGAGGAACCTCCATACTGTTTTCTACAGTGTCTGCACCAACTTACATTCCTAACAGTGTATGAGGGTTCCTTTTTTACACATCCTCACCAACACTTGTTTCTTGTGGGTTTTTGTTTTTGTTTCTGTTTTTTCTGACAAGTTTGAGGTGGTGTCTCATCATGGTTGTGATTTGCATCCCCCTGATGATTAATGATGTTGAGCATCTTTTCATGTGGCTGTTAGTCATCTGTAGGACTTTGGAAAAATGTCTGTTCTGGTCCTCTGCCCATTTTAATTGGATTATTTGTGGAGGTTTTTGGTATTAAGTTGTATAAATTCTTTATATATTTTGGATATTAACCTCTGATTGGATATATCATTTGTACATACCTTTTCCCATTCAGTAGGCTGCCTTTTCATTGTGTTGGTGTAGTTTACACTCTGTATCTCATTTAATCCTCCTAACAACAGAATGAGGTAGGAACTAGTATTACCACCATTTTGCAGAAGAAGGAGCTGAGTTTCAGAGAAGTTGTGACCCACACCTCACAGCTTATAAAGAGCAGAGCCTGAATTTGAATCCAGGTCTGTCTCACTCTAAAACCCATGTCCTTAGTTACTATGATTGCTGAAAGGTACCACGAATTTTCTACCTTTTAAGAAAGGATATTGTGGACATCATTTCCATTTTAAAAAGTGAAACTAACATGACACTTAAAAGAATGTATTGTAATTATTTGTTTATATCACTATTTCCTTATATTAGACTGTGAGCATCTTGAGAAGTCCAACTTGTTCATTTTTGTATCTTTAACCCCCAGCGTAAGCCCTAGCCTCTTAGGAGACTCTGGAGGTCTTTAGTGAATGTTAAAATAATGAAAGAATGAGTTAGTGTCACTATCACCAGTATTAGTTATTGGGAGGTGCTAAAAAGCAGATCTAAGGTTAGTTTGTGGTGCATAAAGCTAAAAGGGTAATGTATCCATCCTTGTACTTGAATTTTTCTCTTTGGAGAAAAGTCCCAGGTGTCATTTTTCATTTTTGCTGATTTCTTTTGATCATTCAACAAATATTTACAAATTGTTGCTATGCGTCAGGTGCATATGATTATTATGTGCTTGTAAGGAAAAGAAAGACCCAGATCTAAAGTAGCTTACAGTCATCTTCTCATAAAGGAGTGAAGCCCGTACAGCTGTACCTCTTTTAGGAAGGGTAAGATGGTTTGTTTTTATTCCAGAAAAAAAAACAATGAGAGATGGAAACATACTTAACATAGAGAATCGTCGGGCTCTAAACCAATTCCTCTGCTGACCTATTGTGTTGACTTGTCAGCGTGATTCATGCCTCATTAATGCAGCGGATACAAATATCTCTCGTAAAGCTATCTACACTTCCAGTTCACTTGCGCTATTAGTTCATGGAGTGAGGAGGAGTTATCTACCCTGTACCCAGTGGTTTTTAAACTGGGCTGATCATCAGGTTCTTTATGGAACTTTTAGAAACCGCTCAGCCATTATCTCAGCAAATTTCTTTCCTGCCATATTTTCTTTCTTGTCTTCCTCTGGGATTTTAATTACATGTGCTTGATTATTTGATATTATCCCACAGCCCCTGGATTCTCTGTTCTGCTTTCTTACCCACCCTCCCACACACTCTTTTTTTTTCTTTTGTGTTTCAGATTGGGTAATTTCTATTGCCTTATCTGTGAGCTTTGCAGATTTCCTTCTTGGCTGTGTCAGGTTACTAATGTCAGAAGCATTATAGCTCCTTACTGGGCTTTTCATTTCTAGCATTTCCATTTCATCTTTCTTATCATTTCCATCTCTCTGCTTCAATTCCCCTTCTGCTTACGTGTGTTGTCTACTTTTTCTGTTAGAGACTTTAACATAGTAATCATTGTTGTTTTAAAATTCCCTGTCTCATATTCCAGCAAGGATAGGTACTGACGATCTTTGTAGTTCTGGTGAATGTGAAACGATATCTCTTTAGTTATTTTCTTTCATATCTTTATTGGCCATTTAAGTTTCTTCATCTGCATCTGTTTGTATCCTCTGCCTATTTTTCTAATAGAATATTTGTCTTTCTCTTAGTGATTTATATTATACAATAATATGAACTGTAAATATCTTCTCCTAATCTGTACCTGGCCTTTAACTTTGAGTATGAAGAGTTTTATCATACAGAAGTTTTCAGTTTTAATGTGCAAACTTGTTGCTAATTTTCTTTATGGTTGTATTTTTCATTGCTGAATAAAGATAGCTTTCTTTACCCCGATGTTGTAAAGATATTGTCATATAATTTCTTCTGAAAACGTTAGAAGTTAGCTTTTTTACAGTAGGTCTTTAACTATCTGGAATTTATTTTTATTTGGGGTATGCAATAAAGAATCATTTTTCTTTATGAATAATAAACAATTATACAGGCCTTCTTATCCACTGAATTGTAATGCCACCTACTCTCACATATCACATTCCAGTGTATGAATGAGAATGGTGGTATTCAGTCTTTCTCTACAGCAATACATTTTATTATTATAAATGTATTATTATAGACTTCTAAGTCTTGATTTCTGGAGGCCAAATTTCTTTTGACTTTTCCTAAGAAGAATATTGGTTATTTCTGGCCCTCTAATCTTTCAAATGAGCTTTAGGACCAACTTAGCAAATGCCATGAATACTTTTTTTGAGATTTTGATTGAAATTGCATAGATTACTATCTGTGCATAGATTGTATAAATATAACATGACTCCACTGTCCAGGGAGCACCTGTCAAGCCACTCCCAAGAACTCCCTTTCCATACTTAGTTGACAATCTGGGTGCCCTGCAAATTTTGCAGCTCAGTTAGCAACCAAATAGAGAACTCATTGTTAGGCATCTCCAGTCTATTAGTCTCTCTTGAACCAACTGCCCTCCCTACACCCACTCAGCCAACCATGAATTACCACACTCTTCTTAAGGTTCCTGCTGACCACTCCTTCTTTGGCCTCATAAATGCTCTACCTAATACGTTGTGCGGAGTAGAAGTGGATGGTGGTAATCCTGTATGCCCTAAAGGGAAGAATCTGGTCCCAGATGTGGTTGGTTCATGGTAGTGTTCCCGCAGGGTGTGTCCTTGATTACTCTTGACCTCACTTTCAGTCTTAACAGTTCTGGGATGATAAAGCACAAAAGTTCCAGTTAGCATCCTGTTTACATATGCCTTACAACCTTAGTTTATAAGGCAGAGATGGTAAAATCTTTGGGAATAAGCACCTGTCTTGATAAATGTGATATCTCTAGCATTAGCACAGTACTAGGAGGAAGAAAGTGATCAATACATGTTTTGTGGAATGTATGGAAGCCCTATGCGATTTTTTAATTCCTTTTTTTTTTTTTTAGTTTTTAATTCTTGATTAAAAAAATAAAAACATTGAGTATCTCTGTACCTTTGAGATCTTGGGACTGCGGGAGAAAAATTAAATTCTGTTCGTTTCAATGTGAAACTAGAACCTTCAGTAAAGTCTAAGATACAAAGGGACAAGAAGCAAATGACTTCAGCTAGTATCGAGGACTGAAAAACATCTCAGAGGAAAGCAGTGCAAAGAAGGGCCAGCCACCAAAGTGCCATCCCATAGAGGACAAAAGGAGTGGCTCAGGTAGGAAGAAGCAGCTGCTGCTTCAAGTGAAAGTAGTACAAGTAAAAGAGACCTTTCCTACTGTCGTTGGGAGGTTCTAGCCTCTAAGTCATAAGCTCCTGCTCTCTTCTTCTATACTTTCTATTTCTTCATCAAAGAGAAAAACTTGGATGAGCTGTACTTGCCTGCCCCTCCACTTCTACCCATTATTTTCTACACAACCCACTCCATCAGCTCCATTCTGAAATGTTTGGGTTATGACCGATAACCTGCACTGGACCACTCATCAGCGATCTGTTACTGAGAAGGGACTCTGCTGGGAGACAGACACTCTTCTATACTCTTGCACTCCAGCAAGGCCCAGACCACTCTTTACCTGGGCCATGTCTCAGCCTTGTTTTTGCAGTGAGCAACCTTAAGGAATGAGGTAATCTCTCTCTCCCCAACGAAGAGAAAACGTATTTGCTTCCTGCTCTAAAACATGGATACCCCAAGTTCAGTATTATTCTCCCAGAATATAACCCACTGGGTATGCAGGTCCATCTACATCTAGGCCCATTCACACCCCCCAACCTCCACAGGACCAGGAGCTTGGGGAACCACTGAGAACATCTGACACTCTGGCTACTGCTTTTGCTGTGAGTAATAATGTAGTTCACTTTTTACTCAGCTGTCTCATGTCCTCTGTCAGCATCCAGGAAAACAGCTTGCAAACAGGATGAAATCTCAGACCTTTCACAGCTCTTGACAGATGACATTGTAACCGCGCAGCCAGTGAGGTTGTCTGAGACTTGCCTGTAACTGGAACCATCAAAAAATGAGTGAATCTTCTCTTCTTGTGACCAACCTGTCTATAGCCTTGCAGGAGCATTCTGAAAATTGGGCATGTCTTAGAGGAGGGCCTTTTAGAACTGGGGTTTGGGACTCTGAACCAAGGCCAAAAAAGAACACTTTTTTTTGGTCAGAAAATTTGCTATAAAAAGTCTTTCTTCTATAATTAATGAAAGATGATAGCCAGTATCAGAACCAGAACTTCTAGGTCTAGGCCTCAGCCGACTCCTGTGTGCTTGGCTGGAAACTTAACATCTACCCCTTTTCTTCACCTTCCTTCTTCCTACCCTCTCTCTCCCTTAAACCCACAAACTGGCTAACTGACTTTTAAAATATGTTTTATTGGGACGCCTGGGTGGCTCAGTTGGTTGGACGACTGCCTTCGGCTCAGGTCATGATCCCGGAGTCCCGGGATCGAGTACCGCACCGGGCTCCCAGCTCCATGGGGAGTCTGCTTCTCCCTCTGACCTTCTCCTTGCTCATGCTCTCTCTCACTGTCTCTCTCTCAAATAAATAAATAAAATCTTTAAAAAAATATATGTTTTATTTGGAAATAATTTCAAACTTACAGAAAATGCACAAGAATAAGAAATAATACAAAGAACATCAGATACCTTTTGTGTATCAGCTTACACTTAATTCCATCCTATTGTGAGAAAGGTTAGCCTGGAGTTGCTATGTGCTCAGAATGGTGTTACCATCTAGAAATTTTAATAAGGAACTTTGTGGTTGAGAGTTTGGGCACCTAGTATTTCTCCAATAAAGCTATTTTCACCTCACAGGAATATTATGATATTTTATATCATAGTTCCACATGTGTAAGTTGTTATTAATCTTCAAAGCATGATTTCTAGAGATATCATTACATTTTTTTTTATTTCATTCCTTCCTTAGGGTGAGATCTGATTTAAAAATCATGCTGTCTACTGTTATTTGGAATGTATGATTTTAAAATATTTACTTAATTTTCTCCGATTTCAGAGATGTTAGTGACAAATGATTTGTATTAGAAAACCACAGCAAAGGAATTCTGACTGATTACCGCAGGTTGAAAAAGCTTTGCACATGCCAGCGCTACACAGATATTTCTTGCGGCTTGCAGCGAGCGACTGCACACGGTACCAGTCTGGCATGTAGAAAAAAGAAAAGTAGCTTAAAGGAAAGGGAAAGCAAAGCAGTTGATAACAGATTAATTATTCAATTATCTGGGATTCTGTGGGCATGGTCTTGGCGCCAGTCTGCTGCCTGGTGAACACGGCAGAAGATAGTCTCTGAATATTTTAATGAAAATTCATAAATTCAGAAATACTAATGGTGGTGATATTTCATTAAAACATGATTTTAGTATTGGCCAGTGGCGATTTGTGACACTGAAACCTGAATAAGAATGAACAGAAATCAGGGACGCCTGGGTGGCTCAGTTGGTTGGACGACTGCCTTCGGCTCAGGTCATGATCCCGGAGTCCCGGGATCAAGTCCTGCATCGGGCTCCCAGCTCCACGGGGAGTCTGCTTCTCTCTCTGACCTTCTCCTCGCTCATGTTCTCTCTCATTGTCTCTCTTTCAAATAAATAAATAAATCGTAAAAAAAAAAAAAAAAAAAAGAATGAACAGAAATCAGAGCAAGTTTGCTTGTATCAGTTTAAAAGCTTAGTGCCAGATCCACATTAATAACACGGTTAGTTTTAAGAAAGAAAGGAGCTGGTTTTAATTAGGATTGAAGTTTCCTACAGTGACTTGTACTTGGAGAGTGTCACATTAACTTAAAATGACACGGAAGCTATCTTCCTAAGAAAATAAAACCAGCACCTTCTTACCAGAATTTTACATTTTGGGAAGGCAGATAATAAATGAGTCCATGAAAATTTCAACTCACTGTAATAAAATATTTGAACTAGCTTGTAGCAAAAGCTGGAAGGCATTTTCTTTTTACATGTTTTGCAATACATAAAATTTATGAAATGTATGCGCCGAAGCATATAAAATTTCTGTTTTCCCAGGACACTTTCTAACATGCGAATGTATACATGAACGGTGTGGCTCATGAAGGAATACGTTCCCTGCTACGACTTAGATATTCCAGGAACAACAGAGACAAGGGTATACAGCAGTAGGAGGCTTTTCAGAGAAGATGTGGGTATAGACGTACACTCCTGGGAATCAGAGTGAGGTAATTCTGAATAGAGAGGTTGGAGACGCTCAGCTCACTGCGTTAAGAATTCAAATGGCAAGGACAGGAAGAATAAACTTGAAGGTTGGAATCCGCTAGTGGAGATGGTCAGCTCTGATTAGCAGATTGGGTAAAGAGCTGGGGCACAAGGGCCAGGAGAGAAGGCATATTGGTGATTTCTTAGCAGAGCCCAAAGCGTGGAAAGCAATTTTGATGTCGGAAGGGTATACTTGGGTCCAGACAGGGAAATAATCATGCTATTCCAAAAACAAGGACAGCCTGTCCGAAAGAACTCAATTTAACAGGGGTTTAATAAGCCTTCAGGCCGGCAAACAGAGTCCATCTTGCCCCCTTTCTGTCCCCAGGGCTGAAAGCTAGGGAAGGCACTCACAGCAAGGTCTGAACAGGACAGTTTAATCTGTCAACTGTTTGAGTACTTAAGATTTGCTTTGTACTATAGTAAAGATCAGAACCAACAACAATCCTGCTATGTTACAGCACAAGGGGAAATGGATAGGGATTGAATAGAGTGAAGTAAAATCATGAGCACAAGAGAGCTGACTGTTCAGGTGAGGTTAACCTTGTCTCATGGGGCAGGGCTGGGGTGGGGGGGTACTTCGGAATAGCAGCTGGAAGCAAACCAAAGCTAATGGTTAAACCATGACAAAAGGGCAAGAGTTTGGAGGAAGGAGAGAGTATGCCATGGAACTTAGGTTTTATCTCTAGGGAAAAAACAGGATTGTTTAAAAAATAATAAGATAATAATTATAATCATAATTCCTTTCCTTAGGAAGGGAACATTTAATGGTTTTTGCTGTTTACTTGTTTTGTTTTGTTTTGTTTTAATCGTTGAAGAAACAGGAGCACTTGGGTGGTGCAGTCGGTTAAGCGTCTGACCCTTGGTTTTGGCTCAGATCATGATCTCGAGGTCGTGTGAGGGAGCCCCAAGACTGACTCCCTGCTGGACGCAGAGTCTGCTTGAGACTGTCTCTCCCTCTCTCTCTGCCCCTCACCACCCCCCATGCTCTCTCTCTGTCAAATAACTAAATAAATCCTTAAAAACAAACATATATCCAGATTATTAAAAATCTTATCGACATAATCCCAATTATGCAAAAATAATAAAACATTGAACTCTTGAATGAACTATATATCAGCTCTATCTCTGGATCATACGATTGCCATTTTTTTCTACAGATAATATGCATTTCCACATCAAAATTGTATTTCAAAAATAAGATTTATTTTAAAAAATCCTACTTGGGAGCTTTAAAAAATCTGCAGAAGACCATGCTGATGGTGGGTTAGAATCACCAGCCAGGGCCAGCCTGAGGTAGGAGGGAAGGAAAGATAGACACAGACACACACACACATGTATGTATACATTTACATATATGCAGAGACAAAGTGTTTACTTCTTATACTTTCCATTCTCTCCTGGAATAAATTTCCCACCTCAGTTCTAAGGACCTCTCCATCTCATCCCACCCCACTTACCCCTTCCCAACCACCTCAGGGCTTCCTCCGTCCACTGTGCAGCAACTCTGCAGCCCCCTAACCCCACTGGGCACACCCCCCACAATGCTTCACCCCCATCTCACCAACAAAACGGGCTTGTACACTATCAGCAAGTCAATAAGCTAATCCCCCGTAAGGTTTGTTGCTAAGAGTTTAGTACCTATAACATCTTTAACAGGAGATACTGAAGACTGGAAATCTTAAACCAAAAGAATGATCATTTAACAGGTGATTTTGGTATTTCAGGAAAAGTGTTAGGCCAAGGTTTCCTGGATGCCTTTCAACTCACACCCAAGACTTGAGGTGTCTTGGGTTCTCTTGTGATCTTATTTTATTTTTTTTAAAGATTTTATTTATTTATTTGACAGAGAGAGATCACAAGTAGGCAGAGAGGCAGGCAGAGAGAGAGGAGGAAGCAGGCTCCCTGCCAAGCAGAGAGCCCGATACGGGGCTCGATCCCAGGACCCTGGGATCATGACCTGAGCCGAAGGCAGAGGCTTTAACCCACTGAGCCACCCAGGTGCCCCACTCTCTTGTGATTTTAATACTGTGAGAGAGTAATGTCCAACAAACACAGCTGTAGAGGAGGGAACATCCCACTGAATCCAGCTGTGTCAGCTGAGCTCATCCAACCCTACCCTTGCACATTTTACAACCCTGAAGAACGCTATTTTTCTTTGGTAAAACTCCTGTTATTCTAGATGTAGCCTTTTGAGATCTTTAGATAAATTAAATTGTTCCAGGGGAGCCTGAGTGGCTCAGTGGGTTAAGCCTCTGCCTTCAGCTCTGGTCATGATCTCAGGGTCCTGGGATCAAGCCCCTCATTGGGTTCTCTGCTCAGTGGGGAGCCTGCTTTCCCCTCTCTCTCTGCCTGCCTCTCTGCCTACTTGTGATCTCTCTCTGTGTCAAATAAATAAATAAAATTTTAAATTAATTAATTAATTAATTAAATCTTTAAAAAAATTAAATTGTGCCAGATATCCCATTATCCAGGATGAGATCTAGTCTTTCTAGAAATAAAAGAATAAGAGATTGGGTAATATAGGATATGAAACAGAGCCATCTCTGGGCTGGTTCAAACTTAAAATACTTCATTCAGTTTCTAGCAAAATAAATCGAAGGAAGAAAATATATATCATACATGTAAACTTATCTAATATGTTCTCCTAGAATGAGCTACCTTTTAGGTATATTTATGTACTTCTGTAATTCTTCAGTAAGATTTATCAGACCTCTAACATCAGTATTTGATTCAGCCTTTTATTTTCAGCAGGAAATGATTTGTCTTCTCAAAGAAAATATGTAATCTCTGGAGTTCATTCAAGCATGTTCCATTTTCATATCTAAAAATAATGCTATCAAAGTAAATTTTTTATTAATAGCAGTATGAACTGTCTTAAATTATATGTGGCTTTAATTTGGTAATCGCTAGCTAAGCTAAAAGTTAAAATACTAAACTCACTATGTTTCTTTCTTGGAATCCTGCTGAACTCCACAAAAATAGAAACTGTTAAAAATATATGGAGTAGAGTTTTTTTTTCTGCTATGCTATTTTAGAAAAAGCTACCCTGGTTAGATGCCAGAACACAGAGGAAAGAGTATCTAAATGACAATACTTCTAAATAATTTTCAACCATCAGTTTAAACGCTTAAGGTTATCCTAACTTTTCAACAGATCAACAAACACGAATTAACACTTAGATGAGAGGCATTACACATAGAGGGAAAACACCAAGCAGAAATATTCAATAAATATTTGTATACCTCCACAGCACTGAAATAATAAAATATCATGATGAAAAGGACCCATCCATTCAGAGTGTCTTCAGGACATGGGTGTGGAATATATCTCTATGTGGTGTCTTTGAATGGTCTTGTCTCTATGGTCGGGGTGCTCACTTGAAGCAGAAGTGAGAAGTTGTTGCCTGAGTTCCGTCGAAACTGGAGACTCTGCCAGGGATGACAGCGTGACATTGAAGGGATATGGAAAGGGCTTCTGTGGCCCTGATGGGCAATTAGAATTGAAGGGTGGCTCTAAAGTGTCCCCAGACATCCCTGCCATTGAGTGTGTGGCCTGTCACGTGTGAACATCACTACTAGACCATGAGACATGCAAGGGAAACTGGAAATGATTAAAGAGGCTAGATACCGCTTTCTTTTCTTTAGTCTCATTTTAACTAAAATCCCTTGCAAAATTGAATGCCTGCAAAATCTGAAATGATAAGAAATGTTTCAGTCACTGAAGTCATTAAAAGCCAACACTAACAGCTTTCCATACATGATGTCATTTTGTGTTCACAACCACCTTGTAGGGTAGGTGTGAATAGGGTGCCCATTTTCTAGAATCTAAGACACAGCAGGTGAAATAAATATCTTGAGGTCACCCAAGTAGTGATTGGCAGAGCAAGTCTTTAAACCCAAATAGCCTGGCTCCAGCGTCTGTGCTCTGCACCGCTCTACCCTCTACTGATGCAGCGTGAACATTTTCAGTGTCCAATGCCTGGAGGAGGTGAGGCCGTAAGTGTCTCCTCGAGCTGGACCTCTGGTAGACCAGCTGAGTTGGAACTGGCGACTGCCGGCTGCATGCATTGTTGAGTTCCTGGCTCTGGTCCGAGAGCTCTTGCTCACAATAACAGATCAGCTCATTCTATTGCATTCCACTTAACGGGGCAGGCGGGGAATTGTCTCTTTTAGAAGAGCCATGTGTCTCTCCTAAAGGTCTGGATGTGGGGATGGAGTTTTCATTCTTCTTTAATGAGACATTAAACATCACATTTTCCCAGTAATAGAGGACCTCTTATGGACCACAGAAAAACCCACCAGAACAGACCGTCAGGAAATGTGCAAGAATTATTCTAACTCTACTGTTATCTTTTATTTTTATTATTTATTTATTTATTTTTTTAAGATTTTATTTGACAGACAGAGATCACAGGTAAGCAGAGAGGCAGGCAGAGAGAGAGGAGGAAGCAGGTAAGCCGAAGGCAGAGGCTTAACCCACTGAGCCACCCAGGCGCCCCTACTGTTATCTTTTAAAATAAAAAAACGGATGGTTAGAAAGTAATTTTGTCAAAAAAAAAAAAAAAAGAAAGAAAGTGATTTCGTACCTCCCACAAGAACAGGACTAAAGCTCCAGTGATAAGCAGTAGTCTGTCAGGCAAGAAAAGCTTTGAAATTAAGCGATCCCAATAGAACAGAATTAACCTTGTGATTAACCAGTCATGGGATTTTAGCACTACCCGCTCATCTGAAAAAATGAACCCTAGGACCCATTAATTCCACTCTTGCAGGTGCCTTCTGCTTTTGTCTTAACACTTTATTTCTTCCTGAGACTCCTTTTAAAATGTAGCTTCCCCTGGGAGAGGGGACAGCTTCTGCCTTTAGCAGCTCACACCTGGTACATCTCATCACTTTAGCAGGGGTTAGAGGACAGGCAGCCGAGGGGCAGAGCAGCCCATGGAAACCCGCAGAAAACGTGCAGAGAAGGGCTGGAGAAAATCCATTACCCACAGATTTCCCCATGCCCGGTCCGCCTCGGAAATTTGATACGTACAGTATTCAACCTAGAAAAAAACGAAGTTTTGAAAGCCCTTTACAAAGGATGTCTTGTTTAACTCTGACCCCACCATTCTTCTGGTTGCTTGAGCTTCAAGTCCTGGATCCTAAGGCTTAGACAGCAGCTCACTCCTTTCTCTCCATCTATGAACTAGTCGGTTATCGAGTTGCATTTCTCTTTGCATTATTTCTTCTATTTAACCCCTCCCCTTGCAATCCGACTTTTAACATCCTAGCTCAGACTCTTGTCACTTGCTGAAGTTACTAAGTGCCAGCTTGCCGGGGCTGACCGTGGATGGCAAACTGCTCTGAGATGGATGATTCCTGAATGAGGGCAGGGTACCCGTGAGCACCCTGCTGATCCGAAGCATTGTTTCTCCCAGGCTGTCAGCTTGGGACCGCTCCCTAGTGAGAGGCACTTTCAGGAACAAGGACAGAACAAAGCACTGAGCGGTGTCAGGGACTCCGGAGGCTGGGGGAGGGATGCTGAGATTTGGAGAGCTGCACCCTCAGGTGTAGAAGATAAAGGAAGAGAGCCACAAGCTCCAGGTCCTAGGGGGCACGGAACCTAGAAATTGGACTATGACAACTTTTAAGGTTCCGGATCCTCTGGATGGGCCTTGTCCTTATCCTTCTCATTCCCTTATTTATTTATTTATTTTAAATATTTTATTCATTTATTTGACAGAGAGAGGAAGAGAGGGAACACAAGCAGGAGTGGTGGGGGAGGAAGCAGCAGACTCCCCACTGAGCAGGGAGCCCAATGCAGGGCTCGATCCCAAGACCTGGGATCGTGACCTGAGCTGAAAGCAGACACTTAATGACTGAGCCACCCAGGCGCCCCACATTCCCTTAAAAAAACAAACAAACAAAACTAAAAGAAAAAGGGCCTCTATGCTTAATTTTGGAGATAAAAGAGAAAGCAGGGGGAAAGCAAGTTATTGATCAGTGCTGAGAAGGTTACCATTTGCAGTCAGTTAAGCTTCCAACTCTTGGTTGCAGCTCAGGTCCTTATCTCCAGGTCATCGGATCGAATCCCTTGTCGGGTTCCACGCTCAGCGGGGAGTCTGCTTGAGGATTCTCTCACCCTCTCCCTCTGCCCCTCCCTCTGCCCCTCCTGTGACCTTGGGCAAGTTTCTTAACCTGCCTAGGCTTTAGTTTCTTCATCTGTACAATGGGGATAATGATTGTATCTATGTCATAGTGATGCTGAGAGGATTTAATGAGAAATGCACACAAAACCCTAGCACAGAGCCTGCCAATAAGCAAATTCCTACTGTTGTTAATTATTCTGTGTGTAGAATCAGAAGGCCCCACAGAGGACAAGAAACCATGTAGGCCTGTCTGCTTGTGTTAGATGGGGAAACTGGCCCAAAGGGTCTGACATGCTCAAGGTCACGTCTTTCACCTTGTATGTTTAGGCACAAGGACCAGGGCAAGTCCTGGCAATGCTATTCGGCCACCAAGACTTCATCAGGGGCACACACAGTGCTGAGTCTTTGAAAGTGATACAATTAAGGAACACAGAGGATGCCGTCCACCCCAGGTTTAAAGTAAGTAAACTTATTATTGGGGGACAGCAGAGCAAAACTCAGTTAAAAGTACTTTTTAAGCAGACATCACACAGTACCGTGTAGTGAAAGAAGTAAAAAGGAAAAAATTCCAAATACAAAAGGCTCCTTTCCACTTAAACTAAGATTAAGTTCTGAATGCTTGCTTTACTTACTCCTACCCTTGTTTATAAAATGCTCGAGGCAATTTCTTCTATTGGTTTTACCATTTAACAGTAGTTAGGACTGGTTCCACCATAAAACCTCCCTGCTGCCCTCTCCCCAGGGGCCAAAATAGCTCCCTGAGATCTTTCAAGGGAAAGATCAGGAAATGTAGACCTGGATGATCCCTTTTGTCCATTGACTGCTGTGTGACCTTGGCCAAATCACCTCGCTTATCATTGCCTTAGCTTTTTCTTTCTTTTTAAAAAAGATTTTATTTATTTATTGGACAGAGAGAGAGAGAGAAAGCAACAGAGGGAGAAGCAGACTCCCCCTGACCAGGGAGCCCGGGATCATGACCTGATTGTGACCTGAGCTGAAGGCAGACACTTTACTGACTGACACACCCTGCCTTAGCTTTTTCATCTTTAAAATGAGAAACCCTTCCAGCTAAGAACAGAGAGGTTATGCAGGTGATGAAGAGTGTGGATGCTGAAATCCAGCCTCAGGCTACATCCTGGCTCCGCGTCTTAACTTGCGTCCTATCCTTGGACGAGTCGTTTAGCCAGTCTGTGCTTTGGTGGTCTCATCTGTGAAATGGGACTACTAACTGTGCTACCTCACAGGGTTGCTTTGAGGATCAAACAAGTAAATGGCAAGTATGTTCGTTCATGCTGAATGCATGGTGCTATTAAGTCTGTAATTCTGTAATGATGTGGAGAGAATCTTTTCTTTCTTTCTTTCTTTCTTTTCTTTTTTTTTTTTTAAGCAACTAGAAGGAGCTTTCTTCTTGGGGAGGCACCTGTACTGGGAGGCTGGTTTGGTGATCAAGCATGGGGCCTGTGAGCCCATAGGACACAGGGTGGGAGAAACATATGTCTCCCTTGAAGGAACAGGTCTCTTCCAGCTCCGAATCCTATTCTACTTCTCTACACACTCCTCTGTTAGCTAAATTTCCGAAGCCTCTTTTCTGTCAGAGACACGGGCTAGCACCATGTCTTGACCCCAGATGTTTTTAATTCCCCGGCAGAACGATTTCTCTTACCACCTCATTTGTTACCAGAGCCAGATCATTTAGCAACAAAATCAAAAGGAGCTTAAAAACCGCTAGACCGTGACACATCCCAGCCGACGTAGCACACGGATGTGCAGATGTTTTCTTCTTGCGCGTGTGTATTCGTTCATTTGCAAATACCTGCGGGTCATCCACCACGCGCCGGGCACTGTTCTGAGGCCCGGGGAGGCGGGGGCAGCGAGCGACAACAAGTAGCCCCTGTTTTTATGAACCTCACCTTCTGCGGAGGGAGAAAAACCCTTCTGATGATACAGGCATCGGTGGGGCAGAGGGAAGGACAGAGGGATAAAGGGACAGAAGGAAAGGGACAGAAGGAAATGTGGGGCTGAAGGTGTAAGGAAGACGGGGTGGGGGGGGGAGGGTCTGAGGAGAGAGCACAGGCCGGGAGAGGGGGATGAGCTAAGCCAGGTGTTCCGGGCAGAGGTTCTAGCCAGCGTGAGGCTGTGACGTCACGTCTGGAGTAGCCGAGAAAGCCAGCGCGTCGGGAGCGGAGTGGGCAGAGGGCAGGGTGGTCAGAGAGGAGGCTGGAGAGGCTCCCGGCCGTGTTCTTACTGGAACTGGAAGACATCAGAGCAAGGTGGGCGGTGGGAGCTGATTTGTGGTTTTCAGAGATTCTAGGTGCCGAGTGGGGCATAGACTGTAGGAAAGAGAAAAAGGCAAAAGCGGAGAACTCAGGACAGACTTAGCACAATCCAGGCGCCAGATGACGGGGCCAGCCCGGGTGGGGCCTGGGCAGAGGCGAGAAGGGCTCAAAGCGGGGCCGTACTTGGATGGCGGAGCCACTGTCTGTTTCAGGAGGACGGTTGCGGCCCTGCTGTGTGTGTGTGTGTGTGTGTGTGTGTGTGTGTGTGTGTGTGTGTGTGTGTGTGTGTGGTGCCTGCTGGCCCTCCACGGGCACCCGGTGAGCCGGGCTACATCAGTCTCCACTCTCAGAGCCGCAGTCCGTGTAGGCGTCATCCGTGTGCAGGTGTAGTGAGCCTGCTGATGGCGAGCGAGATGACACAGGGTGAAGGCAGAGGAGACAGGAGGACTTCCAAGCCCCAGGTCAGCTAATTTAGGGGAAAAAGGAAGATCCCGCAAAGGGGAGTGAACAAGGGCACTCAGCTGGCTCAGAGGGAAGCAGGAGAGGGGCTCTCTGGAAGTCAGGCGGAGGAAATGTGAAGGGACAGAGGCTGTGATCCGCTGTGCCCAGTGCCGCAATGAGATGCGTGCACTGAGCCTGAGTCCTCACTGAGATGCCGCTCACCGGGCCCTTCCCAATTCGAGGGATGCTCCCCCTCTGAGACAGATGGCTAACGGTGGCTGGACTTAGTCTCACTCTATTTGAGGAGCTCTTTTCCCTCCAGATTTTGTCATGACAGCTATCACGCATATAATGAGAAGACATGAGCTCGCCCTGTGGGATCAGCTCTCTGCAGTTTAATAAGAGTCAAACATAGAATTTTTGCCACAGCTACAAAATCTATCTAATGAATGGTGGGATCCTGGAGTGAACTCCAGTCCCTCCTTCCTCTTGAATGGGCAGAACCATATCCGGGAAGAAAGACTGTGCTCCCTGACCCCCTCCGGCTCCCCTCATTTCTCTCTTCTTGATTATGTGCTTATCTTTCTCTGGGTCCCCACCTAGTTTGCATGAGAATGGCCACCACTGGGCTGATGTATTCATTAGGAAGACTTTGCATTCTGTTTGCAGTTCAAATCCCAGTCTTTCTGTTGAGACCTCCTCATTCTCCTCCTCCTCCTCCTCCTCCTCCTCCTCCTTCTTCTTCTTTTTAAAGATTTTATTTATTGGCAGAGAGAGACACAGTGAGAGAGGGAACACAAGCAAGGGGAATGGGAGAAGAAGAAGCAGGCATCCTGCCAAGCTTGGACCCTGATGTGGGGCTCCATCCCAGGACTCCAGGACCATGACCTGAGCCAAGAGCTCCGGGAAGCCAGGATGATGACCTGAGTCAAAGGCAGACACTTAAGGACTGAGCCACCCAGGCACCCCTATGCTTCTCCTGCTTGTTCCTAGTCTGTGGCTTCAAGAGCCCTGTGGGGCAGAGCTTAAAAGGGGTTCCTTTCCTTGGTGTGCCCTTTTGTGGCTGGCTGCCGCCTTTGCTGAATGGCTTCTCCCTCCCTCCGGCGTGACAGTGGGAGGGCTGACAGGGCGCACCTGATTTTTGGCTGGGAAAGGCCAACTTCTAAAGCAAGTTGCCATAGTTACCAAGTCCTTTCCCGCTGCGTAGCAGTCACTGACTCTGCTCCTTTCTTCCGTGTCGCTCTATCAGACATTCTCCTTGGGTAGAGCAGCTTGGGGGGTTGTTATCAAGCATTTCATGCCCACTTATGCATGGGTTGCACAGAGCGAGGAGCACAGGGGCTGTATTATAAGGAGCACACACGTACACCCACACACCCATACACGCATATTTCACATTCGATGTGCTTTACATCACAGACGTTACTCAGCTACGCTTGCTTGCACTAAATCCACGCTGGAAGGTTTTCTACAACCATAACAGACTTTTGTGTGGAATAATTTCGTACATTTGGAGAAATGTCTGTTTCCATGTTTCCGAACGCAAATTATTGCATGTGGAAAGTTTTCCCAATTCTTCTCTCCGTAATTATCTATTTTCTATCTCGAGGAGAAAAATAACATAAAATAGAAGTTGATTGTGGATGAAATGATTCATTTGTGAGCAGTTCTGAAAAGTTAATGATTCAAATCACACCCATTGTTGAGTTTTTTTCCATTGTTTGTGCCTGACGCTAATTACTAGAAACTGTGACGCTTGGAGCCTAATGGAGCTCCTCTCTTATCTGACAGACACCAATGTTCTTTTTTCTTTTTTTTTTTTTTAAGATTTTATTTATTTATTTGAGAGAGAATGAGTGAGAGAGAGCATGAGAGAGGAGAAGGTCAGAGGGAGAAGCAGACTCCCCAAGGAGCTGGGATCCCGATGCGGGACTCGATCCCGTAAGTCCGGGATCATGACCTGTGCCGAAGGCAACTGCTCAACCAACTGAGCCACCCAGGCGCTCCAGACACCGATGTTCTAAGTAGAAATTCAGGAAACTAATGTAGTGGGGGATGAACAGTGTGTCGACCTTGCTTCACCCAGTGCTCAAGGAAAGCGGACACGCAGACCACAACCCAGAGCTGGGGTTAGTTCAAGGTCACGGTGAGGGCCTGGGGACAGGGCTCTGCAGGACTCTGGCTCCTAGTCCCATCTTCTCATCCTTCCCAGTCTGCCTGGCCTGGCTACCAGGACTGCTGGGAGGGGACAGGCCCCTGGCCCGCTCTCGGAGCTGGTTCTCTGGCTAGAGATTCTTGATGTGGCATGGCAGCCCCTGGCTCTCTGAGGCCCATGGAGCAGGCCCTCTGGCAGACTGATTTGGGGATCACTTCCTCTATGTGAAGCTATTGGTCCTAAAAACCCACAGGAAGCCTCTCCCTGTCCCTGCCATACGGGATGGGCCACCCACAGGGAACGTCAGCCTGGGGACCAGGAACTAGAACATGCAAAGAACATGCACTAACAAGAACACGAACTAGAACTAGCAAAGTGCTTCGGAGGAAAAACATGGTAGCTGTGTCTCTTCCAGGGGGGTGGGCTTCTGGGGGCTGTTTCTTACTGGGAAGTTGGCAAACACAGGTGTGATGTTGAATTTCCAGAGAGGTTTTCCGAAGACAAGCCTGAGGAAGGGCAATCCCAGTGTGGAGGAGAGGCACTGGTTCTGACTAGGGCCCCGCAACCCCCACGGGCTGTGTCTGCCCTTCTCAGCCAGCCCCTCACAAAGGTTGCACCTCTTTCCCCCTGCACCTGGACTTTTCGAGAAGAACGGGGCCTCTCTGTCACTCTCCCAGCCAGGCTGCACGCTTTATTTTTATCTGCTCACGAGGCTCCTTACAGCTGGTTCCAAACAGTCTGCCCCCTCTCCTGCCACACACACACACACACCATCAGACCCAGATTTCAAAAACACTTCAGGATCTCTGGAAGAAGAGAAAGAAATGACTCAGGAGGTCTCCCCAAACTCTCACTTCTGTCTCCCAGAACAGGAAAGCCATCAGGCTCTGCCTAGGTTTCCCCCACTGCCCAGCAGCCTGGAAACCCTCTCCGGGCAGTGGACTGGGTGGCTTTCTTGTGCTTTCTGTTTTTCAAAGTCTGAAAACCAGTGTTCCGTGTGCCTTGTCATTTTAGACGACACACGCAGGAGGGTAAGTTCGGTCCCTGTTACTCCACTGGAGCCAGAAAAAGAGTCCTCTTCTTCAGGAGACATGTTCTTTTCGATGGGATTCCGTGACCTGACATTCTCTGGCTTTGTCTTCTGCTTCTCTAGAAGCTCTCCTTGAGCCCTGCAGGGTCATACTGTTAGAGTCCCTCCACCATCCACAGCTCTCTCCCTCCTCCTGTTCTGTAACTGCTCCCTGGGAGAGCATGTCCGCGCCTGGGACTTTGGAAACCACACCTGTCTCAAAGTAGATGCCTCGCCCAGAGCCCCTGCCCCAGGTATCCAGCTGCCTCTTGAACCATACAACTTGGGTGTCTCTAAGTACCATCAAACTCAAGTCTGAAATGCATTCATTGTCTCTCACCATCAGATATGGTCCTCTTCTTACGACACAACCAATTATGAAACCAAAACCCATGGGTCCTGCTTGACATTCCCTCTCCCTCTCCTCCTCATGGAACCTACTACCAAGTCTCGATAACCCTTCTTCATCAGACTCTAAAACCTGTTCCCTCCTGTCCACCTGTGTCATCACTCTGGTCCAAGCAGTAACTCCTAACTGGTCTACACCATCATTTCCTATTTTGTTCTCTGCTGCAGCGAATCCTGATTTTTTTTTTTTTTACTATTATTATGTTCAATTAGCCAACATATAGTACATCCTTCGTTTTTGATGTAGTATTCAATGATTCATTAGTTGCGCCTAACACCCGGTGCTCATCGCAACACGTACCCTCTTTAGAATCCTGATTTTTTAAATATAAATCTGATTATTTCACAGCACTGGTTCACAAATGTTAAGGACTTTGCATTTTTCTGGCCAATCGGGACCCTCTCCAGGCTCACAGCACACCCCTCCTACCACTCACGGTCATCTTTCTGTCCTTACAGACTCACATTCCCTCTTGTCACTGCTGTCCCCCTCTGCCTAGACTGGCCATCCCTGCTTTGTCTGTTCCTCCTTTGGTCAGCCCAGCCACCACCCCCTAGGCAAGCCCAACTAGCTCATGTCGTACTTTCCCAGTACCACGCAAGTCCTTTTCTCGGCACTTGGTACGATGATAGCTTTACTCCTATTTGTCTAAGTTTTGTGTTTAGTGTTACGTTTCCTCCCTAGACTTGGTAAGTTCTGTGATGGATTTGAAATTTATTTTTCCCCTTGTCGTCCTGTTCCCAGCTCCATTGCAGAGCTTGGCTCTGGGTGGCGACTCCAGAAGTACCCTGCAGAGCGCATGAGGGCCATGTGGGTGTCCAGGAAGTGGGAGGAGCGCCGAGCAGGGGAAGTGCACAGACTTGGGGTGCATGGACCACAGCTGCTCCCCCAAGAGGAGGAGCGGACCAACACCTGCTGAGGCCAGGCCCCCCCAAAAGCTGCTGGGCCTCTGATATTGCTAATGTCCTTTCTGCTACCAAAATGGCGTAACTCTTCTAAGTATTTCAGGTGATTTATTCAACTATCTTTCCAGTATTTTAATAAAACGCTTAGGAAAAAAAAAAGCTAACCAAGACCTCTGGAGCTGTCCCCTCAACGCTCAATGGAAAAGGCCACTGCTTGAAGCTGTGGGCCTTGGCTGCGTGTGGGGCCTGGCCCCGAACCTCTGTCCAGTGGCTCTAAGAGCCCTGGAGCATCTCTGGCTGTGGTCTTCCCCAACCCCTCCCAGGCCCCTGTCTTCTCTCTTCGGCTCTCCCAACACCAGGAAAGCAGAGGGCAGGCCAGAGCCAAGCCACACACGGTCCCTCAGGAATTTCGGATCCTCTGTGTGAAACAAGGAGCACGGGTTGTGTCCATGATGACCTAGTGGTTAGAAATCCAGCTGGAGGTGCTCTAGAGGCCGGGTTTTGCTGTGGGGGTGCTGCTGGCCCTCTGGGTGGGGTGGGGTGACCTCCCACTCGGGGTGCCTTTCTGACATCAGGAGGGCTCAGGGTGTTTCTGCTCCAACACAACAGGATCCTCTTTTTAAAAGGTCCTAGGCAGAGAGCAGACATGTTTACCCTCAGAAAAGATTTCAGCACGCAGCACACTGATGTGGGCATTCGGGGGAGAGTAAGTGAGTCAGTGAGTCAGTGAGAGCGAGGCCTCGGGAGAGTCACTAGCTGGGCTCCAACAGCAGATGGCATTTGTTCTTAAAGAATGCATCAACTCCTGATTCTGTCTGGAAAAAGGAAAACCAGCATTTCCCTAGCTCTGGTCTCTTGGGCAGCGGGGGAGGACAAGAGGAGAAGTGGAGACACCCTCACGGGGGCAGCCGCCATTCTCAGAGACTGGGAGGTGGTTCTCCCTGCCCAGGACTCTACAGGGGGAGCACCGCGTCAGCCCTGATGGGAATGCCAGGCAGTCAGGTCCCCTTTCCCAGCCCAGTGCCAGGCATTATGCTGCTGAAGTTGCAAAGACATTTGAGGCAAACCTTTAGAGGCTGCAGTTCCCACACCTCTTTGGGAATTTTTGACATGGAAGAGTTGGTAGTACAAAGAAGTGTGCAAAGAAGTGTGTGTGTGTGTGTGTGTGTGTGTGAGTTATGTGATTATATCTTGGGGGCATGATGCCAGGTAGGGAGGATCTGGGAGCCAACAATTTAATGAATGTTCTTTACTCCACATTCCTGCCCTAGGGAGGGCAGGAATCCCTCAGACCAAAACTGTATCTAAAGGTCTAAGAGTCAGACAGATTTTATAGTCAAGTCTCAAATTTCCCCTTTGACCAAGTACTTAAGCTCCCCGAGCCTCAGTTTCCACATCTGTAAAGTGTGAAGACATGATATCCATCTCTTCGTTCTAGTTGTGGGAGACAGACTTTGAGGCAGAGATCCACATGCAGGAAGAAGGGCCTTGGGGTGCCAACACATGTAGGGGAAGGGAAGGAAGCAGGACTGGGCAGCAAGAGAAGTTGGGACAAGGCCTCTGCCAGCTTCACAGGGAGCTCCAAACTTGGCCTTTCAGAGCTGTGTCACCTTAAGTCAAGAGGGGTCAGTCCTTGGTGTCTCACCCATTATCCCTCATCAAGCAGCCACTGGACTGCTGGCTGTCCCTGGGGAGAGGGTGTGACCTTGGGTAAGGAAAGTGACTCAAACACCCCTCCCCCAACTCTAGCACCTGGGGAGGATCTGGGCAGCGAAGAAAGGCAGCAACTATACAAGATGTTGGAGGAAATGAAATGACATAACATCTATATAGTAAGGTCAGAATTAAAAATAAATAAATAAACAAAACTTACCTAGTTCATCTTTTCCCAGCCTTGTCCTTGGAAAAAGTGGCATTGTGTTATTAAAGTTCTGAACTGTCGTCCTTAAACTCAACACCTCGCAGGGGAGAGGAAAAGCTTTCGTGTTTCAAATTCATTTAGGGGGAACAGGCTGGATGGTCCCAGCCCAGAGAAGATGGAGGCGTGTTTGGAGATAAAGAGATGGGAATGGTCTTGATTTTAAAGGGACGGGAAGAGAAATCCCGTACAACTGAGAAAAGATCAGAGGATGTGGAACCTGATTTATGAGGGTTGGTCCTCTTCACTTCTATTGAAGAAGCAGGTGGGGTGTGCATTTGAGAGGAGGGAGGTTGTACATTTCCAGCTGTTGCTTTGGAAATCTCAGAGGAAACCCTCTGGGATGACGCCTGGCAGAGAAGCAGCAGACGGCCTCTGTCCAAAGACTCCCTAGCATCTTCCAAGAGAAGCCAGTAGGAATTGAAAAGTAGATGCCCTTTCCAGAACATTCTAAGCTGCCTAAGTTCTCATTCTCCTGGGACTTCTGCATGACTCTAGGGAGGGAAAGCTCCCTTCATCCCTGAGATAGATTTTTTTCCCCACTAGCCAGGTGGGTGGAGGCCCAGGCTGGTTATCTGATTTAGAGAAATAAAGAAATGAAACAATCTTTGTGGAGCAGATTTCATACCCACACACATATTTAGCATCTAGCAAGTGCCTAGCCCTTAGTGGGCACACAACGAGAAATCCATTTATTTCTCCTTCCTACCCCCAGGGATATACCTAACCCTTATAGCCAGTTGAAAACCTTTTCCCGTCTAAAACAAACAAAAACAAAAAACCTGGACAGAAAGACATGCTTCTCTGTTAGCTTTGCTAACCAACCACAGACACTTATTAAATACTTACTATGTTAGATTGCTACCAAGATGGAAGACTAGATCGGGCCACTTGTCAGTCAATACTGAAGAAACACAGAAGCGAGAAGAAAATGTGCATTTGGGAAAACAACAACAAAAAAAAAACAGACCCCAAAACAACAAAAGAAACAAACAAAACTCCCAACAAGCCCCTGGGAAGGGTGTCTTGAGCTCTTAAGTGAAGGGAACCAGAGGCAGCACAGTGAGGAGACCAGCTGGAAAAAAGCCCTTTAAGGGCTGTCCTCGCATCTCCCCTTGGCCTTTTTGAGTGGCTTCATGGCACCCGCCGCCTGCCTCTTCAAGGCCGACTCCTGCGGCCGCCGATGCAACCTCTGGTACAGGTGTCAGCAGGGCACATTCATGGCAGCTTAAAAGCCCAACCAGGGTGAAGAAGGGATGAAAATCGACGTGGACCAGGGGCGCCTCTGTGGCTCAGTCGGGTAAGCCTATGCCTTCGGCTCATGATCTCAGGGTCCTGGGATCGAGCCCTGCATTGGGCTCCCCGCTCAGTGGGGAGCCTGCTTCTCCCTCCCCCTCTTCTGCTTCCCCTATTATGCTCTTTCTCTATCCCTGTCAAATAAACAAATCAAGTCCTTAAAAAAAAAAAAAAATGGATGTGGACCCAACAGCTAACCTCTGAGAGTCATCCCTGTCCTCCTCCCTCTCTACACCCCCAGGGATGGGTAATTACATGCTAGGGGACTACCTCCCCTGCCATTCCCTAATGATTCAAAGATGAAAGCTTAACCAAAGTTGTTGCCTGACGGAAGGCCAACAGCCCTGAGGAATCAGTAGTAATCCCATGGTGCTGGGGACTCTCCCTGGGGGGAGACTGGGGACTCTCTAATCCACAGCTGTACCCCTTTCTTCCCCTTAAACTCACTGGAACTGACACGGTCTCGTGTCTTTGGCCCTATGTATTGAGAACACATATTACAAAATAGAGGAATTATTAACAGGTGAAATAAGTAGAAGAGAGGAGAGGAAAAGAAGCTCATGAGCCAAAGTGACTGGAAAATTCAGTGGCTAAGAAATAAATAAATAAACTGCACAATGTATGCCACTGGGCAGAAGTATTTGAACAGATGGGCCAAGAATTTAAAACAAGCACTATAAATACACTTAAAGAAATAAAGGAAGATTTTAGCAAGAGTAAAAAAAAAATCACCAAAAAGAACCAAGTAGAAAATATTAGGTGTGAAAAAGGTAAGAGGTAAAATTAAGAACAGCACACATGCGATAACTAGTAGGATTGATACAGCTAAAAAACCATCAGTGAGTTGGAAGATCAGATTAAGAAATTCTCCCAGAATGCAACAGAAAACGGTAAGATGAGAAAGGAAATAGGTATTAAAAAAATAAAGCTAAAAGAAATGGAAGATAGAGAAACGTCTACAACCACATAGAGTCCTAGAAATGGAGAAAATAAAAATGAGAAGAGGCAATATTTGAAGAAATAGTAAAGATAAATTTTCTGACACTAGAATATTTTATTCAGCCAACCTATTCTATCATTCAAACATAAGGCCACACAAGAAATGTTCTCAGGCATATGAAGCTTCAGAGGTTTTGCCACAAAAAGACTCATATTGATAATATTTTCAGAAGAAGTATTTATTTATTTATTTATTTAAAAGATTTTATTTATTTATTTGACAGAGAGAAATCACAAGTAGGCAGAGAGGCAGGCAGAGAGAGAGGATTGGAAGCAGGCTCCCTGCTGAGCAGAAAGCCTGATATGGGGCTTGAACCCAGGACCTGGGATCATGACCTGAGCCGAAGGCAGCGGCTTAACCCACTGAGCCACCCAGGCGCCCCAGAAGAAGTATTTAAATAATAGGAGAAATAAATCCTGACCGTGGAGGGAGAGTTGTGGGAAAGAAGAGTGACCATGTATCTTGGTGAAGTTTTCTATTGTCTTAAAGCTAGGATGGAAGGAAATGTATTTACATAACGTGATGTAAGAAAGATATTTGGTCTTTGTCCCCAATTCCTGGCACAGAACTCCTATGACTCTTGTACTAAGGTGGTAAGAGCACCTTTTGTGCTAATGAGACAATTCCTGGCAGGCCCGTAGATAGCCTCAGGATAGGGGCTTCATGGCCAGAAAAAGCAAGCCGCGCTCAGAAGCTTGGAACTTTCCAACCTCCTAGAGGAGAGAGGGGCTAGAGACAGTTAATCACCAATGGCCAATCGTTTAATCAATCATGTCCATGAAATGAAACTTCTGTAAAAAATCCATCAACGATGGGGTTTGGGGAACTTCTAAGTTGGCGAACACATTCACATGCTGGGAGGGTGGTCAACGCCAACCCCACATGGACAGAGACGTTTCCACATGGACAGGGCTCAAGACGTTGCCCTGTGTGTCTTCTTCATCCAACCTGGAGTTGGGGGCTGGGGGTTGTGAAAAGCCTTGACTCTACAGCCGAGTTGGACGGAAATGTGGGTGACCCAGGAACCAATACTTGTGACTGGCATCTGAAGGGAGGGCCCTCTTAGAGGGCAAGGCACTTGAACCTTGTGGAATCTGACTAACTCCGGGTAGTTAGTTTCAGAATTTTAAGGCTCAAAGTTGGTGTTAGAGAGTTGAAGGAGTAGTGTTGGAAAAAACACTATGTCTTTGGTGTCAGAAGGGAAAGAACCTTCTCATGTCATAACCCGGAAATAAAATTCTACCCACATTACGGAGGGGGCAGAGTCAGAGGGACCATGAAAGAGGATGTGAAATCTAGTAAAGGAAGTGGGGAGGTAAGAGAGAGCCACGCATTTATGAGGAATGGGAAATAGGAGTATGGGGCTTAAGGAAAACTACCATAAGGACGAAACTGGAGCATATCATCTCAGTCTTACAGAAGAAAACTTGGAATAGTCAGCGAAATTTAGGAACAGAGCAAAGAAGGAAAGAGAAAGCAAGTAGAACAAATAGAAAACAAATGGAAAGCAAGGAGACAACATGGATGGACCTGCAGGGCGCAACCCTTAGTGAAGTAAGTCAGATGGAAAAAAAATAAATACCGTATGATCCCAGTTATATGTGGGATCTTAAACAAAACAAAGCAAAGCAAAAACCGAACTCATAGATACAGAGAACAGACTGGTGGTTGCCAGAGGAGGGGCGTGGGGTTGGTGGCAGTCAAAAAGTACAAACCTTGGTTGTAAGAAAAATAAATTCCGGGCATACAATGTATAGCAGGGTGACTATAAAAATAATAAAAGTAAATAAGATAGTGTAACTAAATTCTAGTGTGGCAGCAAAAAGGTTAAACTCCACCAAAGATAGAGGCTCTTGGAGTATATTCAAACACAAATAAAATACGATACCATATATTGTCTGTAAAAGACACACATATGACAAAAATATAGAAAATTGACAATAAAAGTAGATAAAAATATAGACCAGGCAATCATGAACAAAAAGAAAATTGGGACAGCAATATTAATATCTTACAAAATGAGAACTGAAGGCAAAAAATATCACAAGACATAGATGATTGACATTATATGTGCATAAAAAATAAAGGAAGAATAGATATATCCATTGTAAACATTTATATACTATTTAGAAAGCTTCAGAAATAGTCCAACCAACAGAAAGAATGGCAGAGAGAAATAGATAATCCTACTTAAAAAAAAAAAAGTAGAGCTATCCATGACCTAACAATAAAATAAAATGAAGATCAAAACAAAGATTTCTTTTCAACCATACTAGAACGTTTACAAAAACAGATCATGTTCTAGGCAACAAATTGAAACTGAATACATTTAGACATGAATAAGAAACACAGAACCAAACAAGTCCTTTTGTTAGGAAACAACATAATTTGCTACTGAGCAACCTTTGAGATACAGAGAAAATCATAAAAGAATTTAAAGAAGAGCGGAGCTACGGTGAACGCCGTACATCAGAACTGTGGGCTGAAGGTTTCAGGACAGTTTACAGCTTTCTATACATTTATCAGGAAACAGGAATGTGACTAACAAATGAAGTAAGCAATCAATAAGAGAATTTGGGGAAGAGCAACAGAGCAAACAAGAAAGAAGGAAATATTTATAAGGGCAGAAATCAATGAGGTACTAAAACACAAACCGCAATTGACAGGATAACAAAACATGTTTTCAGGAATTAACAAGACAGATCCCTGGCAAGATTGATTAAGGAAAAAAAGAGTAGAAGTAATTTAAAAATACAGAATCAGAAGAGGGAAAGAACAGAAAGATGAAAGGGGACTGGAAAGACACGTGCACAACTATCTGTCACAAAATTTGAAAGCCAGGATGAAAGAAATGAATTCATAGAAAAATATACAAAATGTTAAAGTTGGTCTAAAAGAGAGAGCTTGAACTAGAGCAATAAGCATGAAACAAATTGAAAAGGAGGTCAAAGACCCATCTCTCCCTATATCCTGGGCTCAGACAGACTTACAGGTGAATTTCACCAAGATTTCAAGGAATAGATACTCTTATCTTGCGCAGTTGTACCGGTTGTATCAATAAAGAGGAAGAACAAAAGCTGCCCAGGTCATTTTATGAATCTAGTATCACTTTGATTCCAAAGAAAGTTAAAGAAAATTCTAGATTCGTTTCATTTATGAATGTAGATATATAAGCAGAGAGTAAAATACTGACTGAATACATGAGTTTATTTTAAAAAAATAATACATCAAGGGACACCTGGGTGGCTCAGTTGGTTAACTGTCTGCCTTTGGCTCAGGTCATGATCTCAGGGTCCTGGGATCGAGCCCCGTGTCGGGCTCCCTGCTCAGCAGGGAGCCTGCTTCTCCTTCTGCCTCTGCCGTTCCCCATGCTTGTGCTCTCTCTCTCTCTCTCTCTTTCTTTGACAAATGAATAAAAACTTAAAAAAAATAATACATTAAAACAAAGAATTATCCCAGATATGAAAGGTTGGCTCAGCATCAGAAAATTAATCAATGTAATTCCCCACATTCTACACATATAAAGGAGAATTATATAATTATCTTAATCTTTGCAGGAAAGGCTTTCGGAAAGGATTAATACCTATTTATGATAAAAACTCTTATCAAGTTAGGAATAGAAAGGAATTTCTTAAGTCGATAAAGCTTATGTACCAACATCTTCTCGCAGATACACACTTACACCTAACAGGAAAAGTTTAGCTGTGGCTCCTTTAAGATAGAGATCAGAACAATAATGCCCTTTACATACTAATAAACTCTACTCCTGCTATTACAGATACCCCTTAATATTACCTTACGGACGATTAGAGGTCCTGGATAATATTTGAAAGAAAGGAAAAAATATGTGTAAAGATTGAAAGGGAAGAGTAGTCTTTTATTTTCAATGGTCTTTCTAGAAAAAGCAACAGGAATTATAAATTATGAACAGTAATACATTTAGCAATGTGCTGGCTAAGATCGACCTGTAAATATTAATAGTATCTTTTACATTATATAATCAGAATTAAGATAATTTATAATAAAAACAAAAAAACTATAAATTATCCAGAAATTCACTTGATCAAAACTATATAATAATTCTGAGGAGAAAACTTTTAAACTGCTATGAACACCCTAAAATATGTCAGTGAAAGACGAGAGAGTCCAACTCTTGGATGGCATGATAAGATACTATCAAGATGTCAATTATTCCTCAAAGTAAGCTATAAATCAAACGTGATTTTAATCTATATTCAAGTTGGATTTTTTTTTTAAGGAACTTGGTTAATTTACTCTAACATTTATATGAAAGAATAAAGATTCATGACTAATCTGCCTTAAAAAAGAAGAATAAAGACAGGGAGGGGGCTAATCCTCGTAGATTCTGACACACTACCAAGCCATTATTACTTATTTTAAGTGTGGTTTTGGAGTAAGAACAGACAGATGGATCAACAGGGTAGCTCAGAGGCAAATCCAAGCTGCATGTGAACGAACAGTATACAGGTGACACCACAGGTCAGTGAGGGAGGGAGAGATTGTTTAGTACAAATGGGAAATCTGATTCACTATATAGAGAAAAACACAACTGGATCCTACTGGACACCACATCACCAGGGGGCTGGAGAGGAACTAAAACCCAAAATAGAAAAGATAAAAGTACAGAGTTAATCCAAGAAAAATACAAGAGTTACTTCAGTGACCCAGAAACAGGGAAAGAATTATTCAACAAAACTTTGAAAGCACAAATCACATTACAAAACAAAGAAACAACAAGCAGCAAACAAAGGAGCTGGGACCTAGGCACACAAGAACCTCCTGCAAATAAAGAATAAAATGACAGAAGCCCTAATAGAAAAAAGGAGCAAAGGATAGGGTCTGCCATTTCTACCTACCCCAGCAGCTAATTGCACAATCCTGTGTAACGCAGGTGAAGAGATCCTTCAGATAATCAGCAATCGGACAATGGAAACTGAAGCAACAATGAGATGTTAATTTCTACTCATGAGCCTGGCAAAAATATGAAGTTAGATAATGCCAGGTATTTGTAAGGATGTAGGAACCCTTAGGTGCCACTCAAGGGAAGGAATGATTCATTCAAATCCTTCTGGAAAGAGCAGTAAGTTTTCTGGTCCTACTTAGAAAAATGTGGCATATGCATCTTGCAATGACCCATCGATTGTGTCCTGAGCGTTAGGCAGAGAAACTCTCCCCCGGTCCTTAAGGAGACTGCTCCTCACAGAATAGTTTGTGGGGACAGAGAGTTGGAAACTTCCTGATAAGGAAGACAGTGCTGAATGAGATGGGGCTCTGCCTCGGTCCTTTGCCACCTGGCTACTGAGAAAGTAGCCTAGCCGGACCCCAAAAACCCAATGCCCAGGGAAAAAAGTCACGAAGACAGTGAGCTTCAGCATGCCGTCTCATCCATATAAATAAAACAACATACATTTTAGAAGAACACAGATTTCCAAAAATACGTACAGGAAAGGTACTGCCTTGTTTGTGCACGTGAACGTGATTAAAGAAGACTGGATGTGGGATATGAAGATAAAGGAATAAACTTGTAAAAAATGAATGAACAAATAGGCCAGGTGAACGTATCTAGAATTCATACAAACCGCTGGGTAGAGGTCATTTCAATAAACACATTGCTGCTAAAGTTTCTGTTTAACCAAGTCAATTTTGATGAATTTGTTTTGTGCAAACATTAAAAAAAAAAAAACAAAAACCTACTGTCATTTTCAAATTGTTCCCTCAATGCCTCAGGATATCTCATAAAATGAAGTTTAAAGGTAATTCTAAAAGCGAAATTCTATGTTGATCTGTTTAATTAAAAAAAAATAAATCTATAAAATATGTAGCATCTAAGAGGGAAAGAAAACAAAGTCACCAAGTCAGACAATGATAGGACATTCCAGGATGGTGTATCATTTCTTTTTTTTTTTTTTTAAAGATTTTATTTATTTATTTGACAGAGAGATCACAAGTAGGCAGAGAGGCAGGCAGAGAGAGAGGAAGGGAAGCAGGCTCCCTGCTGTGCAGACAGCCCGATGCGGGGCTCGATCCCAGGACCCTGGGATCATGACCTGAGCCGAAGGCAGCAGCTTAACCCACTGAGCCACCCAGGCGCCCCTGGTGTATCATTTCAAATGATTGTCATCTGCGGCTTTTTTCTGTATCAGTATATACTTTGTGCTGAAATGGAAACTCATTATCTCCTGTTTTGTCCTCCAAGAAGGTCCCCACCCTCTTTAAGTGGCCGACACCAGTGTACTGGGCTTCTGTTTTTTCCATCACCGGAGCCTGGCTTTCTCCAGACTTCCCCCTCCCTCCCTCCCAAAGAGGCCACTGGACCTTTGCCCTCACAGGCCTGCGCTGACTGCTGATTTCTTGAAGGCTTCTCTGTCTCTCTAGGCCCATTAATAAAATGCAAATTGCTTTGTAGGGAATTCTTAGTTGAAGCAGATGGGCCTCTCCTCCTGGATGTGCAGATTAGCTGGAAGGCAGCTGGCAGCTGGGCGGATGGGGACAGGACGTGAGGATTAGGGAAGAAGAAGGAAAGTGAGCAGGGCGGTGAAAACATAATTTCGCTTCCTCACATCTTTTTAGGGGAGGAGAGCTGTCTCCCTCTAAGCCTCAAGGCAAGCGGAAGACCAGAGCAAAGTGCACCATTGGCTGCGGCTGCCCCTGGTCTGGTCTGGTTGGGGGCGATGATTATCTTTTCACAGACTCCCTGGGACTCTCCGCACCTTCTTTCCCTGGAGCGGTAGCTCTCTCCAGCTGCAGGCGGTGGGGGTGTGCTGGAGGGCTCACCCCTGCACAGGGACACTGCTGACCATTCGCACGCCTGGGGCTCAGCCTGCTTTTCTTTTCTTTCTTTCTTTTTTTTTTTTTTTTAATGATTTTATTTATTTATTTGAGAGAGCGAGAGAGAGCATGAGAGGAGAGAGGTCAGGGGGAGAAGCAGACTCCCTGCTCAGCAGGGAGTCTGATGTGGGACTTGATCCCAGGACTCCAGGATCCATAACCTGAGCCGAAGGCAGTCGCTTAACCAACTGAGCCACCCAGGCGCCCCTCAGCCTGCTTTTCTAAGAATGCTCACCCTGGTGGGTGATTTCAGTTGGAGATGGATTGCGTGTCCCCGCAAATCCACCCCCGCACCTCGCCCTCGGGCTCCCTTTACAGCCTCATCTCCCCAGATCATCTTTCCTTGCTTCTCTGGTGTTCCTCCCCAGACTTTTCTCTTACTCTCCTGCTCTTGTAGAAGTCAGCGATGCTTCGCCTTTCTATTGTTTCTGCAGCCAGCAGTCCAGGAGAGACCCTCCCAACCCTCAGGGCTCTGAGTATGGGAAAAACAACTTGGTGTTAACCTCTGCAGAGTATTAAAATAATAAGTTTTCTGTCATGGATACTATTCAATGCTCCATAGCATAGGGTAGTTCTACCCTATGAGGGGGGGAAACTCAGGCTAAGATTGCCTTTTGCCCTTAGCAAGGTATTAACATCAAGGCAGCTGAGTCCTTAGGGTGAATGTCACTCTGTTTCAAGGACTTGTCAAAGGGCTGTAGGCAGTAAGGAAATTTAATAATTTTTTTCTGCCTTTGTTTCTCACATCAGAAACTATAAAATGGGCCTCTTTTTCGGGGAGAATATGCCTCAGATTCTCAAGTCATCGCCGAGGGGACCTTTGCGGAAAGAAGAGATTTGCTGTTGGCAGGCGAGGCTGACAAGGTCTTCTAACCACCCAGGTCCAAGGCATGGAGTAACTAAGCCTGATTCTGAGGCCGGACATCTGAGAACGAGTGAGACGAAATAAGTGAACACGTTTTAGATCTAACTCATGTGCTTAATGAGTACAAGCAGCATCTCAAAGATTTTACAATAAAAGGGTTTTTTTTTTCGATTGCTGTAATTTGCAACTGATTTTCCTATTTTAGCAAATGTGTAGTCACATTTTTAGTTTAAGATGTAACACATCAGGGCTGTACAGGTACCTCGGAGCCCCCTTTGCTCTTCCATCTCTGTGGCTGACTGTGCAACTTGCAAGGTCCTGTTTTTCCAGGTGCTGGAAACCCTCAGAGCTCCAGAGTCACAGACCCAGGGCGGCTGGCGCTGTAGGGCGGGCTGCTGCTTGCTGCCGGTCATTGCTCACAAGCTGTGCTGGGCTCTCTGGCCCCAGGGGTTCTTCACATGGGGAAGCCTCAGTTCCTTCACTTGGGGTGTGTGTGTGTGTGTGTGTGTGTGTGTGTGTGTTTGTGTGTGTGTGTGTGTGGTGTGGGGGCAGATCTGGGCTCCTGGAGGCAGCAGCAAACCAATGGTGGTTTGAGGACACCTCACCTTCTGTTGGAAAAGATGGGAGGGAACCATTCCAATAAATGTGGGGATAATGAATGTACAGTCATCTCCCAGTCACCCTCTTGATTTGAGACCCCTCTTTTCTACAGGCCAAGTGAACTGTTGCAATCTCGCAACAACACCCTGCAGAGGCCTCAAAGAGAGCCTGTCTACTAATTTTCTTAAAGTAGAACTCCTGCAGTATAATTTTCCTAAAATTCACTTGAAATGTCTTATCACATTAGGTGTTACTAGGTACCCAGAACCTATGGGATTGGAGCTGGAAGTCCCCACTTTCCTCACTTACCCGAGGGCCTGTCAGGGGAAGGGGCGTGGCCGGCCCCACAGCTAGCAGTAGTCATCCAAAAACAGAGCCCGGGACTCTTGAACTTGAAGCTTGAGACTCCTTTACTCCTCTGACCCTACATAACTTTCAGAGATGTATATGCAATCGTCACCTGCTTATTCAGAGGTGACTTTTCCAATAGGGAACTGGTGAAAAGTGACTTTTAACTCTATTTGCAGTTATTTGTGCAAAAATGGACACATGGAGCAAGAATGTAAGATACCGAATTTTCTAAGTATTCAGCACTAGTAAAAAGGCTGGATTAATTTTTACAAAGTGCATGCGCATGGAAATTGGTTGGTGCTCAAACAAGGTTTCTGAATGATCAACAGGTGGCAGTATTTCCCTGCCTTATGCAGTCCCGTGAGCCTGCTGAAGGTAGGGGTACCCTTCCTGAGCCTCCCCGTGGAGCACGGACAACTTGTCTAGAACCTTCTCTAGAACCGTTGCCAAGCAGAGTGCAGGAGCTAGTGCCTGGCAGTGCCCCTGGGGCCCTCCACACCTGCCTGCCAGCACCCTCATAGAAGGATCATGTGGCAAATCATTTGATCATGTGGCAAATCATTTCCCCAGAAATACCCCCCCCCCCATCTCTCTGAGGGGAAAGAATTGGGAGAAGGGAAACCCAAAGCCCACCCAGCTGGCCTCAGCTGTACTGTTACTTCAAGTTTAATTTATAAAAGACTTGGAAAGATTTCTTTTCCTTCACTTTTAATTTAAAAACATCACGGGGCATAGTGGATGTAGGGGTGAGACTTGGAAAGGTGTTCCCAGTGGCAGCGGTCACCAGGGTAGTGGGGTGGGAGGCCCTGTCTGGTGAGGAGTCTGCGGGGTCGTTGGGCTGGAGGGAGGGCAGGGCAGGAAGGAGGGCCAAGCTCGAGGCAGCAGCACAGACCACCGTGTCCGGCTGGCAGGCCCCAGCCAGAAAATAAAATCATAGCAAAAATCATAGCCAGTGTTTATTGTGGCCTAACTCTGTGCCAGGCGCCGTTGTAAACTTTTGACATGAACTGTTTCGTTTATTTCTTACAACCCCCTGTGAGGTAGATCGGATTGTTATATCTGACAGATGAGCAAATCGAGTTTCAGAGAGAGAAGCTTGACCACATAACCGGTCATGGAGCCGGGATGTGGACTGCAAACCCAGGGAGTCAGACTCCGTACTCTGCGGCTGGTTGGGTCCCCTCTCCTAAGCGGAGGGCACCTTCAGCCCAGTGGGGGGCAGGTGCTCATTCTGGGCAGCCCTGAGGAGGAATTCTGTGTGGAGTTGGCCCCCATGCTTCGCTGGGGCTGCCCTAACCAGGGCTTCCTGGGTGAGAATTACACTCACCATTTTTGGAATGACTACAATCTTAGACTCCTGTGGCTTCACCAACTAGCACAAGTCAACACCCGGAGTAGAAGTGGCCCGGATGTTTGCATTTTATGAACAGTCCTCCAGGGCTGTATGGGAGTTCCATTATTTGGGGAGCTCCATATGGAATCATAGCCTAGGCTTTGGTTTGGCATAAACAACACCGCACCCCCATATTTCAAGCTTGTGAAGGTCTGCGGACTGAGGAGCCACATTTTTTGAGGGACACTGATGGGTACTGATCTTGCCTGGGGTGAAACATCTCACCTCGATTGTTTGGTTCATTTTTGCGGCTTCTTTCACTCCACAGAATATGGCTTAGATCTTCATTCATTCAATCCTTTTGAAAATGTTTACTGATGCCTCTTATGCACCAGGCTTTGTGCTCAACATAGGAATGATGATGATAATAATATAATCATCAGCAGCAGCAACGGCTAACATTGACTGAATTCTTATCATATAGCAAGTTCCGTGCCAAGGATTTTTAAGTCTTAGGAAACTCGGTCTGCTCCGCATTCATAGCGGGTGACTGTGATCTTCCTTAACTTTAACTCCAGTATTAGCATCCTCATTTACATATGAAGAAATGGAAGAACAGAGAAGTTGAGCAGCCTGTCCAAGGTAATAATACAGTTGGAACATACGGATCTGGAGTTTGACCCAACAACGGTCTGAGTCCCTGGGCTCAGCCACTGAGCCCAGGTCATGCTGAAGACATGTGATATATGAATGATTGTCTCTTAAGTAGGTCTACAAACGGGCTGTCAAAGAAGATGAACACAAGAATCAGAGACATCCTCCTGGGTGGGGTCAGGATTTGAACCCAGATCCATCTAACCCAGAGGCCTGCTTCCATCCAGCCATGCCATACTACCTACTGGAAAGTAGATTGGGATGTAAGTTTGGGTATGGAGGCAAAGATTGAGAGATGAGCAGACAAACTAACTCAAAGTTTATTTCTTTTACATCCCAGGCTGAGCAGGGCAGTCCCGGGCCGTCATGGTGGGCATGGGGATGGGCACCAAGGCTTTCTTCATCTCTGTACATGGCTGCTCTCAACACTCAGCTTCCCTCTTATGGTGTGAGTTGCTCTAAGTCCAATGACCATGTCTGCATTCCAGCTTTGGGAGAAGAGGGAGTCTCCCTCCCTCTGAGGGCAGCTTCTGGAAACCATTCCCGTTAATTCTTCTTCGGGGACTGCTCCCAGTGCTTAGGCACACGGCTGTACCTAGCTGCAAGGAAGGCTGGGAGTACAAGGGAACCGCTTACAATTTAATTCTTTTTTAAGATGGAGAGAATGGCTAAGGGCGCTCATCTAGCATTCCCTTCTGTGGAAAATACGAACCAGAGGTGAGGCACAGGCAGGACCAGGTAGGTGAGGAGGGCTGTCAGGAACATACACTCCCTGGTGCAGGGTCCCAGGTGCGGGATCTGGAGGCAAATGCATGGGCGGCACTGCTCCCAAAGCTTTGGGACTTTCAACACACGCTACTGTATCTGTATCACTGTGATAATAGTATGTGGGTGTCATGAGGATTAAATGAGAGAATTCGATCTGAACGTTGCTCCTTTTGAATCTCAGCCTGGGTTCCCTGGAAAGCAGAACATGAAGAAAAGCTTAAATGTTAATGCTTTGTCAGGAAGTGCAACCTTGGGGCAGCCGGGGTGAGGCGGGGAGGGTGGGGAGGCTAGTATGGGGCAGCGAGCTAGCGTGCCGGCCAAGGCTTCAGAGGAGACCCAGCTGTTAGCTGGCCCCATGAGATGTCTGTTGGACAAGAGCAGGGGGTGTGGAGGGGGTCTTTATCTCCTGGGTCTCTCCTGAGCCTCAATCCCTCGCTGGCCCAAGTTCATCCCCTGTGGAGTTAAATGCCCCACACCTTTGGGTTGCATCTCCTGGCCCCTGGGATGACTGCTGAGGAATCCTCCACCACGTCCTGTGGCGTGGCTCTCCCTCCAGGTCTAGTAGTGCTATAGGGAGTCATAGATGCGGGGTGTCAGCCTCAAGCAATGGACCACCTGGCGCAGTGGTAACCAGAGTAGCTGAGGGCAGGAAGACTTAGAACTTGGAGCATCCAAGTTGGCTCATGAGATGTACTAATAGATTACTATTTTGTGCGGGAAGAACGGCAGTTTTGGAGTTGGGCTCAGCTGCCATTTCTCTAGCTGTGGAAACCTAAGCTTGGGCCCCCCTCTCTGAGACTTGGCTTTCTCACATATAAAGATGCAGTGAGGGGCGCCTGCATGCCTCATCTGCTTTGAGGTCCTGGGATCTTGGGGTCTTGGGATCAAGCCCTGTATTGGGCTCCCTGCTCAGTGGGGAGTCTGTTTCTCCCTCTCCCCCTGCCCACCACCCCCCAACTTGTGCTCTCTCCTGCTCTCTCTCAAATAAATAAATAAAATCCTCAAAAAAAAAAAAATGCAGTGATACAGCCCGTTTGACAAGGTCGCTGTGAGGATCACGTAATGTGGTTTCTGTGAAAGGACCCAGTGCCATGCCCCGTAGATCAGCAGCTTCCTGCCTGGTTTCCTCCTCTCGAGATGTGGGAACCAGACTCTCCTTCCATTGCTGGTGTTTGATGAGAAACTGACATCTCGTTTTCAATCTTGCACACAGAGCCATGCAAACAAGAATTAAGTCACCTCTCCTACCCACCTTCTGACAAGATTGACGCTTAGAATCTTGCTTTGTATGAATTCTAGAGCCAAGATGGTCACCTCAGGTAAAGCTAGGGAGCTCCTGGTTGTGGCCCAGAAAAGCTTCTCCAGTTATAAACTAGGCTTTGGCAAAAACCCCTGACCCCACAGCTCTCCACATCACTTTATCCTCAACGTCTGGAGGGCAGGCAACACGTTTATCTGGTTCATGGCTATCTCCCCCGCCACCCCACATCTAGGCCAGAATGGAGGAGAGTGACGGTAAGTTTTATTCGGCATTTTGTGATGTATGAAGTACCATTCTGAGCACTTCTGTGAATTTAGTCTACTTTAAGTCTCATGCAAGCCTCTAAGTGAGGTCAGCAGCCACCTTCACCAGAATCACCCGGAGGCGTCTTCAAGCACAGACTTCCAGGGTCTTCCTCAGATCTGCAGCAGGACCTCTGAGGCAGGGCCTGGATGCTGAATTTGTAACCAATGTTCAGGTGCCTCTCTTATCCCAAAGCTCAGAGATCCAATCCTGTCTCAACTTCCTTTTGGGATCACAGCTGGTCGAATCCTATAAATGAATGTACACTATTCATCCCCAAGTAAGAATGTTTCTTTAACCATGTAACTCTGCCACACAGAGGGAAGTTAAGTGCTTTGGGGGTTATGGGGGTTAATAAAAAGTCAATCCTATTGTAATAACATTGTGTGGTGATAGATGGCGAGCATGCACTAAGGTATAGAATTGTGGCATCGCTCTGTTGTATACCCGAAACTAATAGAACATTGTGTGTCAACCATACTTCAGTAAAAAAACAACAAAACAAAACAAAAACCAAGACCACCGGTCATGGCTCTAGAAACTAGACAGCCGCTCTTCCCAACATGGAGTAATAATAATAATGTATTAGATACATCTTAGATTTCCTAGGCTGTAAGTCTTCTGGCCCAAAGTGAGCTTGAGTAGGAAGTCACCAAAGCTGGAGTCCCAGGGGTTTGGGTGCTAGAGCTACAGCTGTGGTGTTGGATCTCCACAGCTACTGAGGACAGTCCTTCCAGGACTCCACCCCCAGCTCCAGCCCCAGCCCCCAGGCTGGCTGTGTGGCTGCTGCTGGGTGCCTGCCTCCCTCCTTCTTCCTAGGGCCTTCCAATGAGCCCCTTGTAACCGAGGTGCTCCAAACAAGCCAGAAGAGCCTCCTGAGAGGGGCAGGGTCCAGGAACGAGGGCCCTCAAATCCTGGCACTGTACCTCACAGAAGGATGGCCTGGTCCAGGGCCCTTGCTCTCAGCTCACAGATTCTGGGTAAGAGAGGCGCATGGATACTTTGTTAAAAATGCAGTTTCAGGGGTGCTGGGTGGCTCAGTGGGTTAAAGCCTCTGCCTTCGGCTCAGGTCATGATCTCATGATCTCAGGGTCCTGGGATCGAGCCTAGCATCGGCTCTCTGCTCGGCGGGGGGCCTGCTTCCTCCTCTCTGCCTGCCTCTCTGGCTACTTGTGATCTCTGTCTGTCAAATAAATAAATAAATAAATAAAAATCTTAAAAAAAAAAAAAAAAAGCAGTTTCAGGCCCCAAGTCCTCTGGGAAACTTGGAAGTTCCAGGTGGCTTGGGGGAAGGTGACCTTGTGGCCTCAGTTGTTGCCCCTTGCCTGAGGCCTCCGACTCCGTTTGCTGGTCCTGCTAAGAGCAGGCAGGGGATTTTTTTTTTTTTTTAAACATAAGCATTTATTTCATTTTCTTGTATAATACTTTAAAAAGTTGTTACTAAAGAAACTGGCAAACATTCTAAAAATAGGCAGAGGACAGGGCATGCCCTTTGTCCCACTGAGCCTCCCCACCTCTGGGGCCCTGTTAAAATCTCAGTCCCCACCAGGGCCAGCGTGGACTCCAGCCCCCCTCCCAACCTGCAGGTGCAGGTCACTGTTGATCTGACTTTTTGTTGATGTTTCATTTCCCCCAAACATAAAATAACTTGAAAAGAGAGGAAGAAAATGAAAGCCAAGGAAAAATGGGCTATCAAAGCAGACTCCGGAGGTTAAAAGCATTCATTCGGCTCAAAAGGAGTTTTCCTTTCCTCTGACCCAGGTCGCTGGGGAAGCTCCCCTGCCTCCAAGCATCCTGGCAGGAGACAGACTCCCCGTTCCCATGGGGAACACCCCAGCCGCGCCCAGCCAGAACCAGGGGGCAAAGTTCAAAGTTCACTTAATACTGGATCTTGCCTTCCTCTGGAGGTCCCAGTTACCAAGGCACAACTCACATTGTATCAGCTCACCTTGGCCTGTGCAAGTGAGAATGTTTCCTTTAACTTCGTAACTCTCTCTTACTTATGAACCAAAGCGTCTACATGCTTGATTGCCTTTCTTATGTGGAATCACTGTTTGGGGCTCCAGCAGGGAGAACATCATTGCTGTTGTTACATGGCTGACTTCTTCCTGATGGGTTCCAACGGTTTCTCTAGTGACTCCCTGCCAGGGTTCCATCCAGGGTTTGTGGGGCCCAAAGCTTACTTAATTTTGGCGGCCTTCTTAAAAACAAAAGCACACATGACAAAATTAGGTATAATTAGTGAGTATTTATTTAGCATGAGAAATCACAAAGAACACAGACATTATAAAATTCAAACAATATACTATTTTCATTAGTTCTTTGAAATGCCCTTATAACACTATTCCTTTTTGGTTTGGTTTCTGTTTTTTTGCTTGCACACTCAATGACTTTGTAACTTTTTTTATGAAGAAAAGAGAAAAACGCTTCATTTTTCATCCAATCTGGCTGATCAAAATTTGTTTTTCGTGATTATGTTTTAGTAAAGTTTCTCCCAACTTCACAAATCTTCATTGGCAATGTCATGTTTAGGCTTGCTGTCAGTGTTCTGGAAACTGCTATCAAGTTTCTTTTCTATATGAGCTGTAAGAACTGGATGGCTTTTCCAGACTGGTTTCTGGCTTCCTCCACTCCAGATCTTGGCTCTCCTTCTCTGCCCCAGACTTCCAGAATGTGCTCGCCCTGCTCTGTAGCCCCTGGCCACCTTTGTATCAGGAAGACAAAAGAGAGTGTCCAGGGGAAGGCCCGTTTCCTGGAGGCCATTCCTCAGGGTGATCAGTAGTAATCTCGCGGCAGGTGGAAGTAACCACAGACCACAAAAAATGTCCCATGAAACCCAAATTTCAGTTTGTGGAAAGGAAGCAGAGTCTCTTCCTGTCTTGGCTCTGTGTTTAGCTACTGTGTGGGATTCACACGGAGCAGGGACCGGCCTCCTAATGGCTCTTCCCTCTGCTCTGGGACTGCTGTCACTTTAGCCTTGGGCCCAGGTTGGAGCAGGTGGGACCTGCTTTGAACCCCCAGATCCTTTGCTAAGATACAAGAAATCCAGGCCTTCAAATGTCTAGCTAGAAAGACAGCACTGGAAGCAGCTGTATCCCCATTCTAGTGATTTCTGCCCTGAGAAGAAGGAAGGCAAACTCTGTTTCTCTTCCAAAGAAGAGGGCGTGGGAGGAAGGGGGCTGACGTCGAAGGTCTGTGTGACTGGTGTTCCCTCGGTATTCCAGTTTTTCAGCTCAGCTCGTGTGAGTGGTTTCTTGGGAGAGGTCCACGTGTCAGGAAATTATTTCCTGTCAAATTAAAAGTGATAATAGGCAATACCCGGCAGTGTTTGAAGGTATTGAGCAGTCAGTGAGACAGAAGACAGGATTTCTTCACTTGTCTCTGCCAAGCCAAAAATGCTGGTCAGCACCGATAGCCTGGCTTATAGGGAAACGGGTTCAGGCGGTCACAAGTCTCGTGAGACATTCTGCTCAGGATTAGTTTTTATGTTTTGGTGGGCTGCACATAATGATTGTCTTTGATAACGCGCAGGCTCTGCTACAGGGTGAGGACCCTTGGGACGGGTCAGGCCAAGCTGCCGTGTGTATTCCCACCCTAGTGAGAATTCGTTCATCGGCTAATTCCACACGCTTGATCTCTGGGATTATCAGGAAGGAGACCAACCTTGTAAAGTGTTGGGGAGGACAGTGTTGGGGAGTTCAGAGCTCTGGCCTCTCTCACCCCTCTTTCCTAGCACCCTGTGAGGGACAAGAGAGCTCCTGGCATCAGAAATGAGGGGCGACTTAAAGTGGGGGTGAAGTTGGAAGAGTGTCAAGGGAAATTCCAGTTGTCTCATGGGCTAGGCTAAAGCTGACCCAGAGTCTTTCCAGTAACCTACGGTCTTCTATTCCCAGAAGTCTTGCTGAGGAAGAAAGGAAGGGATGTGGCTCTGGGATCTGGTGCTGACATGACTTCTGTTCTCAGGATGCCCCAGGGTATCCCAGGTGGTAGCCATGATGGTCATGGCCAGTGTGCCATGCTTGCCTCTTCCTGTCTCCTCCGTCTTTCTTCCTTCCTCAAATATCCCTGAGTCTTAGCCATTTTTCAGGTGCTGGGATTCAGAAGTGAACAAACACAGACTGTCACAGGCTTACACTTGCATGAGGAGGGACGCACAGGGGGTACTTTATGACATGCTAGACGCTGCGCTCTGTGTTTATCTCGGATTCTCCCAACTGCTCTGTAAATGCGGATTATTATTCCCATTTTACCAATAAGAAAATAATACCTAGGACAGTGTCTGAAAGGTGGTACTTTACTCTGTAGAATGAGTGAACTAGTGAACAGAGTCACCACGAATGTAAGTGACTGACCCACAACCACGCCGCTCTTAAGCCAAGTAGCCTGGGTCTGGCTCCAAAGCCTGGGTCTGGCTTTCTAGACTGGTTAGCGCTAGAATCTCCGGGGATTCTGGAAACAAAGGCAAGTGGGCTTCTCCCTTCTGAGCTCATCACTGCTTTACCCTTTGTCCTTCTCCTCTCCTTTTAAAAAAAATCTTCCCTTCCCCCTTCTTTCCCATCTCTCTCCCATTCCTCCTTGTCTTGTCTGCTTCTCAGCAGATCTCAGCAGACAGGACAACCAACGGCCCGGCTGTCCTTCCCAGGGGCCTTTGGGCCTGGAATCAGCGGCCTCCCGGAGAATAGTGTGTAGTGACTGGGAAGCTAAGGAGAAGAAATGAGAATCTGGTCATCCTCACCCTGATGCCACACACCCAGGGAAAGGGTTTCCGACGGGACTGGTGAGTACTGACAAAACAGACCATCTCGAGAAGCCTCCCATGGGCCGAAATGTGTCCCCCGAATCCATACATGGAAGCCTTAACAGTCTAACCTCAGAATGTGGCTATATTCGGAAATTTAAAGAGCTATATTCGGTATTTAAAGAGCAGATCACATTAAAATGAGGCTGTTAGTGTGGCCCCAATGCCATCTGCTGGTGTCCTTCTAAGAAGAGAGGTTAAGATACAGAGAGTTACCAGGGGCACCTGTGCACAGAGGTGTGGCCCTTCTGAAGAAACAGCAAGAGCGCAACCACCTGCAAACCCAGCACGGAGGCCTCAGGGGAAAGTAATTCTTGGGGCCCATGGATCTTGGGCTTTTAGGCTCTTGGACTTGTTTAAGCCACCCAGTCAGTGGTATTTAACATACTGAGATTGGAGATGCTTCTGCTAGCTTGAAACTTCTCAAAAGATGGTTAAGAAGCTTCTTCCCCATGTCCTCTAATGGGGACTGGGCACCGTGAGTCAGGATGCCTGGCTGGGTGGTCTGGGCCTCCCCTCCCGAGACCTTTCGCAGGCTCCCGGCCCTGCCCACCTGAGAGGCCTGACAGGTGTCATGGTCATCCGAGCAGGACACCAGGCCCTGGGGCCCAGGAGACAGGGCAAATGGCTGTTAGCATACATGGCTATTTTGGGGCCTAGAATTTATGTAACTGGAACATGGAGTCTTAATTCCTGGGGCCAGAGAGGGATTTGGGTCGACCGGAAGTTGAAAATAGAACTAGAATGAGTCCAAGGGGCTCCACTCACGTGAAGCAGGACTTGCCTGGCCTCTGAGTGGACCGTGTGGAAATAGGAAATAATTAAATGTTGTTTGGTGCCCATGCAACACGTGGGGTTCACTCAGGAGCCAGCAGGGAGCAGCTGCCAGCGACGGCCACGTCCGTTCTCAGAAAAGTTCTAATTGAAATAGCAGCTTATTCCGAAGTCAAAACAATCATTTTCATTTTGTTGCACGTGGAAAGGCCACTCACAGTGGAACTATTTTTTTTTTTAAACAAATCAGAGGTACACTTAGGTGTGCTACAGCCTGGTCTTTCCCTGGTGCAGGATTCAGCAATGCCCCCATCCTTCTCCACTCTCCAGGGCAAGACATCCTCGCCTCCTTTCGGATCCTGTGCACTTGGCGGAATGAGTATCTTTCGAGAATTTTTACCAGGCTGTGGATTTCTTGAGGGCATTAGCCATGTCCTATTCATTCTGCTGAAGCTAGCATGTGTGAGGGGCTTGTAAGCATGTATCAAAGGAATAAATTTTTTTTTTAATTATTTATTTGATAGAGAGAGGGATCACAAGTAGGCAGAGAGACAGACATAGAGAGGAGGAAGCAGACTTCCTGCCAAGCAGAGAGCCCGACGTGGGGCTGGATCCCAGGACCCCGAGATCAGGATCCAAGCCGAAGGCAGAAGCCCAACCCACTGGGCCACATAGGCGCCCCAGGAATAAATATTTGAACCAGTTAATTCTCAGTGAGGATGGTGGGAGTGAAGCCAACAGCACTAGCTGCTGAGAGGCTGAGAATCAGCTATTCCAACTGAAGTGAATTTCCTTAAAAGTGAAAACCTGACCTTTGTACGGTGCTTCAGTGTACGAAGCGTTTCCTCGCCCAAGAGCCCTGCCACCCTCTCCAGGTCTTTCCAGCCCCTTGGTCGCCAACTTCTACCTGGAGGTCTGAGAGCTAACCCTCCATGCATGTGCCGGCACTGACCGTGGCTCTGACTGAAGCAGGCGTGGGCTGCACCCCTGCTTCAGGTGTGTGCCGCTTGGGGATGGAGCCTCCCGGGGACTTTGCAGGTGACAGCTGAATTCTCAAGGCAGATACCCCGCAGGGGGCCTCCGCTCTTCTCCTTACACCCTCAGGAGCTGCTGTGGATCCAGATCTCTGGCCCGGCCTCCCGCGGTCTGGATGTCTGTGGTCCTGTTTTAAACTCCCACACTCCCGAAAGTTCCCTCTCTGTCCGGGTGTGGGCACGCAAGCAGGCACACGTGCATTTGTGTGGGTGAGGGCTTTGTTATCTTTCTGACCCGATTTCCTACTGTCCCTATGGTCTGCTTAGACCTTCAGGTTAAAGACGCCTGGTCCTGCACCTGCTCTTCTGAGTTCTTTTGAAAACTACTACCTGCTGGGAGTGGACCGCATACCGTACCTCCTTGCCTCTCCTTCCACCTTCGCTGCCCCTTGAGGCAGAGAGATTGCTTTTCGCACACTTCAGGCAGAGGGATTAGTGTTAACGCCTCTTGAGGCTTTTGCTTGAAGGCAAGCATTCAGCCAAGGTGGCTGAGACTGTTTCGCATTTCAAAGACATTTTAAAAGCAGCAAATCACCAGCATGAGCTGCCCTAGTTCACCATCATATTTTTACATTACAGTGAGCCCAGAAGCCCATTTTACTCCATGGGCTCCATAAGAGCGGGGGTCACCCAGCAGAGAGTACAAAGCTGCAGGGTCTTTGGTGGCGGCTCTTGGAGGTCTGAGTCCCTTTGGATCCGTAAAGACAAACGGAGCTGTAGCACTTCAAGGCTGCCTTCGGCAACCAGCCACAAGTGACAACCAAGTTCCTGGATGCTTCCTTATTTAACCATTTAACTAGTCCTTCCTGATTTCAACTGAGCACTGAGGAAGACAGCTTGCAGGTGCCAGGGGTCAGGGCAAGCGCTGCCTCTTCCATGCAGCACTCCATGATAGCTGGTTTCCCATCTGGTGTTACTCTTCCTTTCTCCTCCCTGATCCCAGAATGCTCCCCTGTTCCTCTGTTAGTTTATTGTGTGTTACCCTGAGTTGTGGGGTATTCATTACATGTCCTACCCATCCACGTAGACCTCTTTAGGGTGAGGCGTGTCACCTAGGGTACACATCGGCAACAAGGTAGATGCCTCGGGTTTGCTGAATGGAAATGAATTTAAAATGTAAGATTCTCACTATTTCAAATACTCTTCACAGCCAGGTACTGGCGGTGCTATGTCCTGGGTTCCAAATCACCTAGGGGTCTGGGAAGTGGAGGAGAGCTCCTGGTCCTAGGAGCAGCCGTCTGCCTGTGGGGGCGGGGTAGCTAGTCCGGCTGGCCCCCAAGGTCTTTAGCCCAGCGAGTCCAGAGCTCTCCTGTTTGGGGGTCTGGACTCCCTCAGGGGCTGCCTGCCCTGCAGATTCTCTCTCTTTCCCTGCCCTTCCTGGGAGCAAGGCTCCCTCCTTGCCCTTTCCAGCTTCTGCCACGTGCTGCATGAGACTTCAGACAGCACAGGTCTGTTTTTAGATTCTGCCTCACGTGTGCTCTGCTAACTTAATGAGCTCTCTATAGGGGTAGTTGTCTTGAGAGACCGTTGCTAAGGGCCAGTCACACGTTTCTCACTGTGTTGTGATGGAAACATGATTAGATGCTGATCCCAGCTTGGCTGAACCTGCTAGAGTGTCTGGTTGGAGTGGCCTCTTCTGCAGGAGCCTGTGGGATTTCACAGGCCAACGGAGGCAACCTTATGATTTCAGCAAATGGACCAAGGGTGGTAAAATGCCGGGAGGTGGGGGGGTTCGGGAAGGCTTTGGAGAGTGCAGTTAGGGGCACATGCCCACTTCAATGGCTTTGCCTGAGCGCCGCCTGCAGTGGGCACCAGAGAAGGAGGACCTGTGTGGTCCCCCTCTCCAGGAGCGTGGAAGTGAGAATAGATAGAAATAGTTCATTGGCAATCGGGGGATGCCTAGGCCTAAGTCCAGAAGGTCAGGGAGTCCAGACAAAGGAGAGTAGCTCATGGGGAGTGTGGGGGGGGATTGCGTGGGCTGGAGTGTTCAGCGTTCAGTTGCCCTTGAACTAGAAGGTAAAGGGCCCCCAGCACAGTAGGATGGATCAGGACGAACCGGGCTGGAGGAAGGAGTGATCCGTCTGGCAAACTGATTGCGATGGCCACCGGTCACTGACCACCCTGTCTGGGCCAGGCTCCACTCTAAGTGTTTCTTCTCTCTTCCTCACCAAAAACAGTTGATGCTATGGTCCAGTTTCACCAACGAGAACCGAGGCCCAGGGAAGTCACATATGGTGTCCATGTTTACACAGCTGGTAAGCTGCCGGCTGGAGTTAATCCCAGTTTGTTCTGACTCTAAAGGATGGAGGAGTGGAGTGGGGTGACTGTGTGAGAGAGGAAAGGTGTGGACGGGGGTGGAGAAGGTGTTAAGTCAGTCTATGGAGAGACAGGAGAGCCCCTGAAGGGCTTGGCTTGGGTCTCTAAGGAAGGTGGTCACTTCAACTGAACCACAGGAAAATGCTTGGTATAGAGAAATTAATGTGTGTGTGTGTATGTTTATATCTATATATCTATATATATGATATGTACTACTATACCGGTAGATTATATGCTTTCATAAAGCACAAAAATATAAAAAATGGTAAAGAATGAGATAAAATGGAACACATCTTCTCTCGTATAAATGCACACACACAGAGACATATTTTTAAGGTAGAATTCTTCATTTTTTAATTTTTTTTTTTTTTTTTTTTTTTTTTTTTTTTTTTTTTTTTTTTTTTTAGAGAGAGAGGGGGGCAGAAAGGGGAAGAGGGAGAGGGAGAATCTTAAGCAGGCTCACATCCAGCACGGAGCCCTCTAAGGGTCTTGATCTCATGACCTTGAGATCATGACCTGAGCTGAAATCAAGAGTTGGATGCTTAACCAACTGAGCCACCCAGGTGTCCCAAGGTGGAATTCTTAAAATGGAAAATACTAATGTGTATATTACATAATATATATAAAATATTAGGTGCATATCTAAATGCTGTGTATATAATATATAATAAGTAATATATGAAATATTAAAAAATAAGAGTACTTTATCTCATTCTCTAACATGTTCCATATTTCTTGTGCTTTCTGAAGTACACAAAATATTGGTACAGTAGTACAGGTCTGTAGTGTACATATAATTACATGTATATATATTGGAAGTACAGGTGCACAAATGTTTTACTGATGGGATCTGTGATGAAATTAGTTGGATCTACTGTTGAAGATGCTGTTCAGAGAAGGGCAAGTGGGTACATGGAGTCCCTATAAGCATCAGGATTATGAACCCCAAAAGAAGGTGGGAGCTGGAGATTTTATATGACTCGACTACAAGGCTTCCTGTATGGCTACTGTCATTAAGGCAGTGTAGTATCAACATAATGGTAGCTATATCCATTAGTGAAGCAGAGTAAATACCACATATATACAGTCATTTGATTTTCAATAATGTATTGAATTTTCAGGTGCTAACATAACTCAATGGGGGAAAGGATAGTCTTTTCTTTTTCTTTTTTTTTTAAAGATTTTATTTTTAGGGATGCCTGGGTGGCTCAGGTGGTTGAGTGTATGGCTTCTGCTCAGGTCATGATCCTGAGGTGCTGGGATCAAGTCCCCTGTCCTGCTCCCTGCTCAGCAGGCAGCCTGCTTCTCCCTCTGCCTGCCCCCTCTGCCTGCCCCTCCCCCCATGAGTTTTTTCTGTCTCTCTTTCTGATGAATAAATAATTAAAAAAAAAGGATTTTACCTTTAAGTAATCTCTACACCCAATGTGGGGCTTGACCTTACAACCCAGAGGTCAAGGCTTGCCTGCTCTACCAGCTGAGCTAGCCAGGCACCCCAAGAGGATAGACATTTCAACAGATGATGCCAGTATCCCTTTGGAAAAAAAAACAAGCCTAGTATCTTACATCAAATTATATGCAAAAATTAATTCAAAATGGATCACAAACCTAAATATAAAAGCTAAAATTGTAAAACTTCTGGAAGAAAACACAGAATAAAATCCTTGTGATGCTGTGGCAAGCAAGGAGTTTTAGGACACATAAATCACACACCATGAAAAAAAGATTGAGGTATTGGATCTGTTCAAAACTAAATGCTCTGCTCTTCCAAAGATGTTAAGAAAATGAAAAGGCAAGCCACAGACTGGGATAAAACATTCACAAATTTATGTGTTTATATTATAAATAAATTACATATGTAAATAATATATTTTATACATTTATAGAACACATAAAATATATAAATAAAATAAAGATGAAATATGTGTATTTATATTCATAAATACATAAAATGTATCTATTACTAAATGTAAAGAAATATATTTGTGACTATCTTGTGGCTATTTCTACTTGTCTGTCATCATAAAAGATTTGTATTAGGAGATATAAAGATCTCAACAATAAGACAAAAATCCAGTGAAAAAATGGGCAAAAGATTTGAATAAGCATTTCGAAAAGGAAGGTATACAAAGGATCAATAAGCACATGAAAAATGCTCAGAATTATTAGTCATTAGAGAAATGCAAATTAAATCCACAGTGAAGCACCATGACATAGTCTCTAAAACGGCTAAAATTTAAAAAGACTGACAATTACAAGTGTTCACAAGGATTTGAAACTACTGGAATTCCTCCGTTGCTGGAAGGAGCGTAAATTCACTTTGGAGAGCAGCTTGGCAGTTTTCTATGAGGTTAAACACACACTTACTTACTATATGACCCTGGGTATTTACCCAAGAGAAATGAAAACATATGTCCAAAAAAATTTTTATGTAAATGTTCGTAACACCTTTATGAGATCCAAATTGGAAACAGCCCAAATACCCATCAGCAGATGAATGAATGAACAAAATGTGGAGAATCCCTATGACCAAATATACCCATCAATGAAAATAATCGAGCTGCTTATACATGCATCATGAATGAATCCCCCCAAACATACTATTTGTATGAAACTTTACAGGGAAAGCTAATTTATGATAGAGAGCAGTTAAGTGGTGGCAGGGGTGGATGTGGGGTGAGGGATAGACTAGAAAGTAGCACAAGAAAAATTTTGAAGTGAGGGAAAATTGCTACATCTCGGTTGGGGTAATTGATCTCTAGGTGTCTGCATTTGTCAAAACTTACAGTCTGCCCCCAGTTGTACTTCTTTAGATTGTCAGATGCCTACAGGAGGAGGGTCAGGAACTCTGACAATAGGCGTAATTCCATATTTGATTAATCTGTGTGCTTCCTTCTCTCAAAAATGGATTGGAGTCACTTTATAAAATTATCTGCAACAGGATAAAAGATAAGTAGTTGGGAAAACTGAAATAAAGGGAAAATAATGGAAGGAAAAGCAGATAAAGTTATAGGCGAGGTAGAAACACGAAGGTAGTTACCGACCATTAACTTCTGGACAGCGGAAATGGGCTGCGAAATTGACTTTGAGCTTCCTAGCAACCGAAGCAAAAAAGGGAACATAATCATAGTGTAATCATAGCGGCCATGAGAGAAAACAAGTCTGTTGCTAAAAATGGTGTATTTATCATATCAGTTTTCTGAGAAAAGTGGTTAAGCAAAAAGGAGTTACTTTTTGATATAAATTTGTGTGGGGTCTTGTCAGGGAATCTAAATGCTTTTTATTTTATTTTTTAATTAACATATAATGTATTATTAGCCCCAGGGGTACAGGTCTAAATGCTTTTTATTGTCATTACTGTTTTAGGTTTTGCAACAATTCTGTCCTATTCTGTGTGTGAGTTGGAAATACCATGACTACTGAATACGTGGTTCTTTTTAGCTCCTGATCAAATTGAAAATCATAAACTTGCCATTAGGTTTGGGACCCAACCTAGATTCTCACTGTGTTTCAGCCTCAGATATATTCCGTTCCCCCAGTGTTATTGAAATATAATTGACATATAACCTGTGTAAGTTTAAGGTATACAGCAAGATGATTTTATGGTATGTATATATTGAGAAATGATTCCCACAATAAGGTTAGTCAACACATTAATCACTTCACAAATAGTCATGATGTTGTGTGTGTGTATGGTGAGAACTTCTAAAATATGCTCTTAGCAACTTCAGACATACAATGGTTTGTTAGCGGGACACCTGGGTGGCTCAGTGGGTTAAGCCTCTGCCTTCAGCTTGGGTCATGATCTTGGGGTCCAGGGATCAAGCCCTGCGTCGGGCTCTCTGCTCAGCGGGGAGCCTGCTTCCCCTTCTCTCTCTGCCTGCTGCTCTGCCTACTTCTGATTTCTCTCTGTCAAATAAATAAGATCTTAAAAAAAAAAAAACCACAATAGTTTGTTAGCTGTAGTCACCGTGCTGTACCTGAATTTATTTATGTTATAACTGGAGGTTTACCCCTTGGCCGTCTGCACCCACTTCCCCACCCCACCCCTTGGCCCTGGCACCTACCAATCTATTCTCTGTTTCTATCACTTGGTTCTTTTCTTTTATCTTATTTTATTTTATTTTAAAGATTTTATTTATTCATTTGAGAGAGAGAGAGAAAGCGCACAAGCAGGGGGAGCGGCAGGCAGAGGGAGAAGCAGACTCCCAGCTGAGCAGGGAGCCCAATGCTGGGCTCAATCCTGGGACTCCAGGATTGTGACGTGAGCCAAAGGCAGATGCTTAACTGACTGAGCCACCCAGGCGCCCCGATCTGTTTTTTTTCAGATCCCACATATAAGTGAGATCATTCATTATTTGTCTTTCTCTGTCTGACTGACTTCATTTGGCATGATGCCTTCAAGCTTCATCCATGTGACTGCAAATGGTAGGATTTCTTTCTTTCTCATGGTTGAATAATGTTCCATTGTATATACATGCCACATCTTTATGCATTCATCTGTTGGTGGACACTTAGGTTGCTTCCATATCTTGGTTTTTGTAAATAATGCTGCAGTGAACATAGGAGTGCAGATATCTCTTTGAGATTGTGAGTTAATTTCCTTCAGATGTACCTAGGGGTGAGATTCTTGATCATATAGTAGTTTTAATTTTCTGAGGTTCCTCCATACTGTTTTCCTCCGTGACTGCACCAATTTACAGTCCCACCAACCGTACGTAAATGTTCCTTTTCTTCTACATCCTCACCAACACCTGTTGTTTCTTGTCTTTTTGATAATAGCCATTCTAATAGGAGTGAGGTGATATCTCCTGTGGTTTTGATTTGCATTTCCTGATGATTAGTGATATTAAATAGCTCTTCATGTATCTGTTAGCCATTTGCATATCTTCTTTGGAAAAATAGCTACTCAAGTCCTTTGCCCATTTTTAAAATTGGATTATTGGCTTTTTTGCTACTGAGCTGTGTGTGTTCCTTATTAGATATGTGGTTTGGATATTAACTCCATATCAGATATCAGTTTGCAAATATTTTCTTCTGTTTCATAGGTGCCTCTTCATTTTGTTGATTTTTTTTTTTTTTGGCTGTGCAGAAGCCTTTTAATTTGATGTAGTCCAATTACATCTTTTTGTTTTTGTTGTCTGTGCTTTGGGTGTCATATTCAAAAAATCATTTCTAAGACCAAGGTCGAGAGGAGATGTAACCCTTTTGAAGCAGACCCCAGAGAGGAACAGACATTCTGGGCTCAAATGTGACTGAGATAAGATTGCCTCTTTGGCACCTGGTGAAGGATTGTGGGAATCCAGAGCTAGGGCAGTGGATTCTTCCAGAGCATCATGGGCAGTAGGGGGTATTCTAGTAGGCCTTGGGGGAAGATTGGCCTTCACCACTCTAGTCATCATTCTTGACAAGATTCACAATTTGAAAATTATATTAAAATAGATATCAATTCTAGGGAAAAATGTCTTTCATCTTACATTTTAATTAAATTAAAGGATAAAAAGTAATAATTCAAGTGGGTACAAATGTTTTCATATTATATTCTTGAGATACCTATATCCCCCAATATTAGATGTTATTTACATCTATCAGCTATGAGACTTTTAATATTTCTATTGCCTGGACAAAATTATTAATAGTTATAAGTATCAAATGGGAAAAAATTCACTCATAATATTTTCACCACAATGTATCAAACTGCTTTCATTATTTTTGTTCTCCAGTTCTGCTTTTATGCTGAACAGTGGCCCTGAAAGGATTAAGGCAGAGGAATGTTGCTTTGTGCGACTCCGGGGCCAGATAGTGGACTGGATTGGTTAGTTTGCATATCAAAGCCATGCTCGGGGCTGAGTGCTTTTGTTGTCTCTAAGAACTGGCTAGCCTGAGGAGCGCAATCTCTCCTTAGCCAGGAGGCGTTTTTAAAACATCAAAACATCATAATATACAGAACGCTGCAGGCGCACACGCACAATTCACAATCAAAAGATTTGAAGATTTTTTATGGCTTTCAATATATATTGACAAATTGATTTCCAAAGTTCTGTGTCAAATTGCAGTAACACTTAACAGGGTACAAATGTACAAGTTTTATTAGTCTCATCGTTGTTGGGTTTTATCAGATTTTCTACATTTTGTCAATTTAATACATATTCTCTAGTTCTTCCTTTTTAGGTTAATATTTTGGTTTGTCGGTTATTTTAAGAGATGGGGGGATGAGAACACTTTCCCTATATATTTGGCTAATTATATCTCTTTTTGTGTGCATTGTATACATCATTTCTCATTTATAAGTCAGAGATTCAATCTTTTCTTAATAAATCTTTATAAGTTATTCATGTAATATAAATATTAATCCTTTGGATCTTTAATGAAGATGTTTTCTCTCATGTACTGTTTTCTCAGTTTTTGTCTTTTCCAACTATTACACTTGAGAGACCCCACAAGCATGTTAAAATCTGTTTTAATTTCCACAAATTGCAGGTCCACCAATCAAATGGTGGCAATCAAAATCTAACATGGCCTGACTCAGGCCCTGGCCCAGCCAGGGCACCCTTTCCTTTCATGTTGACATGGATTTCAACATAACTTATGTTTCTTCCCCACTATCTCATTTGATGGGGAAAGCAGGTTTCCAGGCCAGTGTGAATGGGGAGTTGGGAAGGAGAAGGAGGGAAGGAGAGAGAGGAATGGTATTCTATAACTCATCCAGAAAGGACTGCTAACAGCTGCCCTTTAACCAAGGAAAACCAGAATGGGTCCACAGATGCCCAAACACAGGAGGGAATGTTGCATTTTGTACTTGCACTGGGCTAATTCCTTGCTGGCGTTCTGGGTACAGCCCCTTACATTTGTCTGGAAGGGTCATTCGGTCAGCAGCATGTATGGACCCCCTATTCTGGTTCCTCCTGGGAGCAAGTTAAGTGCAGCTACTGCTCTCCTACCAGAGAAATGGAAGTCATTGGGTCTCCTTTGTTTTCTCTCTCCAGGGAGAGAATGGATCATAATGAACGGTCTGGAGCATAAGCAGCTCTTTGAACACGTCCCAAGAAGGCTATTCATGATAAATAATGAGTATCTTTTATAGCAGAAATCCTTCTATCATCTTATATGAGAAAAAGCAACAGGGAGCTAAGAATGGACAAGATGTTATTAACACAGATTTCACTGAGGGCAGTGGAAAGCAAAGCCCTCCACATCACCCCATAACTTCAAAAGAACCAAATATGGATTCACACACACACCTGGCAAACATTACACACAGGCCATGTGGAGACTGTTCGACTCTGGGATCTATCTTTAGCTAACACTGTAACTCCAAGCAACTTGGTTAATTGGGGTGAGTCTCCATTTCTTCAGCTGCAAAGATGTAAGGAACTTGTTAATTCAAGCAATGATAGCAAGAAAAAAATTTTAACTCAGTCTAAGTGCCTGACTGACAGGGATTTTGAAGGCCTTTATCTACTTTAAGATGCACGAACATTTTAAAGCTGTGTTGTCCAATACAGTAGCCAATGTTATATGAAACTGTTAATTAAATTAGGGGTGCTAGGTAGCTCAGTGGGTTAAGCCTCCGCCTTCGGCTCAGGTCATGGTCTCAGCATCGTTGGATCGAGCCCCGTATCGGGCTCTCTGCACAGCAGGGAGCCTTCTTCCTCATCTCTCTCTGCCTGCCTCTCTGCCTACTTGTGATTTCTGTCAAATAAATGAAAACCTTTAAAAATAAATAAATAAATTCATTAAATTAATTAAAACTACATAAAATTTAAATTTGAGTTGTTCAGTCCCCTTAGCCACATTTCAAGCACTCAACTGCTACAGATGGCTAGTGGCTAGTATATTGGACAGATATAGAACATTTCTGCCATCAAAGAAAGTTCTATTGGGCAGCACTGCTTTAGAGTAGAGGTCAACAGACTTTTTCTGTAAAGAGCCGAACAGTAATATTTTCAGCTTTGTGGGCTATATAGGTTTTGGTCGCAAGCTTTTAATACTCTGTTGACTGAAAACAGCCTTAGACAATATTTAAACATAGCTATGTTTCAATAAAATTTTATTTTTGAAAAAACTGGTAACAGGCCAACCCCCGTTATAACAACTCTGAGAACTTCAGCTCAAGTCTCTTTGCAAACTCTAGTTCAGCCTTAGACTGTAGATGGTCTCACAGAATCCCCATTTACAGAATGCTTGAGCTGGAGAGATAAGCGACACTTCTAAGGAGAGCCACTGACTATAATTGAGTCAAATTCATGTATATGTGATCATATACATATTACACTGTAATTTGGTGGCCTGTGGGAAATAGTCCAAGCAGAAGTTTACTCTCTTTCTAATCCATTTGTTAATCATACCTAGTTTTGCAAAGGGTGGCAAGGTTCCCTGAGAGGGTAGACAGTGTGCTTAAGGGGAAACACCGCAGTTCCAGTTTTTCTTGTAGTTATCGGTGGCCATGTGACCCAGTTCTGGCCAAGGAATTAATTGTTGTTTCTGGGACACTCTTTAAAAGCGGGGGCAGACTTGAACTGCAACCTCCTTTTGCTTTCTGCCTATATTTTCTTTCCTGCTTAAAACCTGTCCCCGTGCTGAGGATGGACCAGCCAGCTTGTGCCCATGAGGTGGCAGGCAAACACTAGGGAGAGCTGAGTGGAAAGGCAGAAGGAACCTGGATCCCTGTGACAATGAGAAGCCAGTATGCCGACTCTGAACCTCATAAATCGGGACTTTCTAAAATGAAAAAAAAGTCCATTTAAACAAGTCATTGTCTGTTAGGTTTTCTGTTCTTTGTAGCCAAATGCATTTCTAAGTGATACAAAATCCTTACACAAGGTGAAAAGGAATCACTTCCCTCTAAAGGCAACATGAATTATGGTGGGAGCCAGACAGACCTGGGTTTGAATCCCAGCTGTAACAGCTGGACAAGTTACTCAGTTCTTAATCTAGTTTTAAACTTAATCTCAGTTTTCTCATCTAAAAATTATCAATACAAGTTATAGAAAGAAAAAAATGTTGGCATAAGTGTCTGACTGACAGGGATTTTATTTTATTTATTTATTTTTTAAAGATTTTATTTATTTATTTGTCATAGAGAGAGAAGCGAGAGTGAGCACAGAGAGACAGAGTGGCAGGCAGAGGCAGAGGGAGAAGCAGGCTCGCTGCCAAGCAAGGAGCCCAATGTGGGACTCGATCCCAGGACGCTGGGATCATGACCCGAGCCGAAGGCAGCTGCTTAACCAACTGAGCCACCCAGGCGTCCCATGATTGACAGGGATTTTAAAGGCCTATCTTCACTTTAAGTTGCACGACATTATCTTCTTAAGATTTTTCTGAGACTCAAAATAAGATAATGCAGATATTAGGCACATAAAAAGTGCTCAAGATCAATATCTCTCTTGAACAAAGACACAGAAATTCTTTAAAAATATTGCCTAATTAAATCCAGCAAAGAAGACCATTATGACCAAGTGAGGTTTATCCTAGGAATGCAAGGTTGGTTTAACATACAAAACTTAGTCAAAGTAATCCATCACATTAAACAGACTAATAATGAAAAATAGTATGATCATCTCAACAGATTTAAAGTATAAAAAGCATGAGATAATATTCAAAACTGACATTTAGAAAAAAAAAAAAAAAAAAAAACCTCTCAGTAAACTAAGACCAGAAGGAAATATTCCCATCTAGATAAAGATCATCAACAAAAAACCTATTGCTGTTATCATACATAAATTAAAAAAGACTGAATGCATTCCTCCTAAGATTCGAAACAGAGTAAGAATGTTTATTCTTATCACTACCATTCAACATTGTACTGATTCTAACCAGTCTAATAAGATTAGAGAAGAAATAAAAAATATATGGATCAGAAACGAAGAAATAAAACTGCATTTATTTATAGATGACATGATTGTCTATATAAAGAAATCCTAAGAAATCTACAAAAAAATCTACTAGAACTAATAAATGAATTTAGCAAGGTTGCAAGATACAAGGCCAGTATACAAAAATAATTGAATTTTTATGAATGATCAATGAATAATTTAGTAATAGCACAAGAGTAATACTGTTTATAATGGCATCAAAATTATGAAATATTTAGGAATAAATTTAGCAAAATATGGGCAAGACCTATACAGCGAAAAATGTAAAACATTACTTAGAGGAATTAAAGGAAATCTAAATAAATGGAGATATATACCATGCTTATGGATGGAAAGACTCAATGCTATTAAGATGTTCATTCTCCTCCAATTGCTCTAAGATTCAACACATTTCCAGCCAAACTCCCAGAAGGAATTTTGTGGAAATTGCAAGCTGATTCTGAAATGCATAGGAAAATGCTAAGGACCCAGAATAGCCAAAACAATTTTGAATAAAAATTTGATCTTCAATAAAAATAACAAATTTGGAGTTCTTTAGTTATACTGCATGATTTTGTGACTTAATATAAAGCTACAGTAGTCAGCACAGTGAACACATAGATACAGAGAAACATGGGTAGTTCTGCATTAGTGTATCAAGCATTTAAGAGGAAGGAGGGGGTGCCTGAGTGGCTCAGTGGGTTAAGCCTCTGCCTTTGGCTCAGGTCATGGTCTCAGAGTCTTGGGATTGAGCCCTGCATGGGAGTCTCTGCTTAGCGGGGAGCCTGCTCCCCCCAACCCCCCACCCCCCGCCTCCTCTCTGTCTACTTGTGATCTCTCTCTTTGTCAAATACATAATAACTAAAAAAAAAAAAAAAAAAAAAGGAAGGAGAACTCTGTGTGGGCTGAGGCACAGAAGTCTTGGGCAAGAAGGGACAGGGGACCAGAGGGTACACATCCCAGATTTAATCTGTGGATCTGAGGCACTTGATGGAATTTCGAGGTGTCTTTGTCTGGGTTCTCTGGAGAACCAGAGTCAATAGGAGATATATATAGTTATGGAGGCTGAGATGTCCCCAGACTTGCATTCAGCAAGCTAGAGACCCAGGAGAGCGGATACTACAGTTCCAGCCTTAGCGCCAAGGCTTGAGAACCAAGAGAGCTAGTGGTGTTAATCCTACTCTGAGCCTAAAGGAAGGAATAGGCTGCTGCCCCAGCTCAAAAAATAGTCAAACAGAGAGAGCAAATTCTCGCGTTCCTCCGCCTTTTGTGTCTTATCCAAGCCTTCAATGGATTGGATGAGACCTGCCCATATTGGGAAGGGCAGTCTGCTCTACTCCGTCTACTGATTCAAATCTCATCCAGAAACACCCTCATAATATTATTTAATCAGAGGCTGCCAGGCGGCTCAGTCGGTTAAGCATTTGGTGCTTGGTTTCAGCTCAGGTCATGATCTCAGGACTGTGAGACTGGGCAATGGAGTTGCTAGAGGTTCTCTTCCTCTCCCGCTCCCTTTGCCCCTCCCCCATTGGAGCTTGTGCCCTCTCTCTCTCTCTCTAATAAACAAATAAATAAAATTTAAAAAGCACATCTATTAAGAAAAACAATATTGTTTAACTAGATATGTGGGTATCCTGGGGCCCGGTCAACTTGACATAAGATTAACCATCTCTGAAGGCCTTGGCTCCACCTTGGAAAATTTTGATTTTATGGGTCTGGAATTGGATCAAGGAACTGTATTTTTAATGAATGACTCCAAGTGATTTTGACATACAGTGTCTTAAAATGTTTCTTAGCCAGGATGCTGTGGAACGGTTCTCACATGGGGGAAAGAGTAGTACTGTACATTTAGGGCATAGTGAGCCCATCGAGACTAGCCTGGTCCCTTGTTGGAGAGGAGTGAGGAGGAAATGAGAATTGCCAGGAAGGACATCAGGTGATGTTTTTCACTTTATATATTTTATGGTTCTTTGACATCTTGGGGCCTTGCTAATCCTGGAGAGACTGTCCCTCCCCAGGGTTAGCTAATTCCTAGAGACAGTAAACAACTTGCCTGTGGCAGGCCTTTCACAGGCAAAGCAACCAATCCAAAGTCCATATTTTCAATCACCTCCTTTATCTCTCTCACACTCTGACCCACTGTGTCCCCTGCCCTCAACCACTTTGCCGCAGCCATTCCTTTCTGGGAAAACCATGATAAAGGCTTTGGCTTAGGTTTTTCCTTCACTCCTCTGCCTCCTGACCAACCTTGGTGCTTCCCAAGGTGGCCCTATGTGGTGGTATGCCATGCCTCCTATTTCTAGAAATCTCCCAGTAAAAATTTTTTCTTAATACTTGTTTCCATGTCTGTGTGTCTTACCATCCATGATTAAGATGAAACCCAGATATGTTTTATTTATTTTTTTTACATAATTTAATTAAAATTTTTTTTTAAATTTATTTTCAGCGTAACAGTATTCATTGTTTTTGCACCACACCCAGTGCTCCATGCAATCCGTGCCCTCTCCAATACCCACCACCTGGTTCCCCCAACCTCCCACCCACCGCCCCTTCAAAACCCTCAGATTGTTTTTTAGATACATTTTCGGATACGTTTTAAAACAATGTGCCTATAGAAGAACAGGGGAGAGACAGTGTTTCATTGCTAAGACTTCCTTTTGATTTTTGTCTTAACAAATCTATGGATAAAAGAATCTTACCAATGATGATTGACAGCCTCCCCAAGCACAACAATCTCCAGGGGCCATGGACAAAACTGTGAGCTCCTGTTCAAGCATGCTGCACATGTACCCAGTCAGACCCTTTGTTATCTTCACTGATGTTCCAAAGCAAGTGCTAAATTTGAGAAAGTGCCATAGAGAAGCTGCATATAATTCTGTAAGCCACTAAGGGGCTTTTGACTTTTTGAAAGGCAACGGAGGGACCCTCCCTTAACAAGAGTTCAAGATAGCAGGAGAGCACACTTTTCGATTTTCACCTGGAGTCCATCTCATTAGGTGACCAATTTAGAAGAAATATAATGTAATCTTAGCTTTCATGACAATGAGTACATTAGGTTTGGTTTCCTGCCTCAGGAGTAATCTTTTGCAAAAGCCTCAAAGACGACATTAGGGGCTACTTGTTCAATGCAGGAGAAAGATGTCTATTCTGTTCTAAATAACATATATTTTTTTAAGGCCACCAAGATTATGAATTTTTCCTCTTTCCTTCCCTCTACTCCACCATAAGATCATTTTTGAGGTAGTATTGTGTGAATCCAGTTTTGAAATACATTTTGTTTTGTAGTCAAATTATTTCTTAATAACTAATTGCATTTGTTCTTTCTAATATCGTTGGCTAACTCGTCTAGCACATCGCTGCCAGAATGAGAAATATTTCCTTGGAAATAAAGAGCTCTACACCCCACAGTGCTTGGAAGTGAGGAATGTGTAGATTGGGGATGGTTTGCAGAGTTTGAGTAGAAGCCGTACATGGTGACATGAAAGTCATTCTGAGTCCGAAGATGAGTTGTCGTTTATAAGGAGTTGTAAAAGATACCCAGAGTTTTTACCGCAGCTGTTCTATAGAAGTTACATTTCTGAAGCTTCCCAAAGGTGTGTAGAAAAACATTCCGTAACATGTTACTCTTTGAGAAGTTTTGTGTTTCATCAATTCTTTGTACCTCTGCTAAAAATTTGAAAATGGTAATTCGGTTTGCATCCTCCTTTTTTGCTGTGAAATTTCTCCGTGTTTGTAGTGCCAACGCCAGCCTTTCTAAGTTGTACTTGATTTAATGGGTCTAATGAGAACAAATGAGAGATTTTTCAGGTCGAGGATGCCAAGTGAAGTCTCTGAGTCTCAGAGTTTGGTCCTCAGACTTCAAGTCTCACATTCTGCCCTTGAGGAAGCTCTGCTGTCCTCACGTCCTCCCTCCTGAGCTCTGTGCTCTAGCTCCTGCCCTGACCTCCCTCCCAAGCCCAGGTCTGCATTTTAGTCATTTCCTACAAGTTTCTGTTAATGTCTCTGGATTCTGCTGTATATCTGTGATTCTGTATCTCCAACAGGTTGGAGACTATGCCTGACCTATCCTTCACCAAAGAAAGCTGGGGTGGGAGTGGATGGGGGTTGGAGTCCTGCTCCATGAAAGGTCGGGCCATTCACCAAGCTTACAAAACCACAGTCTTCTCTGTCCTAGGATTAAGGAAACACCAGAAACATCCTTTAGATAGAAAACCAGGATTTCCATGGTGAGTCTTAGTGGACTGTGGACTTAGAGGCTATTCTGTTCTTCCTTGAAGTGGGGAGGGGCTAATGAGAAGCAGCCAGGCTCCAAGGGACATGATGATTCCACACCTAGAAAGCTGGGCTGAGGAAAAAATCCAAGAGTAAGAGCCATAGTCTTCTGAAGACTGCAGTTAGGCTGCTTCAGACAAAACCAACAGAAGTATGGGATGGGGGAAAATGTAGGATCCCATCACCCTAAATGCCTTCCATGGGACTCTCCTGTCCTGAGAACTAAGTCTCCCATGAGAAATAGTTCGGTAACCAAATATATTTGGGAGGACATGAGCAAATAAAGTTCAGTAGGTTTCTTGATAACAGAATTCTCAGAGCGCTTAACAAGCTAATGTGCTTTGTAAAGGGGAGTGCAACACAGTGTTTCCCAAAGGTACCTCTCAGTCATGTAATAGTCTCTTTATCTCTCTCTCACATACACACACGAGGCTGTGAAATGCTAGAATTGCGTGGAACAACTTCTACAATAACTCGTTATTAAGTGAAACACTATCTGCTTCTACAATTACCAAACACAAACATAGTGGTGGGTTTGCTGGGACTCAGAACTGTGGAATGACTGGGGAGGGGAAAGAAGATAAGACAAAGTCCCCAAACAGGCCATTTAAATGGCGCAAGGCTGGGAGCAAGGGCTCTCTTGGGGTCAGTATTCCTGAAACAAGAGTGCATGCGTGGTAGGGGTTCCCAGGCCCATGAACACAGACTTAACCATCCACACCCAGCCAGGGTGACTGATGAACAGAAGCGCCTCATGGCTTAGGCTGGTAATAGATTCTGGAAGGGATTGAGGACCAGTCAGGGGAAGAGTGAAGAAACCTAGAACATCTGCTCTCATTTTGCAGACCACCAGACTTTGAGTCAATTGTGTGAGCTTTTGGGAGCCCTTTCCCCAGGAAGGTAGCTGTTTAGAGGACAGGACAGCCCTCTGACCTGAGAGAGAGGACGAGGTGTAGTCCTGGTACCCCTCTCTCCCAGCCAGGTGATCTTCAGTGAGCCCCCTTTCTTCATGTCTGTAGGGGAGGCCTTACCTCACAAGGTAGTTGTGTGGAATAATCCAGGCCACCATATCCACCAGTGGACTTCATAACCAGAAAGCCCTATTTGAAGGCCGGGACTGTCAGGAATCCCCACCCTGTGGGAAGTGAGTGGAGGGCAGGGTAGGGTGGGGAGATGTGTTTGTGCCGGACCTCGGCTCATCCTTTGGGCTCTGCTTTCAAGAGGGAGTCAGCGGAAGGCCCAGCATGCGTTGCTGGGCTTGGGTAGAGCTCAGTGGTTTTCTGTTCTTGGTGCATGTTACTTGGGCATTTCTCTTCCTCAGACATGGTCGCTGCTGACCATCCGACTGAACATTCCTCAGAAAGTTTGCAGGACTTAGCTCCCAGGTGCTCCATATTAGCGTCACTGGAGGAAGAAGTGACTTAGCCAACGGTTCTGCAACTTCAGTGCACCCCGTTAAAACAGAGTCTCTGATTCATTAGAGATGTGCATTTCTAGTAAGTTTCCAGACTATGCTTTGAAAACCACTGCCTTGGGCTGGCCAGCTTGGACAGTGTAGGGAGCCCTCCTCCCTTCAAGGATTCTAGATTCGAGCCCTCTGCTGGCCTCTGGCCCCTCCTCTAATAGCTTTCCTCAGAACCCCATGGACACTGTGTCCTCCAGTGCTACTGGGTCAGTGGGTTCCGGCTGTCCGCTATGCCTTAGGGGAGGATTGGGGTGGGTCCTGCTGGTTCGGCAGCCCCCTCGCCCACTAGGATTATGATAGTGCAGCCCATCGACCCTACGTTGTGTACTTTTTCTCAAAGAGTTCAGGCACCCGTGTTCCAAGTTGGAACCTTAGCTGAGGGTCTGTGTCAGGATGCTGCCTTTTGACTTGGTCAGTTTGGAGGTTTTGCTGGGCATTTTGCTGAGAGCCAGTTGTGGTCCTATGACCTTCAGCCAGCAGATGGGCCCGTAGGCGGAGTGGGGGTTACAGCTGGACCATTCAGTTATTGCTTCTGGCCCCCACCTCCAGTGTGCCCAGGGCCCCTCCTTGTGCGTGTTGCTGGGTTACCGGCCAGTGCTTCCTTACGCCACCCAGTCCTCGCCGTGGCTGCTCTCCAGGTCACTGAGGACCTGGAGTCTTCATTCAGGCACCGTTTCACATCCCTGAACGCCTGCTTTTTATGTAACTCTTCCTCACCTCATTTCTCTACTCCTCCACTCATTTGGTTTGTTGTATCTTTTCCTTTCAATGCCCCAAAGCCTGGGGATCAATTTTTCTCCAGATTTTACTTTATGGGAGTAGGGTCAAGCCTTGGGGAAACTTGCATTACATGAAATCATAATCATCCATCTCATAAAGGTGTTCTCATTCTAGCACCACTGGTTGGTTTCCTGACAAGAACTTAACAACTTAGGAAAACAGAGTTTAAAGAAAAAAAGCTTATGGAGATGTAATTCACACAGCATCGTACAATTCACCCAATTAAAGGATACGATTTACTGCTTTTTCGTGTATTCACAGAACTGTACAACCATCACCACATTTTATTTATTTATTTATTTTAAAAAGATTTTATTTATTTATTTGACAGAGAGGGAGATCACAAGTAGACAGAGAGGTAGGCAGAGAGAGAAGAGGAAGCAGGCTCCCCAATGCGGGGATCGATTCCAGGACCCTGAGATAATGACCTGAGCTGAAGGCAGAGGCTTTAACCCACCGAGCCACCCAGGCGCCCCACCATCATCACAATTTTAAAGCATTTTCATTACCTCCTAAAGAAACTCCACACCCTTAGTGATCATCTAATTTTTCCCCAGCCCTGAGCACCACAAATCCACTCTCTCTATAGACTTCCCTGTTTGGGGAATGGAATCGTGTGATATGCAGTCTTTTGAGCCTCGTTTCTTTCCCTGAGTATGAGGGTTTCAAACCTCATCCATGCTGTAGCCTCTATTAGAACTTCATTCCTTCTATGGCTGAATGATATTCCATTGAGTGGCTACACCCTGTTTTGTTGGTCCATTTGTTTCTCTCTTCTGTGGAAACAAATCTGTTAGAGAGATTTGAAAATGTATTCAGGGTTTCCCAAAGCAGTTCTTGGTGTCATAAATGTTTTGAGTTTCCCGCCCCTTTCCAACAGTCGTTAGAAATTGTTGAAAGAAGTTGGAATTTTGTGCACGTGATCTTTCATGACACTGTCATCCTCCATATTGAAATCACAAACATCTGTCTGGTGACTAATAGTTCTGTGGTGAAATAGAGTAGGGGAAGAAGCAGGGCTGGAGAAGCAGCATCTATTGTCATGTAATTCTTTTTCATTTCTTTGAATTTACTTTTAAAAAGGTGCTGAAATGGTTTTATAAGGAGGAAGAACGTATCAGATAGAGTCGACGGACGGTCCTCCTCTTACTGTGGCTTCCAGATCCATTTCCTTCCGTGCAGCATCTCATGGTCCCCCTCTCCCCCCTCCCACCGAGCTTCTCTGGATTTCACTACCACCTTCCCTTATACCTCGTGCCCACTCTGCCCCCTCCCTCTCCTCCACCAAGCCCATCCCTCAGGCCTAGGAGTTCTGGAGAATTCTGGGATAGAGAAATTGCTCTTTTTCTCTCACAGAGGATCAGGGAATCCTGATTTAACGCGAATAGAGTTTGTGCAAAGAAGGGACAATTAATTAAAGATGAGAAGCAAGCTGCTTCTTGAAGGGAAAATTGCATTGGGTAATTTTTCTTTTTTCCCCACTAGCTATGGGAAAACCAGATCGGTGAGCTGCGGAAGTGACCCAGTTCACACAGGAAAGCAGGACCGGGTTATTCTGTATTAATGTGAAATCATACGGTTTCGAATGGAGAGGACAGGATCTATTCACACACGGATCCCCACATGATGGCTGGAAAGAAATCCAAAGGTGTTAGTAGTTATTCTTACACAAAGAGAAGAAAGTGAAAATGAAATCAGACTTAAAAAAGAAACCTGGAACATTTAGAAATTTGGATTAGGTAGGTCTGAAGGGGTGTGGGGAACATGCATTTCTAAAAATTCCCAGGTGATCGTGAGGCTGCCAGTCAAGGGCCATGCTTTGGGAACCACGGATTTAGAGAATTTTTCCAGCCCTGAGTTTTCCCTTTGTCATTCCTGACATTTCCTCCCTCTACCCCCTCTAAAAATATTTACTAGGGAAAGCCAAGAACGTGTCCCTTTCTTTGAACTAGCTCCATAAAATCATCCACACACACTTCCCCCAATACTTACATTACAAAAGGGCCTCACTGCATGCAAAAATGATTTCAAAAGAACTATTACCAAAATGTTTTTAGTAGGATCAGCACCAGGAGGGTAATGTCAGAGCCTCCACGAGAATTTGCATTTCTGGACATGGAGACTGCTTGCATACTGCCTGTGAAACATACACAAGCGTCCAGCCCTATTACCTTATAGTTCCTTCTTCTAGTTGGCACCCTCTGTATTTCCAAGGAAGTTCCAAGAGAGCCAGGGGTAGAGGGTGGGCATGGGGAGTGTTGATTGATCTCTAAATTCTTCTGGCATCTTCCACTGAACTCCAAGCAAGTGGGGAATCGAGGGAGGGACTGGGTGTGTGGTTCAGGGGAGCTGGAGAGGGGACTGTTCCTTTTTTCTTTCTAGCTCACTGGATGTTTCCTTTCCCCGGCCCAAATACATTGGGAAGGAATATGTTTGCAGCCAGCTCTGAAAGAACTTTTATTTCTGTTGAGATCAGAAACCTAAGCTTTTAGTCTTTTGCTCATTCACTCAAAGAGGACAAAGAAACAAGGCAAACCCTTGGAACAAGTATTTTCCCTTTTGCCTTACAGATGGTAACAGTATGAGGTTAGACAAATCCTCAGTCCAGGATGCTCATGGAAGGGTGCCTTTGGGTTTCCAGATCTTTGGACAGGAATACATTGCCTATGACCTTGACCAAAGAAAAACCCAAGCAAACAGAATGCCACAACTTCCATCAAGAACGAATTTTGGTCTGAAAATTAGCAACATGATGAATTCCTTCTCCTCATTTCCATGGGCAGCCATTGGTGGCAAGGATGGTGCTTCGGTGAGCCTCGGTGGTCTCAGTGTCCCAATCTGAGACTTTACTGAATTCATGTTTCTTAAAGGGCCTGTCAGTGCCTCCCAAACAGGAGACATTCACCTCTGAAGAGAACTGAAGGCGGGGGAAGCTTTGTTGGTGATGTAGCTGTCACATCCTATTAGTGCATGGGTGGGTCTCACCAGGTACAGGAGGGATGTCATTTACAGACAGAAATTGCATAATTAAGCTTGATAGAATTTTGACGTTTTCTTGGCAGTGCAATTTGTTCATCAAGTAAAAAGCCTTTAGGAAGCTGGTCACATGGAATTTGAAACTCCAGAGTTCAACACTAGGTATCTTTCCCAAGTGGGACTTGGAACTTGGGAGCTGATTTGATTTCAAGCAATACTAAACGTCCCTGGGGAGACTCACTCTTGCCTTTGGCTTTCAGCTTCATTGATCCATCTTTGAATGGGTACAAAGATGAAGACGAAGCCAGTTTTTTTTTTTTTTCCCAAATTGTTGGAGAATGTGGACCATATGCACTGACTTTAGTTACTTCCTATTTATTTTCCTTAAAAATATCATTTCATCGCTGTTGTGAAGTATAACTCACGTGTGGAAAAGAACAGCAAACGCACAATATATAGCCCGCGTCATGATTAACAAAGCAAACACCATGGTAGCCATTATTGCTGGAGATTTTTGAACTCCGTTATACAAGTAGACTCAAACAATATATCTTCCTTTTTGTCTGGCTTCTTACACAACATCACTGTTTACGAGGTTACTCATGTTATTGCGTGTAGGGATAGTTTTTCATTTTCACTGTTGGGTAGAATTCTCTTCTGTGACCAGACCTCATTTATCCATTCTACTGTTGAGAGACATTATGGCTGCTTCTGATTTTTGACTTTTACGAAGAGCTCTGCTATGAATATTCTTGCACAGGTCTGCCTAGCTGAAGCCCTTGATAGGATTATACTGCTTGGGGCTCCACCTTAGAAAATGCCAAATCTGTGACAAAGAAATGGCTGAGGTGCAGGTGTACATTTGTCCAACTTTAGTAGCTAAGATATTTTTAATTTTATTTTATTATTTAATTTTTAAAAATCTTTTTAAAAAAGATTTTATTTATTTATTTGACAGACAGAGATCACAAGTAGGCAGAGAGGCAGGCAGAGAGAGAGAGGAGGAAGCAGGCTCCCTGCTGAGCAGAGAGCCTGATGCGGGGCTCGATCCCAGGACCCTGGGATCATGACCTGAGCCGAAGGCAGAGGCTTTAACCCACTGAGCCACCCAGGCGCCCTATTATTTAATTTTTTAAAAATATTTTTTAAATACTAAAATATTTCAGTAACAAAACCATTTTTCAAAGATAACTCTAACAATTGCTCACCCAGTGAGGTAGCCAAATTCAGGACCATTTGGAGAGCCCCACTGCCAGGTGACTGCTAATCAAGGGGGATATGAAAATTCGAGTTTCACAAGAAGACTCAGCTCTGCCTGCTTCAGAGGCCTTTTAGAAATGTCTCCAAGAAGAACTTGTTGGAATGGCTTTGTAAAAATAAGTAACCAGAAGAGAAAAAAAGGTGTAATTTGAGGCTTCACCTAAGATTAAAAATGCCTTTCAGCAGTTTTCTACAATTTGGCCATAAGCAGATTTATATTTTTCTATAGGCTGATGAGAAAAAAAATCTTGTTTTGAATCGCAACAGACCTAGGGTAGAAAAAGCACACATTTCTGGCCACACGGTTTTCTATAACGCTGGGTGGGACACTCCATGGGCCCCCTTTAAGCCTCTTTAATCCTTTATGTACAGTCTAGCAGAACAAAGCGTGTGGGGATAAAAAGCAGTGGAACTCTGGGCCTACCTGGTTCCTGTGAGAGCTGTCACTTGTGTGGGAAAAAGACAACTGGGGGTTCTAGTCTCTCCCGTACTCTTTACTAATAGATCCAGATGTTGATATGGGCACGGATGAGTTTCCACAGCAGTTTTGTGCAGGAAGCCGAAACAATGTATTTCCCTTTCCCATGCAGTCCCAACAGCATGGACAGTTCCAAGGACAGTATGCCAACATGGGACAAAAAAACCCAATACCACCTTGACCTTCCAGCGAACTTGTGCTTTTTGTGCCTCTGTATCATTTTGGGTGAAAAAGATTGAGGATTTGGGCCCTGGCCCCTTGCGTGCTACCAGCAGCTTCTCAGTAATAGCAGTGCTTAGTGTTCCACGTGAGCTGTCCGTGCGTGCCTATGTGTGCCAGTCCTCCAGCTGGCATTTTAATTTGAGATGGTGTACCAGCCAAGATGGGAAAGCCATCCAAAAGGCAGCTTGAGGAGAAGGAGGAGGAGGAGGAAGTGGCGGAGAAGGAGGATTCGTTGAGAGGTGGCAGGACGCCTCTGGGGACTTTCAACAAACTAGCAGACTGACCCCACGGCCTCAAAGCTGGGTGAGACCACAACGGGCTCTTTCCCTGTGCTGGGAAGATGCTGAAGAATCAGGTTGTTAAAACCATCCCAGCCTTATGCGAAGACTTCCTCCACTGTCAGAGATTAATTAACCGAACTCCCACATTCTCGAAAGGGAAAGTTCATAGAATTTCACAAAATAGGTTATCTGACTCAAAAACTGCTTTTCAATATTTGGCAAACTCCACTTGAGCTGGAGTGGTTAGGAGTAAAATCCATCAATTGTGGGCGTGAACAGCTTTGGGAGGCAGCGAGGGGCAGGGTTTTGGAGAAGAGTTTCTGGAATGAGATTCTTGGGACTGAACCCTAGCGTTATCACTTCCTAGTCTGGGTGACCTTGGTAAGTTACTGAACTACTTTCTGCCTCAGTTTCCTAGGAACACCTGCTGGCATAGGGCTGCTATGGCACTGAACGATAAAGCTCGGGCCTGACCCATAAAGAGGTACTCAATAAATGTGAGCTGTTAATGCTCAGCACGAGAGCAAGAATGCTGTAGGCATTCTGGTCATGATCTTGGTCATGTAGGAGATCTTGGTCATGATCCGGAGGCTGGCCTTCTAGGATTACTCAGCCTGGTTCCTCAGACGCAAATTCAGACTGATTAAGCAAGTTTAGGGTAACCTGTCCTGTCTTCTGGCATCTTACTGAGATACCCCCAAACACCCAGTGGCTTTTTAGATGACCACCCCTGTTGCTATCTACCATGAGATGACCAGGAGTGTAGTCAACACCCATTCCCACAGGTCTAGTGAGGCAATGACTTGGGACCATAACCATCTTCCCTTGCACCCGGAGGCTCTCCCTTTCCTGTCTGAACTCAGATCTGTAATTTCTCTGATTTCAAATCTTCTTTCTTGCTTTGCTATGACCTGTGACTCATTCATGTATTTAAAGATATTTACTGGACACTAACTGTGTTCCAAGCACAGTGATAGGCACTGGGAATATCAGAGTGGGCTTTATGTTCTTGTGAGGGAGTTAAAAGACACATAAATCAATGATAAATGATGAGATATATCATACTATGAAGGAATCCGGCTAGGGATTGAGAGCGAGATTAACAGGAGGGGAGAGGAAAGGGGATGTTCATTTGAACTGGACAGACAAGAAAGGGCCTTTCAGAAGAGGCGACAGGGCCAGGTTCCCACCGATCCAGAGAAAGGAGGTTTTGTGAAAATTCAGTGGCGGGGGCGGGGGGGGGAGGGCACCCTAGGTGGAGGGGACCACATGGCAACAGTCCTGCAATGGGGAAAAATCTTGAGACGGGGACAGCAAAGGGGCCAGAGAGGCAGAGCAGAGTGAACCCCGGGGAGGGCAGTGAGGGGGGACAGAGCAGGTAGCAGGGGTCTCAAAATGTCAAGAAGAGGGGATGCTACTATTCTTAGTTCAAGCACTGCCTCATTCTTCCGGCAGGGGTATGCGCTATTTCTCTTCATGGTCCGGTCCCCCACTCCCACCCAAACTGGCCCCATCCCCTAGCACAACACCGTGGATATAACAGAAAATAGTTGCCAGATACAATGGCAACTTCTCGTGGTTTGAGTCTACATGAAAGGATGAATTAGTCCAAAAACTTGGAAAATGAGAGCTGGTAGAGCTCCCAGCTGATCACTCATCTTTGCACTTGGTTTTTCATTTGGAAGTTTCTCTTTCGTAAACCTAAGTACTAGAGCTTGTCCAACGCAGGAGACGATTTCCTCAGAAAGCTCTGTGTGGACTAAATTTTATTTTCTGTACCAAAGGGCTGGCAGATGGAAGAAATCTCACTTTGGGTCATTTTTTAAAATAATACCTATTATAAAATGTAAATGATGAATAATGAATCCTTCATAACTCATATGCGAGTTAATATTTTTGTACATGTCCAATGCCTGGTCTGGGTCCAGTGTCCTTGGGCTGACCTCACTGCCCAAGTGATTGGTAAAATCTTCCATCTGGGTATAGCTCTCCTTGTCCAGGGATGGGAGGAAACAGTTGCCTTTCACAGCAAAAAGCTGGCAGAAATGAGAACCACTTTATTTATTGCCACGTAGAAAAGGCAGCTAGTATTTTTTAAAAATATTGTGCTTTGGGAACCTACAGGCATTGTATTAAATGCATTCTAGGCATTCTTTATTTCATTTAACAGGTGAGGAAACCAGTACTTGGAGAGAGGAAGGCTGATCTCTGGGCTTACATAACTGGGCTTACGTAACTTTGAATCTGGTTTTCTGGTTTGAATTTAACTGCTGATGGGCAGCTCTCCCAGATGGCATTCTACCACCACACTAGCCTGAGGCTGGTGTTCACTTCATTTCTCATATTTTGCCACAAGCATGGATACACAACTCATAGTATACGATGGACTAGGGCTAGAATTTGAAACAAGCAATGCTGTGGGCTGGGGGAGGACAAAAGGGGCAGAAACACAGAGAGGAAGATAGAATTACTTGTACTTATAAAATATAATGCCTTCATCTTTAGTCCACAGTGCCTCTTTCTAAGTGATTTCCACCTAGAAGAACTTTAAAAAAGGCATTTCTACCCCACCTTTAGGAACTGGCCCAAAGGACTGGGCTGGAGCCTGGGAATTCACATGTTTGGGAAAAGGTCTGTCCACGGGGGCGCCTGGGTGGCTCAGTCAGTTAAGCGTCTGCCTTCAGGTCAGGTCATGATTCCAGGGTCCTAGGATCAAGCCCCGCATCGGGCTCCCTGCTCAGCAGAGAGCCTGCTTCTCCTTCTCCCTCTGCCTGTGGCTCTGCTTACTTGTGCTGTCTCTCTGTTGAATAAATAAATAAAATCTTAAAAAAAAAAAAAAAAAAGGTCTGTCCACGGACCAGGATGTATAGTCAGCTTTAAGAATACAAAATACCTCACTGCTTGGCCTCCAGATGGCCTCACTAAGGCATGTTCTGGTTTCCCTCCACCACCCAGACCATCCTTGGAGAGCTCTGGACTCCTAGAACACCTATCTCAAGAGAGAAAAAGAGTTTTCTCCCACTGACATCTTGTTTGTCGCTTCGGGCAATTTCTTCTTCAAGGGAAGAGCATCCATCTGTCAGGCCCTAACTAGATTTCAGTGCAACACAATCAACCCAATGTTCAGGCAAGAGACCCACATCAGGCCACGGGGCTAAGGAGTCATGGTGTCATCATAACCCAAAGTCCAGAACACCCCAACCTCTTCCTCTTAGGAAAAATTGCCTTCCTGTGTTCCATTCACTAAGAGTCTTACTTTTTGCTTCTGAGGCTGATAAACTAATCTGTTGATGTGTCACTGAAGTCTGATACATTAGGGCCAACACCTGAAGAGCTGTTTTCCTTAGATAATAATGGGAGGAAAGCCCTTGTTCTAACCTTAGTTTTGGAATCAAACATAGGGTAGAAACTCCCTGTAAATTTCAAGACCTCTCTGAGCCTATTCCTTCCTGTATAGGATAGGAAAGGGACACACCCACTTCATGAGGTTATTTTAAAGAAATGAGATCACAAATATAAAACGCTGGCCTTTCAACTTGGGTTCATAGTGGAATCATCTGGGCAGTTTTTAAAAAATACCTATGCTTGGGGGCGCCTGGGTGGCTTAGTCGATTACCCATCCAACTCCTGATTTCAGCTCAGGTTATGATCTCAGGGTGGTGAGATCAAGCCCTGCCTTGGGCTCCATGTTCAGCATGGAGTCTGCTTGAGATTCTCTCTCTCCCTTTCCTTCTGTCCCTCCTCCAGCTCACATGTGTGTATATACTCTCTCTCTCACAAATAAACAAATAAAATTTAAAAAAAATATTTATGCCTGGATTCTGTCCCTAAAGACTCTGATAGAATTGGTCTGGGGTTTGACCTGGGCATTAGGAGCTTTAAGAGGTCTCCAGGAGACTCCACGTGCAGCCTGAACCATTAAGTGGACAATCAAGCAGACCTATGTGTAGGGGTCTGGGGAGAAGACTGATGTGAACGCCTCTCAGATAATTTGGAGAATTATCTCTGGTCTGCTTGCTTAAAACTCATTTTCTACGCTTTCCCAAATGGCTCTTGAGGGAACTTTATCTGTGACCACATTTACTAACTTTTCATTGCTCCTATTGGGTAATATATTAAATGTTCCCAAGCTTCTAGAGCGTTATCTTAGAGATAGGACAAATTTCAGGTCTCAGGGACGCAGTGAGGGCAGGGACCAGGACGTAGACATCCTTGAATTCTCAACACAGAGTTAGTGCCTAGTACTGATAACTGTTTGATAATGTTGAAGGGAAAAATATGATAATTGATAATGGTGTAATTCCTTATTCCAACTTAACTTGATTTGAAATGAATTCCCCATTTCCATGATCTTTGGTTCCTCTGGCTGGAGTGGTTGTGCCTAGAGTACGCCCTGTCCCTTTGCTACCCAGGAAGGTCAAGCTTCGATTGCCTGCAAATGAACCAGAGTTTTGGTCAAGTGAGGCTCTATCTAAGCACTGATCGTAAGTGGGTGTAATGGTGTAATATCCCTGCTCATGGTGCTCCAGCAGAACATTCTTTCAATTCTTTAGTTTTTGAACGGTCAAAGTCATCTTTGGAGATTTGGCTCTAGTTTAGCAAGAAAATTGCTCTCTACTTTTGGAATCAGAGACTTAATGATGATGGGTGATGAGATGACAAAGCGGAATGCAGAGTAATCTCCAGCAGAAAGTGTCCCCCCCACGCAAGAGGTACTAGAACATTCGTACTTACATGTGTCCGTTTACAAGGCATGGACTGCATGTCCATGACCAAAACCAATCTGAGGAATCATGAAATCAGAATTTTGAAGCGGATGTCACTGAGGAAACATAAAATTCTTAACGGGGCAACTTTTCTGATCTTAACCACATTTCAGTCAAGAGCAAATCTAACATTCTGTATATAAATAGGAAAGTTCCTCATCCTGAGCTTGAGTGATGTGAGCCAACTGAACAAAAGGGTCTCATGACAAGATGTTTGCCTTTTTTATGCAAATATGAGATAAATATTCATAGGGCTTTATTTTAGGGAGAGAAATTTTAAATGGCAAAACTAATTTAAGTTTTATTTCACATGTGCACAAATACCTTGAATCCTTTTGGGAACAAGGTAGGGGTGTAATTATACATTTCTAAATGTGCAGGTGTAGGTGTGCTTGTACATATTTGCCCATTTTCAGTGAGAATCAGGTATTGAGTCATGGTCAAAGCCAATGAGGGGCCTGAGGGCTTGGAAAAATCACAGAATCTTTATTGGGTGAAAATCTCATAGTGTTCATCCATGAATTCCTGAATTCCTTGGGCCTTATCATATCTGGATGGCGGGTGGGTCCACATTGCCCAGGGACCACCCAGATGCTGTGGAAAAGGAACTCCAAGCTGCCAGCATTCTGGGACTGACTCACCCACACTTGGGTCCAGCAGGTCTGAAGACTCAGTTCAGTATGAACTGTATGAACCATCTGTAGATGACCACGGTGTAGAACCTGGAGAGGGCATTTAAGAAAATGAGGTTAATTAACCACAGTTCATCCTTTTCTGATGCCAAACTAGTAATTAGTCTTAATTTCTCTCAACTGTCTTCAACATAAATAGTTTTTCCTTTTTTTTATGGAAAACATCAAACATACCAAAAGTAGAAGGAGGAGTGTGACCAATCTCTACGTACTCATCCCCCACCCTCGGCAGCCCTCAACTCACGGTCCATCTTTTTCATCCATAACAATCCACCTCCACTCCTGGATTAATGCAAAGCAAATCTCACGTATAATATCACTTAGTCAAACCTTTTGTTTTCTAAACCATCATTTAAATAATCAACTATTTAGAAGTCAAAAGTATTAACCCATTACTGTCCGGTTATAAGCTATTGGATGAGATCAAATTCAGTTGCTAGAGGAAATAAAATAATTGTTGGGGCTGAATTTAACTTCTTTTTCCAAAATAGTTTATGTAGTCAGATAGAACCACTGTTTGTAAACCAATTTTATTTTATTTTATTTAAGATTTCATTTATGTATTTGAGAGAGAGCAGGAGCAGGGGCAGGGGTGAGGGAGAGGAAGAAAACTCCCTGTGGAGCAGGGAGCGAGATGTGGGGCTCGATCCTATGACCCTGGGATGATGACTGGAGCCAAAGGCTGATGCTTAACCCACTGAGTCACCCAGGCGCCCCTACACTGATTTTAAATTAGAAATGTTAAATACTAATCCTCACCTTCCAGATACATGTCCCAGATGTGTTTCTATCTGCATCTGTGCGAGCAACTCCAGGGCCTTGGGGATCTCACAACATACATGCAACTTTTTCCAATCTGCAATTTCAGCGTTTCATCTGTTGGTTTGTGACTTACAGAATGTAAAAATTGTTTTTTCATTGTTTCAAAATAAGACTATAGGAGAAACATTAGGACAATGAGCAAACAGTTGTGAAGCTTTTGTATATACTGAGGTGTATAATTTGAATACATTGGGGTGCATTTTTCAATTCAAAGGGTGTTTGATTTTTTCAATTCAACAAAGAAAGGCTTTATAATTCACATCCTGAGTTGTCATAAATAGGGATTATGCCTTTAAAAAAATCCTCGCTTTACATAGGTTTCAAACCATTTCATTTTCACTCATTTAACTGTAATATAATACACAGGGGAGGGGCACGTGGGTGGCTCAGTGGGTTAAAGCCTCTGCCTTCAGCTCAGGTCATGATCCCAGGGTCCTGGGATCGAGCCCCGAGTTGGGCTCTCTGCTCAGCGGGGAGCCTGCTTCCTCCTCTATCTCTGCCTGCCTCTCTGCCTACTTGTGATCTCTGTCTGTCAAATAAATAAATAAAATCTTTAAAAAAAAATCATAGCTACCTAGAGAACAGAGAGTAAGTCCTTTAGGGGAGCTGAGTTTTCTGGGCAGTTGGGGCTTTATCCTTTCAAGCAAATTAGAGTAGGGGGGGAAGCATTTCTTAATTTTTGTGAAACTTCTAAGATCATCCATACACTTCTGTTTCCCCCTCCCCCTTCCGCCTCCTCCTCCCTTCTCTCCTTTCCTTCCCCTCTCCCACCCCTTCTTCTTCAGTAGGCTCCCCGCCTAGTGTGGAGCGCAATGCAGGGCTTGGATTCATAACCCTGAGAACAAAACCTGAGCTGAGATCAAGAGTTGGACAGTTAACTGATGAAGAGATCTGGGCACCCCCTTCTATGTTTTCTTAAGGAGAGCTAGCCACACATTGTTTTCCTTTCCTAGGTGATACGAAGCTAATTTTTTTTTTTAAGATTTTATTTATTTAACAGACAGAGATCACAAGTAGGCAGAGAGGCAGGCAGAGAGAGAGAGAGAAAGGGAAGCAGGCTCCCTGCTGAGCAGAGAGCCCGACGCGGGGCTCGATCCCAGGACCCCGGGATCATGACCTGAGACGAAGGCAGCGGCTTTAACCCACTGAGCCATCCAGGCGCCCCGATACGAAGCTAATTTTTAAAACAACAGTTATTTTGCATTGTTCAGGGCACACTGAAGGAGCCTGGGCTATTTTTTATCTGCTGGAATGGAGACTCAGGAAGGGTCTGTGTGTGAGCCTGCGTGGTCATCGAAATTCCCACACACGTCTTCAGCCCCAGACCTCACTGATGCTGTGGCCATTGTGTCCGCCTATAGTAAATCACTCCCTTCTCCTTTCATCTCCAGTCTCCTCGGGAAATCAGGTGATCACATTTGTGTTAGAAAGGTAATTAACATGGACGGGACTGGAAGAGATGATGCTGAGTGAAATAAGTCATGCAGAGAGAGTCAGTTATCATATGGTTTCACTTATTTGTGGAGCGTAACAAATAGCATGGAGGACATGGGGAGTTAGGAGAAGGCATTTGGGGAAAATTGGAAGGGGAGGTGAACAATGAGAGACTATGGACTCTGAAAAACAATCTGAAGGGTTTGAAGAGGTGGGGGGGTGGGAGGTTGGGGGAACTAGGTAGTGGGTATTAGGGCACGGACTGCATGGAGCACTGGGTGTGGTACAAAAACAATGAATACTGTTATGATGAAAACAAAAAAAAAAAAGAAAAAAAATATTCAAAGAGAAGACCAAAAAAAAAAAAAAAAAAAAAAGAAAGGTAATTAATGTAAAGTAGTGTGGCTCTGTGTGTGGGCCTGATGGCTCCCCTGAGAACGGAGTACAGGATGCTGAGTGGGGGTCTTCAGGACCTCTGGCTTGGGAGGCTCACTCTTCATTCCTGCTTGCTTCCTAGTTGTTAACTGGCTTCCAGATAGGTAAGGGCTGTTCCAGGCTGGAACAGTATTCTCATCTGTGCCACCTGTGGTTCCTCGTAAGACTAACAGGGACGATGCCAATCACAATCTTGCATCTATCACAGGAGTGAGAGGGCACGTATGGAGGATGTAGTGATGGTTAGAAACTCTGAGATTTTGGAATAAAAGTGCTGTGAAATGTGTAAACTTGGCGATTCACAGACCTGTACCCCTGGGGATAAAAATAAATTATATGTTTATTAAAAAAATTTAAAAATTAGTAAAAAAGAAATTAATAAAAAAGAAACAGATTTTAGAATAAAATAGATTCATTTCTAATCAAGAAGACTCCATTTAATCAATATTTTAATTTTAAAATAAGCATTTTTTTAATCACCTAAAAAAAATTCTTGGCCTTCATAGCTGAGACGAATGCCACTTTTATTTAAAATTTCCATCTTTGTCAGGAAAAATGGATGAGACTATTAAAATGTGAGTCCTCTCTAATTTGGGCACTTTTCTTGTTGCCACATTGTAATATCATTATCACATATAACAGATATTAAAATACTTTAACTACAAACCTGTTTGCTCTCTTTATTTTCAAGAAGTTTTATTAATTTTCACCAAATAGAGAATTTGGATATACCTAGTGTGGTAGGTGGAACAGTGACTGTTCTCCAGCCCCCAGCCCCCGAAGTTGTTCATGTCATAATCCCTGGAAACCTGTGAACATTACCGTACGTGACAAAAGGGACTCTGCGGGTGTGATTAAGTTAAGGATCTTGAGACAGGGAGGTTATTCTGGATTAAATGCATCGGTCCAATGCCATCACAAGGGTCCTTGTAATCGGGAATCGGGAGGGTCAGAGTCCGACAGAGAAGGCCATGTAATGATGGAGATGGGGAGATGAGGAGAGGTTCTGGGGAGCGGGGAACGAAGGAAGGATAGCCTCAAGAAGATGGAAGAAGCAAGCACTATTTTCTCTCCCTAGAGCCTTTGGAAGCAACCAGCCCTGCTGACTTGAGCCCAGTAGAGATCGATGGCAGGCTTCTGACCTCCAGAACTGCAGAAGAATAAGTGGGTGTTGTTTTAAGCCACTAAATTTGTGATGATTTGTTACAGCCACAGTAGGAGACTAATACACATCAGAAATAAGCTCAAAGGCACTAAAGACCTCCTTCTTAAAAATAAACAGACATTAACTTAACACAAAATTCATACAACCAGCTCAGATTTTACCTTCCTCATCCTGTTTATTCTTAAACAGAACAGTAAACATCAGCTCTCTCTCTTTTTTTCAATTTCCAAAGGAATTCTTAATTTAGAATTAATTCACCTCAAAGAAGAAAATGTCCCTCTTAAGCCTCTTAAAACCTCCATGGATAAGAGCTGGCCTTTCTTCTCACTGGGCTCCCGTGTACCATGGCTTCCACTATTTGCTGCTATGACTTTCTACCAGCAAGTGTATTTTTGAGTGACTCATCCTTAGTCCTGAAATGTGTTGCAGGGTGGCTGTTCTTATAGAGATGATTGCTGCTGCAAACCCACGCCATCCCAGCTCTCACTACTATGATTAAGAGTTGATTAAGAGTTGACCTTGCTACTGTGTGAGGAGAATACTGGCAGGAAATTGAACTAGAATGTTGGAACAAGAGGCCAAGTACTACATTTGCTTTTTTAAGGTCATAAAACTATATTGTCTTTAATACTAAACAATACTCCATTTTATACCTTATTATAAATGTATATTTCCATTAGTAATGTGTCATATCAGAAATACTTTGGGATACAGCGTAGAAGCTGACAAAATCAGCTCACTCTTCTGCTCTTCATACTCCTTTCTCTAATGGGGTTGGAGCTCTATGGTGAACTCTAGAACATGAAATTTCATGTTCCACCAATTTTCAAAGCATTTCTGCCTAAAGCACAGAGGATCTATTGGATATGATGAACCCCTTCTTAAGTTATTTAAGCAAGGGCTTCCCTGAGATCCTGATGAATAAGTCGATTCTCAGCCAACACAGCATCTCTCTACGCTCCATCACAGTCACGATCTTGGCTGGTGAGCTGGTCAGAGGAGAGTGGCAGGGCTGAAAGATAACTTAGCAGGCGCCTCCAGGAGATATCCTCATTTTGCAGGTGAACAACTGAGGACCACAGAGGTGAAGGCCCTTGCCTGAGGTCACACAGCCATTCAAGGGAAGGGTCAGAGCGGAGGCTCAAGTCTGACTTTCAAGGTGCCATCCTCTGGGAAGCGGAAATCATACTGCCTGATTTTCAAGGACCTTATTGCCTCCTGAAGACTGTGGATGGATCTGGGTGTCTGGGGTCTGTCCTCACATTCGTCACCCCCAAAGATGGCCAGAATGATGATTGTAAAGAGCAGGGTGTAGTTTAGGGTGGGGTCTTTGTGCACCCAGACAATCTGCGGAGAGATTTATCTGGAAGTCTGGCCCAGCCTTCCCTGTGTGGAAGTGGGAGCAGTTGGGTCAGAGGTGTGGGCAGGGGGGCTAAGCCGGGTAAAATCCAGATGAAGATGTACATGGTGGGTGGCCCAACCCCACACTTGTTCCGATGCCTAGTACCTAACGTGTCCTGGAGAATTGCTGGAGTCCTTTTTGTATCTTTCCACTGATCTGTTTCCAGCACTTGCCCCAAGGTTGAGGTATCAAGAGTCTGAACACCAGAGAAAAAGAAATTATGATTAAAAGGACGGGTAAAGGGGCACCTGGGTGGCTCAGTCGTTAAGCATCTGCCCTCGCTCGGCTCAGGTCATGATTCCGGGGACCTGGGATCGAGTCCCACATCGGGCTCCCTGCTCAGTGGGGAGCCTGCTACTCACACTCCTACTCCCCTGCTTGTGTTCCATCTTTCTCTCTCTCTCTCTCTGTCAGATAAATAAATAGAATCTTAAAAAAAAAAACAAACAAAAAAAACCCCCAAAAACGATGGCTAAGAACCTCAGTAAGAAGACTGAAGGAAAGGCAATGTGTCTAGACAGTTCCTCACCAAAGCACGGGAGGCCTGGGGCTGGCCCTAAAAAATCCGCCTTCAAAGGCAAAAATGCAAAGTGAGAAGCTGCAGGGAAAGGAGAGGGAAGAAAGAAGGAGCAAGGGGAGGGCCCAGCAGGTATCAGAGGTGGTGAGAGACACGGGAACAGCTACCAAGGAGCCACCATCCCACCCAAAGAGCACAAGGCCCATGAGTGGGGGAGAGTGAAAACCAGTCCTCAGAGCATCACAGCTCTCTGGAGACATTGAGTGCGGCACAAACAGCCCTCTGTACACCTTGAGAATTCCTGAGTGCAGCACTGTACCAATGGATAATATTCATAAAGGTGCCCTGGGTTATCTAAAGATTCAGCTGGGGTCAGTAAACTTTTTCTGCGAGGGTCCAGGTAATGGTTTAGACCTCGTGGGCCGTACAGTCACAACTCTGCCTTGGCAGGTCCAAAAGCAGCTCTAGACAATATATAAATGAATGAGTTAGCTGTGTGCCAAGAAAACTACTTACAAAAATAGGTGCTCTGTCTACAAAGACAGGAAAATAAGCTGTATATTTTCTTAGGAGCTAACTGGTTACCAGAAACTTAGCCTGTTTAAGCTAGCATAGGTAAAATGTAAAAATTTTTTTTTCTTTTTTTTTTTGAGGATTTAACAAGGAGACATCCAAAATGGGAAACGAACATGCAGCCAGACCCACAAGGACCAGGTCCAGAGAGTCATGGAGATAAAGGGCTTCTGTCCTCTCCTGCGGAGCCGCAGGTCAGGCCCCCTGTCAGTGTCTCTCTGTGCCCATTCTCCCTGCTTCGCTCTCAGTGCAAAAATGTGCCGGACGGGGTGGAACCAGTTCACTTCTGACTTTATATAAACTTTCACTTCAAGAGTCTGCATTCTTAACTGGGTCGTTCGGTGTCCTTGTCCCAAATTTTTTGGTAGAAGAGTATCCGATTGGCTCAATGTGGCCCCAGTGTCCACCTTTGACCAATCAGCTGTGGCCTGTGGGGCCAGTTAATGTGGTAAAACTGAGGAGGCCAGAGCAGGAAGCAGGGGTGAGGCCATGATAATGAGCATCCCTGCCGTGTCCATCCTGCTACCAGGAAAACTCCCAACTGCTGGATATTTCTGAGATACTGGACAATTATACAGAGATAAAGCCATTTGCTGAGTGAAATAAGTCAGTCTGAGAAAGACAATTATCATATGGTTTCTCTCATATATGAAATATAAGAAACAGTGCAGAGGATCTTAGGGGAAAGGAGGGAAAACCAAATGGGAGGTCATCAGAGAGAGAGAGAGAGAGACAAACCATGAGAGACTCTTAACTCTAGGAAACAAATTAAGGGTTGCTGGAGGGGAGGGGGAAGGAGGGATGAGGTCACTGGGTGATGAGCATTAAGGAGGGTACATGATGTGATGAGCACTGGGTGTTATAAGCAGTTGATCAATTACTGAGCACTACATCTGAGACTAATGATGTACTATATGTTGGCTAATTGAATTTAAATGTAAAAAAGTCATTTGGAGAACAATATAGTAATACTTCACCAAATTTAGCAATTATTTTGTATATTAGCACGTATACAAAAAAATTCTGAGTCAAGTGATATAGTAATTCTGCTCCTGGGTATATATAATTCAAAGAAATTTTCAGGCTGGTGAATAAGGGGGCAAGGTTGGGAATGTTCCTTTCGATAGTATTTGTGGTTGTAGAAAGTTGGGATCAATGTGATCAATTATTGGGAGACTGGCAGGGGGCCCACACTGAGACGCAGCAGTGGGCAGCATAATCTTTAGTCCACAGCAGCCGTAAGGACAGCTACAAGGCACGGTGCCGAGAGAAACATGGGAAAACACAAGGTGATTCACGCAGCACAACACCATCAGTGTACCTTGAAAATACACACACAGAAAACACCCATTCTGGAGGAGTCCATCCAAACAACGTGGTAACTCATCGAATTCACTCATGAGAAACATATTAGGGACCTCTGTCTATGACAGAGGCCTATCTTGTGAGAAACCAATTCTTACACCAAGAGTAAGTAAGTATACATGCTGAATAAAACACATTTGAATGTGACTTTACTTAGGAAAGGGATCTTTGTAGATGTCCTTAAGGATCTCAGTAGATGAGATCATCCCGGATTACCTGAGTGGGTCCTTATCAGAGATAGAAGAGGAGTAGACACGGGCAGGTTCTCCGGGCCGTGTGAAGATGGAAACAGAGATTGGAGGGATGTAGCCCCAAGCTAAGGAACCCAAAGGACCACCAAATGCGGAAATAGGCGAGGAAGCATTCTCTCCTTCAAAGGGAGCATGGCCCTGTCTACACCTTGATTTGACTTTCAGCCTTCAGAAGTTTGAGAGGATACCTTTCTGCTGCTGTAAGCTACCCAATTTGTAGTAATTAGTTATGGCAGCTAAATGAAACTAATACAGCACTGTTTCCATTTCCCAAACAATGCACAGACAGTTTTCTCCACCATGCATTTTTTCGAATTCATAAGTTTCCACTCTTATGCAACAAAACGTTATTGCTGTCTTACATATTTATATTTAAATTTTTATTACTTATTTATTTTTGAGAGAGAGAGAGAGAGAGAGAGCACGAGAGCCAACACAAACGGGGGAAGGGCAGAAGGAGAAGCCGACTCCACGCTGATCAGGGAGCCCAATGTGGGCTCGATCCCAGGACTCCATCCCCAAACTCCAAGATCATAGCTGAGCCGAAGGCAGATGCTTAACCAACTGAGCCACCCAGGTGCCCCTCTATGTATATTTGAAACCCAACAAGACAGTGTGAGTTTTGATTTGTTTATATATATATATATAGAGAGAGAGAGAGAGAGAGAGAGAGATTTATCTATTTGAGAGAAAGTGTACTCATGGTGGAGGGGGGCAGAGGGAGAGAGAGAGAGTCTCAAGCAGACTCTGCACCGAGGGTGGGGCCTTATGTGGGGCCTGATCTCATGACCTTGAGGGCACCACCTGAGCTGAAAGCAAGAGTCGGATACTTAACAAACTGTACCACCCCAGTGCTCCTGTTTTGTTTTGTATTTGATAATTTTATTTAAAATTACCTGACTTGCTAGATGAAAGCTGGCATCTCATTGTAATTCACATTCTTTGGGTAATATAATTGAACCATTGTTTACCTTTCTTTGTGAAATGCTTTTCATGTTTTTGTAAGTTTTCCTGTTGGGTTCATTAAGATTGTCTTGGTTTGTAAAATTTCTTCAGATGTAAGAGAGTAACACTTTTGTCATATGTATTTTAGAGATATTTTCTCTACTATGTTCTTTTTGTTTTAATTTTGCTTATGGCAGGGTTTCTTTTAGCACACATACTTTAATTTCTTACTTACCTTGTATTTTGCTCATTGCTTTTAAACTCAGAAAGCCCTCCCTTCTCTAGACATAGATAGGGACTCACTTGAATTTTCTATTAATTTTTTAATAGAATAAAAATTTAATCTTTTAAAAAAGATGTTATTTATTTGAGAGAGAGTGAGCACACAGAGGGAGCGGGAGAGGAAGAAGCCGACTCCTGGCTGAGCAGAAAGCATGGGACTTGATCCCAGGACCCTAAGATTTTGACCTGAGCCAAAGGCAGACGCTTAACCAACTGATCCACCCAGGTGCCCCTAAAATTTAACTTTTAACTCATTTTTCTATATTAAAGTTAATTGGGGGAGGTAGAAAACTCAACTCATTAGACCAAAAGCTTTGCCTAAAGTCCTTAAGATGGTCAACTGCATGATTTAGCTGTGGAAGCACCAAACAAAACCCAGAACAAGTCTTGGATGGAATTCCAGGGCACAAGAGAGTCTAGCTCTGGTGTAGGGCTGGTGACTCAGCTTATCTACCAACTCATCAGATGTATAGCCAAAGATTGTCATCCCCAACAATGGAGCTGGAAGCTGCCACCAAACTCTCCTTCCTGGGTGGTTTCATTCTGTCTTGTGGGCTCTGATGGAACAATGAAAAGCAGCCAAACTTTGAGTCTAGAGAGAATAAGAAGCAGAGTCTGGGGTGAAAACTGCCTTCCCCCATTACACCAGAGAACCAGGACTCTGAAGCAGTGGGCCCTTGGGTTTGTAGACCGGAAGAGAGCATGTCAGGCTTTGCTAATAGTTTCATCAGCAGCCCCTTGCCAAAGATCAGGCCTGGGTCTCCAGCCCTACAATGCTCAGAGCTCAGTACAGGTACTAGGGCTGGTGGGGAGTCCTGGCCCTGCTGATTTTCTAAGAGTAAGGAAGGGACATCTCTGAGCACACAGGGAGGGGCCAAGAGCGGCTGTACAAACAGATGGGAGCACACCTGAGTCTATACGGTGGACAGATCACCAAACACCTCATGCAACATGGGAGACACACTGGGAGCCTTGGATAAACTAAGTTCCGGTTGTGTCTTCCTCATTTACTAGCTGTGCAATCTTGGGAAAGTGACCTGCTTTCTCTGAGGCCCGATAGCACTCTCTGAAACCCAAGGCAACTGTACCAGATATCTTCTGAGGTCCCTTCCAGCCCTGATCCTCTCTGATTCTGCCACTCAAACCACCAACAGATGCTGGACAGAGAAGGCGGCTCTTACGTGGAGAAGAAGGGAGGGAGCCACAGCCTCCTGGAGTTACATTGAATCTGGGGAGCTGGAGCAGGCTGGTTTTCACATGCACATTGCATGATATAGAAAGTTCTACCGGTTTGATACCAGCCTGTCCAGTGACACCAACCACTGATTAAATGGCTCAGCAACAAAAGATAATGTTATCAGCTGTCACCATTTCAGTAATAAAGTGGATGTGCATTCAGGGCAGTGGAAATGTAATTTATCAAAATGTTATGGAACAAATGATCGTTTAGCTGTCTTGACCTTCTGCCATGGTTTCCGTAGGCACCTTTGTGTAAAATATGTGCAAAACAGATTTCACACACTTCCAGCAAAAGAAAGAATGCTGCCTCCTGCTTATCCTGCTTATTTGCTGTGTGTTCCCATTAATAATAGTCATCATAACATCTGCAGCAATGGTTCTTTTAATATAAGACTGATTTGAATATTATAGTGTCACCGCACAATCAGGCATTGTACTCGTTCTTGGATTTGGTTGCACTACGACTTAACCCAACACACTGGGAGGCTTCCACAACACAGCTATCACCTGCACACCCAAGTGGCTTGTAAAACATAGACCCTTTCCCCTAACACGATATTCTTGGACTAAGTAACTATACTCAGAGGGTCCTCTCAGTGATGATAGGTCCTTCTCCCCACTCCTGCCACTCATGGGGCTATATTCAAGTGTGTTCATTTGGCCACCTCTCTGCCTGGGAATGTTCACTCTGCTGGTCATGTATGCCTCTGGAAAGGATCCCGACAAATTTCTTTCTTATGGCTGCACTTCTCTAGAAAATAATCCAGCTCTGCAGAGCGTCCTTGAACCCAAACTACTACTGGGTGTGTAGTGTATCCTCCTAGTGAGTGAGCCCTAGGAATCATAGGGACTCCCAAGCACATTACATAGTGCGTGTGTGTGTCTCTGTGTGTGTGTTAGAGAGAGATAGAGACAAAGAGAGACAGAAAGACTCTATGTATATTTACTAGTTCATTTTTTGTTTGTTTTTCAGTACAAAGAATCTGGTTTGAGGAAAGCTGAGATGACATAATCAGCATTAATGTTATTCTCTTCAAATATTCCTAAGTATCAAGGTTCTATTTGAAAATTAAAGATCAATATTTTATGTATGTATGTATGTATTTTTAAAGATTTATTTATTTATTTGATGAGTTTTGACATATGAGATAGAGATAGACAGAGAGAAAGAGAGAGAGAGAGAAAGAGAGAAACAGCACAAGTGTGAGGGACAGGGAGAGGAGAGAGAATCCCAAGCAGACTCCGTGCTGAGGGTGGGACTCGATCCCATGACCCTGAGATCACAACCTGAGCTGAAACCAAGAGTTGGATGCTCAACTGACTGTGCCACCCAGGGGCCCCTAAAGATCAGTATTTTATGACAAATATTCACATTCAGATCTTAATTTCAGTCCACTGGAAAAAATGGGCATAATATCAACTTGGATTGCTGTTTTGGAGATAAATCTTAATCATGTGTCAAAAATGTTATATGAATATCATATGTTGTATTCATATTATTTTCAGAGAAGCAGCTCAAGATATTGAAATGACAATTGTTGAGATATATAGATCACTGAAAACAGATAACTGAAAAATAGGAAAGAGGGCAACTTGAGAAACAAAATGCACTTCAGGCTATAAAATCTAGACTATGGGAAATTCAGCCTACATTAAGACTGCTTGATAACAACACCATCAACAGTCACAGTAACGGTATTTATGATGCTACCACCTACCAGGTACTTTTTGATCTTTATATATTAACTCATTTAATCCTTACTACAACCCTAGCAGGTAGTTATTATTATGATTTCCCACTGTACAGGTGAGCATTTGCTTAAGGTCTCACAACTAGTTAGAAAGTCGGGAGACAACCTCTCTGTAAGGTACAGTTTTCCTCTTCCCATTGCCTTTCTCACTCCCCTTAAATGGCAGGAGTGCTAATCCGACTGGTCTGTCCAGTAAGTGGCCAGCTGCGTGCTCTCTTCCTTCTGGCTGGAGCGATAGAGACAGTGGTATTCCTTGTCTGGAGTCTTGGCCAGTTCCTTTTGTCTATTCTCACAGGCAACCAGGTCCAGGCTAAGTGGACACTGGCCATTTCTGTGTTTCTCTCTCTCCTGATTCTCTTCTCCTCAGTTCTGCAAATTCGATGTTCGTTTTGCATTGCAACCATTAATACCAAGATCTGAGACATGGGAGTTGAATATTGAGGGCTTAAATTGGGCAAAGCAAGTCAATCTTTTGACGGAGACTCTTTAGGCCTGCTTGGCTTCAGGAAAAAGGACAGAAGCCAGCCTCCAAGCATGTTCTGCCTTTAGGTGATACGCCAAATACACAGCTCACAGTCCCAGCAAACTTTCTCCCTCCCTTCCTCCAACAACTATTAATTTTGACTTGATATTGTCCCTCACAATTTCCCTAAGGTGTTTAGTAACATTGTGGGTGGAATTCAGGTATTTCTGGATCCTCTGACCGCTGTCATTAAATGCACTCTTAACCTCAATTTGCATATCCACAAAAATCCAACAGCATGGGCTTAGGATTGTTTGTTTTCAGAGAAGGGTTTGTGCTAAACTTTCATCATTCTCTCCTCCTGTGTGACCAGGGGCAAAGTCTGATTGAGTTAACATCAGACTCCTCTCTGGCACAATGCTTCCTTTCTGCTCAACCTCAAGTCTTGACTGTTTTCATACTGTGTTCTGCTAACCGAACTCAACAGCCCTCATATATGTTTTATTAAAGGACCACAAAACTCCATCTCATATTAAATGATATTTGAAAATCTGGGCTTGAATCTTGAGAATCTCTTCTCTGTCTACAACTTGATGGTCAGTTTGGAATGGCAGGGACCATGGATTAGTTCTTGAAGTCATGAATGATGAAATACTCTTGCATCTGTCCATTTCTGATTCGCCTTTCTTTCTGAGCACTCAACGGAGTTACATTTCCGCACACCCTCGAGTTAGGTGGCCCTCTTTGACTAGTTCTTCCCAATGGGTTGTGAGTAGACGTGTAATTTATGAACCACAACATTGCATTGCTGGCATGATACTTTCCAGCATTCCCTTCCCTTGCCCCGGTGATGTAGAGAAGGCTTCATGTTGCAGGAATAGAGCCGGAAGATGAATCGCTATCTTGCTGGATGGGAAATAGTTGCCTTGGGAAGTCACCCAGGTAGTGCAGTTAACAGGGTACAAGTGAGAATTTCTTTTTGTGTTAGGTCACTATGATTTGGGCTAAATTGTAAACTAGTAATTAATTAATTAATAACAAATTAATATCAAATTAATCATAAATTAAGCTACAGCATAGCTTAGTCTATTCTGAGTAATACACCATGTCATATTGAAATTTTTGCACTTTATTTTCACAAAGTATTATTCTTAATTAGCTGCTATTTTACTATGATTCTTTCTCTGAACTTTATTTATTACAATGACATTGAGGCTATAACTGACATATAGTGAACTGTACGTATTTAAAGTACACAATTTGACGAACTTTGACATATGTGTACACTCAAGAAATCATGCTTGTGACCCGTTATGAATCTTGGTTCTCTCTCTTTCTCATCCCTACGCCCCCAACTCCCAACCAGACCTGCTTTCTGTCACTATTTTCAAGAATTTAATATGACTAGAATTTACTATGTACTTTTTTTGGACCTGTCTTCTTTTACTCAACACATCTTATTTGGATCCTGCCATATTGTTGTATGCAATAATAGTACTTTCCTTTTAACTTCTGGTTGTGCCGTTGTATAACTGTACCACGATTAGTTCATTTGCTTATCTTGTGAAAGACATTTGAGCTCTTACCAGTTTTTGGTTATTTCAGATAAAACTGCTGGGAACATTAATGTACAAGTCTTAATATGGACATATGCTTTATTTCTCTTGGGTACATACTTCAGAGTGGAATGGCTGGATTGTATGGTAGGCATAGGTTTAGCTTTTTAAGAAACTACCAAACTATTTCCCAAAGTGTTGTACCATTGTACATTCCTACCATCAATATGATATGGGCTGGCCTTTAATTTTGATTAAATAATTATGCTATCTCAAGGTCACAGCTTTGTTCCTAATGTTGTTAACTCAGGTTCTTGATACTTCTTGCAATAGTGTCTTAACTGGCACTCCTCCTTCAGATAAATTGAGGTTGTCAGATAGGAACTCAGTGCACTTCCTCCCACCACTTACAAACTTAGCTCTATCAGTACCAATCATTCCCGCCTTGCCTCCTGTCAGAGCAGAGGAGCTATGTCTCCGCCTCCTCCTGGCTAAGTCCCTCTCTACCTGTGACACCCTGCCTGGACCCTCATTCTTCTCCTCTGAAGCCTCACCCCGACAGCCATCTTTCTTCTCTCTGCTTTCCTCATTATATGGTATTTGCCTCTTAGTCTAATAATATATTCATTTTTTGCTTCTCTTTAAGAAACAAAACGAAGACTATCTTGTGACCCCTTATTGTCCTCTAGATACTACCCTATCTCTTTTCTTTCATTTAAAGTTAAATTTTTGGGGGAAAATGTGGGATAAATTCCATTTTCCAGGTCACTGAAATCTAACTTTGATCCTGCTCTTCACTGAAGTTTCTCTCCCAGAGGTTCCCATGACCAACATGTTCCTAAAGCTAACATTTTCTAAATCCTCTCTTACTTAACGTCTGGGCAGACTTTAGGCAATTTGGTCACGACCTTCTTAAAACATTTTTCATTTTGGCTTTTCAAGGGTCGCCCCTGGATGCTCCTCATCGGTCTCCTGTTTTCTTTTGCTTTCCTGCATTGTACTCCATATATTATTTGGCCCAGACTGTGACCTTGACCTCTCCCCATTCCTTCCCATGGCTTCACTCCTATCTTAATTTAAGATTGATATTACCAAAATGATGTCTCCATCCCAGCCATCTTTGTGAACTTCAAAGTCACTAGCTTCCTCTGAGTGACTATCCCACGGATCCTGAAATATAATATGGAGAAAGTTGATTCACCACCCTGTTCCTCAAATCTGCCTCTCTCCCTATGTTCCCATCTCAGAGAATCCACCCAGCTGAATATCCTTGGCTCCCAACCTGTTTCTCAATCCCCACAATCATTCACTGAGTTGGAGACACTCTATTTTGAGATCTCTTGAGTTCATCTCCTTTTCCTCACCCTTCCTGCCCTTCTTAGCTGAGGCTCACATCACCTTGACTGGGCTTGCTCCCAGGATTGGACCTGCCTCCAAAGCGGTCTCTTGGCTTTCAGTCTTTCCCACCTACAATCCATTTCCAATACTTGTTTTTTTGTGACTGGTCTCCTGCCTTTCTCTCCAGATTTAGTTGCTGCTACTTCCTCTTTAAGGTCTCAATCTTATACAATCCAGCCATACAGAATGGCATACGTTTTTCTAAATGGGCCACACTTTTGTGCTTCACATTGTCCCCCTGGTCTGAAATGCCGCCCTTCAATGTCCTTTGCCTTGCAAAGTTTTTTGTTCTTCTGGACTTAGTTCAGTATTGCCACCCTAGTGAAGTCTTCCATAGGATTCCTCTAGCCTTTGTATGGGATCCTTACCACTCTGATTTATTTTTATCATTGTACTTTTTCATCAGTACTGCTCTCAGAGCAATGATTATTATCTTAGATGGCAAAAGAGACTTTGCAGATGGGGTTAAGTTAAGGGTTTTGAGATGGGGAGGTTATCCTGGATTACCTGGGCAGGTCCTAAATGTAATCCTAAATTTCCTTATAAGGGGGAGATTTGACTACAGAAGATGGCAACGTGATCATTTAGGCAAAATAATACACTGGAGACGGAGAAAGGGGCCACTGGCTAAGGAATGCTACTCTAAAAGATGGAAACATCAACAAACAGATTCTCCCCACCTCCCCCAGCAAAATTTATTTCAGACTTCTGACCTCTATAACTATGAAAGAAAAAATACATGTATTTTTAAGACTTTATTCATTTGAGAGAGGGCAAGAGTGGGGGCTGGTGGGCAGAGGGAGAAGCAGACTTCCCACCAAGCAGGGAGTCTGATGGGGGCTCCATCTCAGGACCCTGAGATCATGACCTGAGCTCAAGGCAGATGCTTAACTGACTGAGCCAACCACGCACCTGTAAATGTGTATTGTTTTAAGGATACCACGATTGTGTTCATCTGTTACAGCAGCAATAGAAAACTAACATCCTGGGCCATGCAGGATCCTTCGTGCCTTAGAGGCCCCTGCTCTAGGGCTCTTCCAGTTGTGCTCCTTCTCTTGGGGTAAAACGTCTATGTCCCCATGTTTAGGCCAGGTATCAGGTATCCAGCCCAGAGTTCTTTCCTCAAGAAATTCTTACTCAAGGCCTATTTCCAGGCTTAAATATTACTTTCCCCAAGTTTGTCCTCTTGAAACAGACTGTTGGTGGTCTCATGCCTGGGTCTGAAGGGTAGTCAAGGGAGCAACTCTTCATGGAGGTGAGCCACTGTGTAGACAGTAGAATGTAGGGCACGAGGACAGAAGCCAGGAGACCAGAGAAAGGCTTCTACAGCATTTCAGATGAGAGATGATGACAGTGATGGAGACGGTAAGAAAGGCTGGATTCTAGATATATTTTGAAACTAAAGACAACGGGCTTCACTGATACATTGAATAGGAGCTATGAGAGAAAGAGAAGGGGAAGTGTGATTCCAAGTTTTCTGGCCTGAACACCTGGAAAGATGACATTGTCACTAACCTAGATAGTAAGGAGGGGGAAAAATAGAAGGTTCTTGGATAAAGATCAGAGGCCCAATTTTATTTTTATTTTTTATTTATTTATTTTTTTTAAAAGATTTTATTTATTTATTTGACAGACAGAGATCACAAGTAGACAGAGAGGCAGGCAGAGAGAGAGAGGGAAGCAGGCTCCCTGCTGAGCAGAGAGCCCGATGTGGGACTCGATCCCAGGACCCTGAGATCATGACCTGAGCCGAAGGCAGCGGCTTAACCCACTGAGCCACCCAGGCGCCCAGAGGCCCAATTTTAAATGCAGGAAATTTTGGATGCCCATTACATAGCAAAGTGGGTAGACAATTCCATGTTTAAGTGAATCTTGCCTTTCTTAAAGACTATGCTTCCAGCAGCTAACATAAGGTCTTGAAACAGGGGATTGTTAATATTTGATAAGTCAGATGAATATGTGACCTTCCTCTATAGAAGTATTTCAAGATCTATTCACACTTTTGTATCCCTACATAATCAAGTTGGTTAATCTGAAGCCTACTGACGTTACAGCTTGGCCAACTACGTAAGCCAGGATATTAACAACCTGATTGTTTAGTATCTTCTTGTTCTTGGCTCTCTCAAACATTTTGATTAGGACTAGCGCTGAAGTTGAATATGAATACCAAATGGATTGAAGTGAGATCCATGGTCCCTGTCTTATTATCCTAGTGTTGAACTTTCTTTATTCACTGATTGCAAGGAATTTCTCTCTGTAATTATAAAATGCATAGTAATATTGACTTCTTTGTTCCATCTCTGGAATTATATTGTTTTTCTCCACCACATGTTTGGAAATGTTTACAGCTCGAGCTCTTGTTATTTCAGTATGCTTGAACGCATCCTGGATACTAATAGGGCCTGAAAGTGTCTGATGATGCTGAAAAAAAAGTGTCTGATGATGAAGGTTAGTTCTTTAGAAAATGTTAATGTGATGAATGAGCAATAAGGCCGATCCTCCTGGCTCTGAATTTACAGACACTATAAAACCATTTGTCTATAAAACAATATATTTCACAGCATTAAAAAGGTCAGACCTCTGTTGCACGATGTTGGAGACTAGGTTGCTCATGCACATTCTCTTGTATCTTCTATAATCAAGCTATTTTCCCCCTTCACACTCCTCAAGTTTCTCTTGTCAAGTTCACCAATGATATCGACATTAAAAAAATCTATAGTCATTGTCTTTAATCCTCATTTTACTTATCTTCTCAGCAACATTTGGCACAGTTGACTGCTTCATCCTTAAACACTTTTCCTTCTTTATTTTGGATGATTGTGCTCTTTTGGTGTAATGGTTAATTTTATGTGTCAACTTGACTAAACCACAGGATGCACAGGCATTTGGTCAAGACTCATTCCTGAATTGTTTCTGGATGAGATTAACACTTGATGGTAGAATGAATAAACAGATTGCCTTCCCTAGTGTAGATAGGCCTCATCCAATCAACTGAAGGCCATAAAGGAATAAAAGGGCTAAGTAAGAGGGAATTTCTGTTGCCTGAATGTCTTGAGCTGGAACATTGGTCTTTTCCTGCATTTTTTTAAACTTTATTTTTTCAGTGTTCCAAGATTCATTGTTTATGCACCAGTGCTCCATGCAATATGTGCCCTCCTTAATATCCACCACCAGGCTCACCCAACCCCCTCCCCCCCACCAAAACCCTCAGTTTGTTTCTCAGAGTCCTCAGTCTCTCATGGTTTGTCTCCTCCTCAATTTCCCCCAACTCCCTTCTCCTCTCCATCTCCCCATGCTCTCCATGTTATTCCTTATGCTCCACAAATAAGTGAAACCATATGATAATTGGCTCTCTTTATCCATTTGTCTGTTGAAGGGCATCTTGGCTCTTTCCACAGTTTGGCTATTGTGGTCATTGCTGCTATGAACATTGAGGTGCATATGGCCCTTCTTTTCACTACATCTGTATCTTTGGGGTAAATACCCAGTAGTGCAATTGCAGGGTCATAGGGAAGCTCTATTTTTAATTTCTTAAGGAATCTCCACACTGTTTTCCAAAGTGGCTGCACCAATTTGCATTCCCACCAACAGTGTAAGAGGGTTCCCCTTTCTCCACATCCTTTCCAACACTTGTTGTTTGCTGTCTTGTTAATTTTGGCCATTCTCTTGCATTTGATCTCAAGATGAAACACCAGTTCTTCTTGGGTTTTGAGCCCAGGGGCTCTCCTGGTTTTCAGGCCTTTGGAGACATACTGGAACAATACCATCAGCTTTCTTGGGTCTCCAGCTTTCTGACTACAGATCTTGGGACTTCTTTTTTTTTTTTTTTTTTTTTAAAGATTTTATTTATTTATTTATTTGACAGAGAGAGATCACAAGTAGACGGAGAGGAAGGCAGAGAGAGAGAGAGAGAGAGAGAGAGGGAAGCAGGCTTCTTGCTGAGCAGAGAGCCCGATGTGGGACTCGATCCCAGGACCCTGAGATCATGACCTGAGCCGAAGGCAGCGGCTTAACCCACTGAGCCACCCAGGCGCCCCAGATCTTGGGACTTCTTAACCTCCAAACTTCCACAAGCCAACTCTTTATATAATAAATCTCTCATTCTATGTGTGTGTGTTTCTTTGATGTAAGTGAGCTCCTTCACTAGAATTTAGCACTAAGAGCACAGAAAACTTTTTGTCTATTTTGTTCACTTCTGTATTCCAGCTCTGGAATTGTGTCTAGCAAACAATAGGCACTCAACAAATACTTGTGGACTGTAGGAAGAAAAAAATTTGCTTGTGGTATTTTCCCAAGGTCTAAGACCAATAACAACTTGTGCTCATGTGCGTATTTCTTCACAGATGCTCAGAGCATGTCCACATGTGTTACCTTATTTATCCTTACATCATCCTATAAGAGGGGGAGGAGGGGAACCATTTAACTATGACTCATATTCAATGGTGAACTGGGAATGCTTGGTTCTTAGGAGTCTTAACGCCCTGTGTTTTGAAGCTACAAGCACCTCAAAAAGCACCTGCTGGGCATACCTTCACTTATCTCATGAACACAATGTATTTTGGAATCCTGTCTTGAAAGAATTGATTTCTTTGCCTTTTTTCTACAAGAATGGGCCAGCAAAAATACACTCAGTCAATATGAATTTTAAACATTTAAAATTCTTTCCAGACTGAGAAAGCTATAACTAAAAGTTGTTTCAGAACTCACAAGTGCACGTGAGGTAAGAGGAAGGAAAGGTTTCAGGCACCCTCTGGAGTTTGTCTTCAGAACCCTGAAACCAAGGAGTAGATTAATTTGTAGATTAATAATACCAATAACCCCTTAGTGTCCTATGAATACTGTTATGTGACTCTCTTACTCCCTGTCAGTCCCCCCCCCACCTCAAATCTGTATTAGGTATTTCCATGACAATTTGTGAACAATGTGCAGATGCATATGGTTTTTGACATTAAGATTTCATAGGAGGGAGATGATATATAATAAACTTTTTAAGTAAATGTACCAATATTCCAGCTTTTAAATAGTAATCCGGTAGTCACAGGCCCCAAATTACATTTTTATTTTGTGTTTATTTGTGTACAAAATATGTTATAATTTACTGATGCATGTGCAGCAAAATATACTATCACATACAACAAAAATACACCTTTTACTCTTCTTCCCCTGCCCCTGAAAAATGGCAACACTGTTTTGGCAGTTCAGCAGCTAAAAATAAAGTGCTATAATTAAGCAGTATCATAATGTCTTCACTTGACAAATGTGATGTACAATTTGAGTACACGACCACATCTTTTGTTAGTTTTTTTCACAGAACAGGAAAGCCCACATCCTGAACCCCTTCAGAAGATACAAATACTTGTATATATATGTACACATGTATACACTGTATATGTAAAGTGCCAAAGAGCCTCTTTGTCTTTTGTGAGTTTGATGTAGTTATGTTTATTCTCTCTTCCTTTCTTTCCAAAGTCAGAATCACACCACTGGGATCTCAGAGTTCATCAGCAGGCACCGAGAAGCTCACTGAAGGGTGGCTTGTTGTGAGTGTGGTGTTGGCAGGAGGACGGAGGGAGGGAGCCTTCAGACCTCACTGGGGGACCTGGAACGGAAGGGCACTTTGGACTGGAAACAGCCACAGAACAGGAGCCACAGGGCACGCTGAATCTCCTGGTTGCGGAAGGCATAGATGATGGGATTGATCATGGAGTTGTAGGTGGCGGGCAGCAGGGTGGCGTAGGTATAGACTGCCGGGTCCTCGCGGCTGCCTACCACGCAATAGATGGCGAAGGGCAGCCAACTGGCGCCAAAAGTGCCCAGTACCACGGCCAGCGTGCCCACACCCTTTCTGGTGGCTGCCAGGTGGGGCGGCGCCAGGCAGTGCTGCTGCAGCGCGATCTGGTGCGCGTGGCGCCAGACCACCTGGCAGATGCGCACGTACAGGTGCAGCATGATGCCGAAGACCGCAAAGAACGCCGCGGAGAGCAGCGCCACGTGGCTGCGCGTCAGCGGGCTCACCACGCTGCAGGTGGCGCGCTCTGCTAGGCAGTTCCAGCCGAGCACGGGCAGCAGCCCGAGGCCTAGGGACACCGTCCAGGTGGCGGCGAGCAGGATGTGCACGCCCAACAGGGTCCGGCGCGAGTAGTAGGTGAGCGCGTTGTAGAGAGACAGGTAGCGGTCCACCGTGATGGCCAGCAGGCTGCTGACCGAGGCAGCGAAGGAAGCCACGAGGAAGCCCACCGTGAGCAGGCTCACCGTCTCTGAGGGCACCACGTACTGGAACACGAAGTGAAGGATGAGACCGCAGCCCGCCAGCAGGTCGGCCGTGGCCAGGCTGCCCACCAGCACAAACATAGGCGTGCGCAGCGCGGGGGTGGACGCAATTAGAGCCACTACCAGAGCATTTTCGCCTGCGATCACCGTCCCCGACACGCACAGGAGCACGTCCCAAGGATTCACCGCCGACAGCAGCAGCCCCGGTGGCCCGGCCGGCAGCTGAGAAGACAGCTCCAGGGACACGTTAGCCGCGCCGCCGCCCCCCAGCGCCGCCGCTGCAGGGGGCCCCCATTCACCGCTGTCCCGCGCCCCTGCCGCTGTGGCCGCCGCCGCCGCTCCCTCGGCGGTCACTGCCACCACCTGGGACTCGTTGAGCGAGGAGGCGCTCGCGTTCATTGCGGCCTGTCGCTGCACCCTGCTTGGAAAAGGGAGAACAAGCGTCAGGTGTGTGGTTCGAGCCTCCCGGGAACTTCCCGTGCTCAGGTGCCCGACTTATATTGCTCATCCCACCGCAGGACGCCAGAGCAGAGCGAGGAAGCAGTATCGAGAGCCTGAAATTAGTAAATACCTGTTGAGTGACCGGGCGAGCGAGTGAGGGAAATGCACACGAATGCCCCCACAAATAGATCTGAGTTTTTGCACAGACATGTGCACGGACAGAATGCACTCGCTTGCACAAAGATCAGTCCCGTAAGTGTGCCTGTGATTGCACACGCATCAGTTTGCCCCGAGCTAGGGGTCTCAGCCTTGGCGGAGTCGCGCCTGGGCTCTGGCGGCCGGGTTAGGCTTTCTCCTAAACTGGGCGGCGGAGTCGCTGTCCGCGGTGCTGAAACCGAAGTTTCTGATGTCGCGGAGTTCAGCGGGCCCTGAAGGCCACAGAGATCCCTGGGAAAGGGGTTTTGGGGAGGGAGGTTGAGTGTCTGTGTGCCCGGAGGATGTGGAGCCAAGCGTGCCCCCATTTCTCCGGCTTTAAGGACTCATCCCCTGGCCATCCTTCACCCCTTCCCTACTCCACACCCTCAAAGTTCGTCGCGGGAGCCGGGCTGCTCACCTGGGGAGTCAGGGCTTCAGGAAGTCGCTGATCATGAGCGCTGCAGCGGGGCGCCAGGCTGCGCTCCCCGCGCGCGCGGACTGAGCCTATGCCTGCGGCGCGACAGGGCCCGCGCGGAGCAGAGCGCCGGGCTCCTGTGGCTGTGCTGGCGCCGCCGAGAGTGAGACAGTCAGAGGCAGAAAAGGCGGCTACGAGCAGCGCGCCCGCTGGAGACTGACAGGCAGGGCGCGGTGACGTCAGGCTCCCGGCTCCTGGGTGCGAGGCGGCACTCACTCTGTTTCACCGCCCATCACTAACCCCCCACCCCACCCCTCCTCCCCCAAAGTATGTCTCAGAGGGTTCAAGGAGGGAGCAGAAGCCGGAGCGGCCACTTCCAGTCCAAAACGTCCAGGAGTGGGATAAGGGAACGAGGAGAGAGAGAGAGAAGAATGAAGTCTTTGAGGAGGGTGAGCTGGGAGGGGAGGAGTCAGGTGTGACCGCTCAACCCACGGTCAAAGGTCACTGAGAGGCTCAGGTGGGTGTTTACGTCCGGAGAAGGAGGAGATTAGGGCAGAGACGTCAGACCACACAGGTGCTACCTTTAAAAAAGATACAGTACTCTGATGCGGGCAGGAATGAATGAAAATGAGTTTTTGAGAGGATGTTTGTGGTGGGTGTCAGTCGAGTAGAGCCAGAGGAGAAATGTAGAGTTGAATAAACAAGGAAAAGATGGGCCATTTGAGGAAAACAGTCTTTTTGGAAGTTACCTGTGCAATTCCTCTCTCTTTCCCTCCATTCCTTCCTCTCCCTCCCCAAGGTCTTTCTGGAACTCTACACATCAGGTTTTACCATGATTTCCCAGCTCAGTGTTTCCCAGTTTCGGTGTGGATAGTGCCTTTGGAACCCACTCTTCAATTAAATATCAGGTCTGTGTCTTTTCAGAAAAGAAGAAAACAGCAAAATGTGATTTACTTTCCTGGCAACAGACTTTGCCCTGTTAATTAGTACCCTATAAAACAAATTACAGGATGAAAATAGTGATAACTCAGCTGCACCAGACTTCAGTAGGCAGGAGTTTTATTTTCAGCCCAGATAAATCATTCTTTTGGTTTAAAGATGTTTTGTTTTGTCAGTAAAATACAAGTAGTAGACTTCTTCTTTTATTCAATCAGTCAGAATCTCCAATAGTTGTAATTGGGCAAAAGCTGAAATAATTGACCTCTTCGAAAGCTCTAAAATAATGATTGCACGGTGGCATGGTGGCATAATACCAAGTTCACAGCCATGACTTTCAGGGACCACAGGCTCTGGGCAAAAGT